>NW_009260182.1:8231109-8235917 GCF_000687185.1 Egretta garzetta | reverse complement strand
TGCGCTGGGCAGTCGGAACATGTCAATTTATGACAAACTCCTCTCAAGTATCCAGCATCTAGCAATTTGCTTTATTGGCTAATAGTTTTTAAAACACCCACTGCTTCTTATGTGTCCAAGGTGTGGAATAGCCCACCTCTAGCAGAGCAAGAATTTTGGGCAATGACACACCAAATTTCATCTTCTCTGGAAAATACGAGTTCATAATGCTACACTTCTTTTTCCCAAAACACACTGTTCTTCATGAAAATCTTCCATTGTGAACTTAAAACCTTGGAAGGCAAAGGAAACCTTTGGGCTTGTCCAAAACAGCGTGATTCAATTCTAAATGCTGTTGCACTGGATCCAAGTTGGTGAAATGTTTCCATTCTCCCTTTGGTCCCAGCTCTTGATTTGGACTTTATCATCCGCTGCAATTACCCACCTCCCATGAGACACCCCTGCCTTTCCCTGGGAGAGGGGACTGCGATGCTCTGGGGAAGTCTGGGCAAGGGCTAGGCCTTTTAAGAGATGCACAAGGCCATTAAACCACAACTCGCGAGATGTACCGCCAAGGCACATTAGGGTCAGAATGCTCCAGATTTCAAATCTTCATAAAGAATTCAGCATTTTTCTCTAGGAAGAAAAGAAGCAAACCACATGATGTATTTCCAGGCAGCCAAGCTAAGTTATCAAGCTCCCACAAAGTCAGGAAAAGTACCCTCCATATCTTGCTGTGCAGTTTCCCAGTTCTGTGCTGACTCCTTTGTTTCGTTATGATAATTGGAAAATCAGACCCTTCTGAGATGCCAAACATCATCCTGGGATTCTGGGTGTACCGAAAAGAGGGCCTCCCCAATACAAGTGTGCCAGGTTTGGGTTGTTTCCTGGCGGAGGGGAACCCATTCCCTCTGACCAGGATGCCTCCACCAGTTTGCTAATCCACGTTAGCAAGATGCTGTCCCTGTGAGTCAGAATGAACCAGTTCAAGTCAGGGCTTGAGGGAAGGTGATTAAAGACCCAAAGCCTTATCTATATGGCTGCTAAAGCATGATAATTAACAGCTTCTGAATCCTACTCTATAGAAAGCCTGGAAATCTCTGGGTTTGCCACACAGGACATACCCCTTCACTGCCTGCGTGAGCCACTTACTACCCAAGCCTCAGTAGAAATGGCATGATGAGCCCAAAGGGAGGGAATCAGGGAGTATCACCAGGCAAAAGGCTGGGTTTGCCCCATAGCCTCCGTTCCCTCCCATCATTTCTGAGACCCTTTCATGTTCCTACAGCCACAAACCAGGCAGGCGAGAGACTGGTTCCCTGACAGCACGCATCTGATCTCCTTTCCTAGGGGGGCAAGGCTGGCTGTGGGGAGGCTGCAGCGATAACGTGGGCTTTGGGGAAGCCATTTCCAAGCAGTTCGTGGATGCCCTGGAGACTGGACAAGATGCCAGAGCTGCTATGAACCTGCATAACAATGAGGCGGGTAGAAAGGTGAGCCCCTCTCTCCCTCCAGACCTGACAGTGCATACCAGATTGGCTCTGGCCATTCACCGTGGAGAGTCATAACTTGCTGTGGCTAAAAGCACGTGTCCAGAAGAAACTACCCTGCTGGGGAGAAGGGGATAGCACCAGTACTGACATGATGGGTGGTGGTTGTTCTAAGGTAGCAAACCTTCCGTGGTTACACTGTTAATGGCTTCCTGCTGTCCTCCTTCTCCCAGTTAGAGTAGAGCAGTACTGTGGAGAAGCAAATCTGTGAGCTTTAAGCCAACAACCCCTGGGCAGGACTACTGCACCGGGAGGGTTGATGGCAAACCCCTCCGCAGTTTCTCCATGCATTGCGGCACAGAAGTGACCCCTCTGGGCTTTTTCCTGAATTCCCCTCTCTCTCCTCACCTTGTAGGCGGTGAAAGGGACCATGAAGCGGACTTGCAAATGCCATGGCGTGTCAGGGAGCTGCACCACCCAGACCTGCTGGCTGCAGCTGCCCGAGTTTCGGGAGGTGGGCACTTACCTCAAGGAGAGGTACCACAAAGCCCTGAAGGTGGACTTGCTGCAGGGGGCAGGGAACAGCGCTGCCAGCCGGGGTGCCATCGCCGAGACCTTCAGCTCCATTTCCAAGAAGGAGCTGGTCCATTTAGAAGACTCTCCTGACTACTGCCTGGAGAACAAGACGCTGGGGCTGCTGGGCACGGAGGGCAGGGAGTGCCTGAAGCGGGGCAAGGCGCTCAGCAAGTGGGAGAAGCGGAGCTGCCGGCGGCTGTGTGGGGACTGTGGGCTGGCAGTGGAGGAGAGGCGAGCTGAGATGGTGTCCAGCTGTAACTGCAAGTTCCACTGGTGCTGCGCTGTGCGCTGGGAGCAGTGCCGCAAAAGGGTCACCAAGTACTTCTGTGTCCGCAAGGAGAAGCGGGAGCCAAGCTCAAAAGAAAGCTCTAACTTGCCTCTGCCCCATAGTCCTGTCTGCCACTCTCCTCTCCTGCTTCCCCCCTCTCCCCAGCAGCCCCCGGCACCATTTCCCTTTGGCTTAGCTTTGTCTCATTCCCAATATTGCCTCAGTAGGGCTTGGGCAAGGCAAAAGAACACTCATGAGCCCCTGGGTCTTGGCCATACAGGGCATTTCCCATTAGTGCAGTCGGTGATGACTTCTGGGAAGACCCTCAAGGGTTGACAAAACAAGGTGAAATTTGGTCCCTTCAACCTGGAGTCACTCTATCCAGTGACTATGGTTTTATTGCTGAAAAGACAGGTGGTCTCGGTGGCTCCTGCTCTTTTAAGCTTGTCTGTTCCCCAAACAAGCACCTGCTCCAGGCTTTTGAGCAAGCAAGATCGACACTTGGGAAAGCGCAAGGAAGCTGAGATGGCACCAACCAGAGCTGGGCAACTCAGAGCGTAATCCCTAAAACAGAAGAGGCTTCTAGTACCCTAAAAAAGTAGAGGCACTAAAATAAAATTATTATTGCCTTTTATTAAGCCCTACACTGTAAGGGAATAGAAAAGGTGTGCAACTGCTCCCTGCATCACTTCCCATCCTTTGCTAAGCTCTCCAGTGCTTCACTTTGACATTTGAGACGGCAGCAACAAAACTGAAGATGCTGCTTGACCCGCCCATTAAACAGCTTTCCAAAAGAGGAGTCCCATCACTTGATTTTTACACACTTTCTCTGTATCTTCTAAGCCTCCAGGTCTGGTTTCCCTTTTCACCCCAGCATCCCTGCCAAAGCCCTTAATTGATGCCCTCACGCTGCTCCAGTCCCTCTTCCCTCCCAAATCTCTCCCAGAGAGAAGCTGCCAGCTGAGCCCATTCCCCACCTCCTGGTGTAATCACCGAGCACTCTTACCCTGTCAGCTAACTAACTAAATACTTCCTCCTAGTCTGAGAGAATAATGTCAGTTACTATTTAATGGTGTTGTAAATAGGAAAGTGAAGCACTTTGAAGTTTAATTTATTGCACAGTTACTGTGATGTATACATAACAGTTTTTCCTCTACCGCTTATTGTATATATTCTGTAGGCTAAGCAAGCAGCAGGAAGATCTGGTTGATGCATCTCTGTTCCCTTGCCACAGCTGGGGTAGGGAGGGAAGAACCTGTCAGCTGCAGGACCTGGGGAAGCTCACTGCACCATCACAGCGATCTCCCTCGGGCTGTGAGGTTATCGTCTGCTTTGCTGTTTGAAGTGTTCTTTAGACAGATGAGAAGCCAGCAGAGCTAAGTTACTGGCCATTAGACCTATCTTGTAGCCAATGTTTGTAAACCAATAGCAAATGCAATAAATCAGTAGCCAAGTGCTTGCAAAATGCTGTTGTGTCTAAGTAACTGGGTAGGGTTTTTTCCTCCAGCTGCACATGTGGATGTAGGCAGTTACAGTTCTGGACACTAAAACCCAGCTGCTTGCCCATCTGTTGAGCATAAGAAGAGCTGACCAGTTCCACCACCTCGGCCCCTACCGGGAGAGGAACGGGCCTGCTCTCTCCTTGAGCTTGCCTGAGGTTGCATCCAACTGCAATCCAGCTGCCAGGGGGAAAGGGGATGGGAGGGAGGACAGACAGGGCCCCATTTGCCCATTTCAGAGATGATACATTAATACAGACTCAGCAGTCTGTGGGTGTCTCTTAGTTACCAAATACCCCCTCGATCCCAGGACTACTTCATTGGGGGTGGGAACTTGGACCAACAAGCAAGCCTGGGGTCTCACCAGAGCAAGAACATTCACGTCAAGCTAGAAGCTGGCCCATCAAAAATTGCAAGAAACAATCTTGGCCCATTCTCAGGGAAAGCCAAAACACTTCCACTTCAGACACAACCCACCAGCTGTTTGCACGAAGGTTCCTACTAACACAGTGACCCTGCCTTCCATCTCCCTTGCATCTCTACCAGCAGTTCCTCCATCTCCCTGCAGCAGGGATGCATCCTCAGGCACGAAAGCAAAGAGGTGGCAAGAGCTGCTCACCCAGCAGGGAAAGCTCCAGCATGGGGTAAGGAGAGAACCACTGCACGGCAGAGAGGACCACTGCACGGCAGAGAGGACAGCTTCTACCCCCTCCTCCCTCTCTGCCCCCGATTCCACAGCCAGCTGGAAACATAAGAAAAGCAGAGGACATGGAAGCTGTTTCCCATTTCCTCCCCAGCGCGTGGCAGGCTGTGCTACCCCGTCCCTCCCCTGCTGGCATGACTGCCCCACGCGATCGCCCCACAGAGGCCATGGCACAGGCCAGGACGTGCCCGCTGGGCACCGTGATGCCTGTTGGCGGAGGGGACATGCGGGGAGCACTACCAGCGGCAGGCCCACCGCCGCATGCTCCTTTCTCTGGGAGAAAATGGCGACAC
>NW_009260182.1:8216837-8230950 GCF_000687185.1 Egretta garzetta | reverse complement strand
TGCTGGGGGAGCAGAATAGAGAAGGAAACAAAATGCTAATGAATCAGCCAGCCAGCCCTTTTCCCCTCCCCTCTGTGGAGTCAATGGAAAGTGTCATTTCACATGCTAATCCCCCTCCGCTCTCTTCACAACACCTTTTCCGAAAAGTGTTTGGGAAAAGTCCTTGTGGCCCGTTTACAGCTCCCTGCCGCTTCGGATTCCTTCTTGTCTAAGGCCGCGGCCCCGTGTGGGTCTCTCCCTCCAGCAGGGCTCCTTACAAAAAAATCTCAACAAAGACTTTGGAGTTCATCAGCCTCCCACTGAAATTCACAGCTGCTGAACAAACTAATCCCCTCTCTTGGCCTTTCTTCCTTTCAATGGGTTCTTGGCTTCAAAGACACTTTGGGAAAGGACTTTGTGGGGACTCACACTGCTCCCTCAATAGAAGTTAGTGCAAGCATTATCTTCAGAGCAAGTGGCTTTACAAACAAATACTGCCTAACAATCTCTGCCCCTCCAGCTCCCCCAAACACACACAAGCCTAGCCCGCAGACATGATGTTATCTGCAACAGGATTAGAGCTCTGTTCTCTGTGCCCAGGGATCCTTTCCTCCCGCCCCCCCCCCACCCCACCCCAAATTCTTTGTCAACCCAAAGGCCTTCTCACCCAACAGAAAACGCTTTCTCTGTCCAGGGACGCTGTGGCACCATGTGCCCACATGGCAGGAGGCAACGCCGAGGAGCTGCTGCCCGTAGAGCAGAAGCTTCTGCCAGCCAGCAGAGACAGTGCTACAAATGGAGGAGCAGCTTTCCAGGGGGGCTTGCAAGGACACACACCGCACCCGGGCCGCAGGGATGGGGCTTCTGCCACAAGCCCCTCAAGTGGGTCATCTCACCTCCCCTTGCCTGGTTTCCCTACCAAGAGATTTTGGGACGGTGCTCACTGAGGTAAACCTGAAGCTAAACTGAGCAACGGTGGGACAAAGGGGCAAGGAGGAAGGACCGGCAGCGGAGGCAGGATAAACAGCTGGTCTCTGCATGAGGCCATGGGTAGTGGGAGCTGTGCGTGCCGGAGGGAACTAAAGTCAAGTGCATCTGAAAGATACATGGAAAATCCATGCTTATTTCTCACTAGTACAAGTGGGCTGAGTTAGAGAGAGGGGCTGGACTGCGGAGGGTACTATAACTGGATCCAGAAAGGCAGAATCTAAGAAATAACCAGGCTTGTTAAAGGATCTTGGAAAGCTAGGACTTTCCTTATACACTTGTTAAGCAAATTTGTACCTCTGGGGCTACCTGCTCACTTGTAGAGCATCAGAAGGGGTCATAACACAAGTGCTGCCTTTGAAAATCAGCTTGAATCTCCCCAATGGGGGACAGTTGGGAGGCCAGACTGGTTGCTAACTGCTCCCAGACTGGGCTGCAAAAGCTCTGCAAGATTTGGTGTTTGCCTCTGCCAGCAGCAGAACTAGCAAAGGCTGTTTTTTCCCAAATGCATGTGCTGTGTCCATAACACCCCAGAATTCTTATAAACCCTGGTCCCCTCCCAGCAATGGCCCTTCAAATCTTCCCATCCAAACAACCTTTCTCAACCTTTACCTCCTCCCAAGTCCTCTGACCACAAGCCAGGTGATACAGCCCTGCATATTTGAGTTCCATGTGTGCCGACTGGCTGGCCTCTACATACAGACTAGCTAGCCAGCTGACAGCAAAAAGAAAACACAAATTTTTCGAGATTACGCCAGTCTTTTTGCAGAAGCTGGTTTGATTCCCCCCCAACTTTATCTCAGTACCGATGTTTCACTTCAGCCTTCTTACCTCCTTAAAAGCTTAACTGAAATCAGCCAACAGATTCAGAAGTTATTAACTCATGGTAAGAACTGACAATTCAATGGTATAAATCTGATTTCCACACAGGTAGATCCTCATCCCAGTTTAAGTGGCATGGCTTCAGTGTGTAACATTGATTTCCAACAGAAGAGGATGTCATCAAGGGCTCGCTGTTTACTTACTGACACATTTCCAACTCCCAATGTCAAGTGTAAAAACCCCAATGCTGCTGTGATTCCCCAAGAGAACCTCAGCCATCCTGGGGACCTTCCTCTATCCAATGCAGATGAACAGTCACAACTGAGGCAGGCGATCTGGAGATCAGTTCTCTGACACCACAGCCTTAGGGAGTGGGTAAGGCCTGAGCTCTCACCACACAAGGAGAGCCCAGAATCTGGTTTGCCCCACACCTTCTCAGTTGCCCCCTGCACCAAAGCTGAGAACTCAGCTCTCAGTGGATGGCCCTGCAGACTGAGGGAAGTCCCCTGTAGCCAGAGGTGACAAGCCTATGAAAAAAAGCTAGCAGCATCACAAAACACAGCATTTATTTCACTGTTCTGCAATCTCAGTGCATCAAACCGCAGCAATAGATACAACACAGCAGCAACAAGGAGGCACTTTGACCTGGAAAGGAGAGAATGAGAAGCATCCTCTCCCTCCCTTCTCTGATTCTCCTCCCTCCTAAGTTCCATGGTAGAGCAGGCCAATTCATGTAAGTAACTGAACCGCAGGCCCACGATGGCATTGTCACTCAAGCAGCAAGCAGAGGAAGCAGGGGCTGGCTGCAGCCAAACGTTGGGAAGAAGCCTTGCTCCCAGCTAGGGCCCAACGATTATGCTGCCCAGTTAGCATGAAAGAGGGTGAGAGAGAGGAAGGCAAGGAGGGAGGAAGAGAGGGAAAGACACACACACTCAGATGTACCCTAAAATCCCATCTGCCTTCCCAGACTTCTTCCCCAGGACAGATATGTTTCATTCATCTATTTTACCCCAGAGGAAATGACACAGTGATGAAAAGCCTCAGCACAGCCGTATCCTTGAGACCTGACAGCATCACCACCTGCCACCATAGTCATCACATTCCTACCACCATAGTGCCAAGGGGCCTTTGCGAACCTCCTTTGCACATATCTTTAGGCAGAATGAATGCATCACACTTGGAGCAATGAGCTGTCTCTCCCTGCTCAAGTCTGGGCTGGTCAGAGTAGCTCCAGGGGATTCTTTATGGGACTTGAACAATCTCTGCTGCTCTTAAAGCCCCTAGACTGCCTGAAAAGCCCGATGTAGGAAGCCTTTAGATAACGCCAGTGGGTAGAAGGCCAACTGTGCTAACATAAAGGAAGTGAAAAAGGCCAGGAGCCACGAGAGGGAGGCTTTTAGCCCAAAACCAGGATGCGACCGGCTCTGGGGAGGAGTGCACAGAGCAGTCCAACCTGCCAGTATTCCTGAATGGGAGAGTCCCAGGAGTTGGAAGGGGGAAATCAGCACTGGGGCCTGAAACTTAAAGAGCTCAAGCCTGCAGCCTATGGGGGAAAATATATAAAGGAGGAGGGATAAAGGGTAAACAGGAGACTCGACTGTGAAAAGAGAGAACCAAAGCTGACCCAGAGCAGGCTGGTAGTTAGCCCTAGTTGTAGCAGGATACGGGTGCAGAGGGGTGAGAGGATGAGTCAAGGATGAAAATGAGAAAGGAGGAGGAACCAGAGGAGAGATCCTCACTGCAGCCCAACAGAGCAGGGACACCCCAGCTTAGGTCCCAAGGGAGTCCAGCTATCACTCAGGCAGTTTACACTGCAGCAGGGAACAGAGCCTGAGGCTCTTCTGTCTGGTGGCACTGCAGGTGCCAGCCCTGTTTGTCTCCTAAAAACCAGCAACATCAGCCTGGGAGGGAAGGAGTTTCCCCTTTGTGCCAGGGATACAAGGAAGAGGGAGGATCTCTGTGCAGCCTGGACAGCCTGAAATTGAGATCCCTGGGCTGGGAAGCAGCCTCAGACTAATAAGAAAGAAGAGAGAGAAAGAACAGTCTCCATGAGTCCCAGGCACCAGTGGGCTGTCTGGAGAGTGGATGGGGCCAGGCATGCTGGCCCAGCACAGTTTCCAGGCACTGGCACAGACTTATTTCTCCAGAGTCAGAAGGAGAGTCCACAACCTGCAGCACATCAACAGGTGAGGAAGTCCACCAGCTCTCAGTGTGCACTGTTCCAGCTGCTCCACACTTTACACATTCAGCTTGCCAGCAATGGTCATGAGGACTTTCAGGATGGGCATGAAACCAGACACCTCACTGAAACTGCTGCTGCTCACCACTTGGGTGTGAACCAGGAGCCCCTGTTGGTAGTTCCTAGCCTCAATGCAGCGGGCAATTTCATGGAGACCCATGAGGATGGTTGGAGAGAGCTGTGGGGAGGGAGCAGAAATGAGTCAGCACGCTCAGCACTGTACCACAGGCCCCTCTCCCTCCACACCCTTCCCTCTTGTTCTCCACTTCATCCTCACCAACAGCACCTACACAGTCAAGCACTGGCAGGACGGATAGCCTGCTTCCTCCCTCGGTTTCCCAGCCTACAACAAACATTAATACCCAGGCTGCGTTACAGGTCCTTAGCAATGATGTTTGAGCATTAAATTGGGTATCTGCTGTATCTGAGGAGGTCAAAGGTCCATCTAGCACAGAATCCTGTCTCTGTTCAGGCCTAACATGGACACTCAGGGAAAGGGTATTTGTTAAAAGGATTCCTTCCCCAATAGCTATCCCTCCAGCAACTGGCATCAACAGCTTCAGAGTTTTCTAAGCCAGAGGTTCCACCAGGTTCACACTGAACAACTACCCCCAATTGCCCCTTCCATCTGGAACCCGTTCATATGCCAATATACTTCTTGGGGGTAAAAGCACCCTGCAGATACCTCCCCAGCTTTTCCTTACACTATGTCTGGGCCAAGGTTAAGGAAGAAGAGGTAAGGCTGGCTGGATTCAAGGTCCGTTATAAGGTTTGGCACTCCCCTAGCTTTCCCAAGAGGATATGGGCTGGTAACACTGGGACAAACACCAAGGCCCACAACCCAGTGCAAAGGTAGGATCAGGAACTCGGCTGGACCACAGGGAATGGTGGCATCTACTTACCGCCTGCTCGCGGAGCTTCTCATACAAAGACTCCAGCCGCTGCAATGCATCCTCCAGCTTCCTTCGGGTTTTCTGAAGTGAAACAGGTACTGCTAGCTCTGCTAGAGCTTCAAAGCCACCTCTCCCAGAGCCAAGTTGTTCTTGCTCAGTCCCTCCCCTTCTTTGTTCTTCCCACAGCACCTTACAATTCAGCTGCATCTCAGCCTCTGCCAGCCAGGGACTGTGATACAAGCCAGTCCTATCCTCACTGTGCACATATACATGCATGCATTCTCTCCCCAAAACAGGAAGCTGGATTTGCCCCTTTTCCCATCTCCCAGCCTAGGCGTTTCTCCATTCTGCTAGAGCTTGCAGACCACAGGACAGAGTGACTACTTCCAAAGTTTGAGAAACATCTACTAGTTGGCTCCTGGGGCATTCAGACAGCCTCACCCTGGCTAACCCAAGCAGCAACTTATTCCTGGTCTCCTTGAGGAGAAGAGGGAATATCCTTCCCACACCAAGCAAAGGGCCAGAGTACTTAAGCTCTGGTAGGACTGACCCCATTAACCCCACCTTGGATAATCCACTCACAGGTAAATTATACTGTAGATAGAAATGCCTGGCTCTGGGTAACACTGGGACAGGCCTGGCAGCCTTAGGAGCTCAGGGGCATTGCACTGCTGTACCAGCCCAGCTATTCAACCCCCATGTAAGCCAAGTACTTAAGCCCAAACCAAGAGGCCTTTCTGTCCATAGAGGGAACCTTTAGGTTATCTCCCAGAAATAGCTACACTGCACTCTCATAAAGCACAGAGCAAACACGCTGAAATTGCTGCTACACATGGATTGTCTGACTCTGGGATAGCAGTTTGGGGTCAGTGCTCATCCCAACCCCCACTAAACAGAGATATTCTGGAAGGCTTCATGGTGCCCCCAAGCTCTGGGAAGGCTTAGCAACCCAACACAACGCTGCAAATTCTGCTTTTCTGCTTCCAGACAGTCTGGCCTGATACATTCATGCAATGTGACGTGTATGCCAACAGCCTCCCAGGAACCAGGGTGGAGAATTGACAGTGACTTGGACAGAAAGATTGTCTGGCTTTCTCTTCCAGCCAGGATATCTCAGCCTTTCCCTCTAAGCTCTGAGGATACCTGGTAATATCAGCTCTGCAGGAACTATCTACAGATCAAGTCGGTGAAAAAGGAAGCTGAATTAGCCGCACTGTTTCTTCTACTTTCCTCAGAGAAAAGAGCCAGGAGGATGGAACCATTGCTCCAGAGAGGTAATGAGAAGCAGTGGTTAAATGTTAGAGAATGCATCTCAGTTCTCATGAGATGGACAAGCCTACGGCCTAAAGGAAGGATGCAGATGGAGATTAACTTGGCTATAGGGACAAGACTCTTCCTCTCTTTTCCCAATCAAAAGAAAAAAGTACCAGTCAAACATCTATGAGGCCAAAAAAGCCAAAGATCAGAGAAGGGAGGACTTACTGGATCAGTGGCGACAGCAGAGCAGCGTTGCACCAACCCTTCAAATGTGGCCTTCAGAGCCTGGTGCTCAGGGGGCACCTCCTTCCTCTCAACCCTCTCCACAGGTAGCTGGTGATACTGACAGAGAGAGAAGCAGCTGAATGAATGCAACAGGAGCATGAAAGGCTGGAGCAGAGAGATTGCCTTCCTGCAACTATGAATAGAAAGAGTTTCATTCACCCTTTCGCAAACCAAGAGAATACCTGCAAGCACAGAGTTAGATTATCATCTTCAGACTGTGGTATAGCTTCAGGCCTCTGTGGATTCCCAACTCCCAGCAGGCTGAGAGCCTGCCTGGTCTCCCTCCCTCTCTCCCAGCTGTACTCAGATGTTGTTTTCCACCCTGGTAATTCCTCTAACACTCAGGCAGAGATATCTTTTAAGGGCTAGGGAGCAACATAAGCCCTGCAGCTGCCAAGTAATAAGAATCTCAAAAGCTGAGTTGTTTTTCTACTTGACAAGGAGCTGGTGACTGGGGAATGCCCCAGTTTCCCCAGGTACCTGCAGGCTGCCTTCTTTGGGTGCTCCTGGGGGCGACTGGCCAGATTCTTGCAACCTGGACAGCTGAGGATGGATCCCTTGGGGCTCAGCGGGCAGGCTCATTACTGGAGCTGTGATGGGGGCTGGAGGAGTAAATTTCTCAGGCAACTGCCAGGAAAAAAAGAACAGAAAAAAAATTAAAAAAAAAAAAAAAATCAGGAAAACCAAGTCCAAGGAATGAAGGTTGGTTACACTCTCTGAAGTCAAATTCGACTTCCTTTCTAACTTGCAGACTGCCCAGTTCTCAAGATGATGTGCAACACATCCCTCCTCTTTCAGCCCCCTGACTCAGAGTGTGGGGCCCTTCCTCTTGCATCCTAGATGAACAGCCAAAGCAACAGCAAGAAAACTCCTCTGGAATTGTTCAATCAAACAGATCCGTTGCCCCTGAAAGCACTGGTCCTCAGAAAGCCGCCTTGGCTCTGCAACGGCACGAGTCCTGAATGTAGAGATTAGCAGCAGTAAAGTGTCCAACAGAGCAAGTGTTGGGGAAAATCCCACGACATGGGGGGAGAATCCTCTTGCAAACACTTCATCGTGCCCCTGCTAAGCCAGAGAGTCAGGATAGATTCGCTCCTACAGGGTTAGATCAAAAGGAGATGGCTTTAACAAGAGGCTAATCCTGTTGTAGTGAGCACAGCCTGAAGCAGGTTCCCAGCTATGCTGCCAGAAAAAGGGCGAGAAGTCTGTTCCAAGCTAAGGAAGAGGAGTGGGGGGTGGGAACGGTGCCAAAGAAGCTTCTCATCACACCTGCCAGCAGGCAGCAGTGATAAAAATGGGGTACTGAGAGCATTTGTTGCAAAAAACCTCAGCTCACAGGTCCTCCAATGCAATCACTACAAGGCAGAGAGCAGCAGGGCCAACAAGGCAGGCAGCTCACAGCTACACCTGTCCCAGCTTCTTTCAGCAGAAGTGCCTTATCAGTTGGTATCAGCATCTGAGGAAAATCACTGCGGGTCTGACTGTGCCGAGGGGAAATGCTGCCCCCAACTGTCAGGTGTGAAGTGAGCGTGATCTCCCCAGTCACTATCAAAAGAGGTGTGTGAGCAAGCTGGTAAGATAAAATCTGTATTTCTAGCAACAAGTGACTGTAGTCAGCCTGTGAAGTGCTGACAGAGGATGCAGCATCACAGATGATAACTGTGTTACAAAACAGCCACCCTGGAGAATGGCATGTGAGTTTGGATGGCAAAGGGTCAAGGTGATGTAGACTGCAGTCCTAGCTATGCATGTAATGCAGAAGTAGACAGACCAGCATGGAATGAGACCTGCTGAGTGTGACAGGGAGCATTTATCAGAACGTATCTGTTCCATGGAGCTCCCTGGTTAAAAGACAACCAATGCATACTGCAGCTGAAAGCTTACCTTTTTCTTTTGAAGGCCTCCTCTTACAGCAGAGGGATCGGTCCAAGATTCCTGAGCTGCCAGGAGAGAGAACAAGACACAAATGTCAGACTTTGAGAAGGTGGCCATGGCAACAATTCATGGTTGCTCGCATGGTTTGGAACTTCCCTTAGCGAAAGGGCCCATGGTTCCAATTCCTCTGTCATTGCACCTTCAGACCATTTCAACTGAGGAATTTCAGGCCTAGATCATGGGCCCAAGAACTGCTTGTTTCTCTTTCTTAATTACATTCTTAGCATCCGAGTACAAGCACAGGCTTCATGAGGTGACGCCTGACCAGACTGAAGCGGCACACACCCGCTCCCATACAGAAAGCTTTTTCGTGACTACCTGAAGCTTTCCACGTTCTGCACAGGCTGCAGAAGTCAGCCTCAGGCAGGCCTGAACCTTGGTCGGGACCCACACGTGTGTTCACATCAGAGTTCAGGGAGTTCCTGGGGTTCCCCAAACAGAGAATCTAGCCCTGTGGTACCACAGTGAGGGCCATGTTACGGGTGGGAGAGGGCTTCTCACCAACGCTCGCAGGAGTGCCTCACGGTGGCAGTCCACAGCAATTAAGGATGGGTTGAAATTTTGCCCTTCCTAAAGCATGTGCAGAACCAGAGTTTAGCAAAATTTGCTGGCTTCCTAACTAGAAGGGAATAGACTTCACCAGTAAATGCCTTGGGAGCAGAGGGGTGTCTCAGCAGATGCTTCTGTATCACCTAGTCTCTAACCTCACTACAGGTAATTAAAAAAATCCATCAGACAACATAACATCAAAAGACTCATGACCACACTTCATTCTGCGAAGGCCAAATTCCAACTGCCTTGTCTGCTGCTGTCCTGTAAGGGTACCTGCACTTCTAGACAAAACCCCAGTGCTGCTTTTGTCACCCCAGTATTAATAACCTCAAGCCCATGAGACAGGAATAATCTGTGAGAAAGTGGCATAATTCTAAGGGGCAATATCAGAATTGCTGGAGCTCAGTGCCACACTTAATGAGCCACTGATCCTGAACTGAGCTTTAAAATCACAGGGGAAAGATGCAAAAGGTGCTTCATTACTTTAATTACCTTTATTATTAAAATTCTGGCAGCCTCTTTTTGCCTTCCCTTTTCCCATGATTTCAAGACTCGCTCTCTGATGAGTTTGGATCAGTAGTTTAATTAAGTTGGCACTTATTTCTAGCTTGGGGATTCTGTGCCCTAGAACTCTGCTGGCCCCCACCGAGCCTGTGGCCTAGCAGTCCTTGGCACTATTCCAACCCAGTGGCACTTTGAATCCTCACAGGAAACAGCTATTTAAATTATAGTCTTTAAGCCAGGCACTTAATCATCAGACATGAGACAACAGGACCCTGCTGCATTTTGCAGGGATGAAACTCTGTCTATCTTGCCTATGCTACTTGTGAAATAGGATTTCCCACCAACCCTGAAAGGAGTGCCCCACGGCAGTAGTCTCTATCAATGCCTGTACTAGAAAACCAAGACCGTCACAGGCTGGAGTCAGGGATTATCCTGGCCGGAAAGATCAGCCAACATGTTGCTGTCCTTCACCCTGTCCCTGATGCTCTCTAGGAGCCTGGGATTTCTACAAATGGAGACCTCTTTTCATCGCTTTAGTGAGAAAGTGTTCATGAGCTGTTCAGATTATGTTCAGGAATTTCCAAAGCAAGCAAGCAAGTTTGACCAGTCAGATTGAGTGATCTTACAGTCCCTTTCCAGGCTAAAGAAAAGTACCCATCAAACCCAGAACAATAATAGCAGGCAGGAAAGCACTCTCAAGGAAGCCAGTTTGCACTGCTGATCTGGGCATGCCATATGCTGGCATTAAAACTGGGGGTAAATGCTGCCAGGAGAAGGGAACTTCCCAGCAATGAATTCCCACAGTGCATCTTCAGCCTGAGGAAGTGCTCGAAATCTTTGCCATGGAATCATCTTTCCTTTAATGGGGAAACACTGGGGTCTCTTGTTTCTCTGCTGAAGGGACAACTCCCTTTCTAGAGTCCCACTCCAGACAGCAAGGCTTGCTTGGTGGTGTAAGTACTTGGATTTCCTAAATAAAGCTGAGACTCCCTAGATAATCTTCTGTGCCTGGCAGATGGTCTTTGGCATAAGCAGCAGTCGCTGTGCAGAGGCAGCCCACCAAGACATTGAGTCTTACCTTGCTGACACCGTAGACTGGAAGATACCTACTCTGCATCATCAATGAATCCCAAGGAGAGAAGTCAGTACAAAGCATCAGTCAGAAAACCTCTATGGTCCAAATTCTCCCCAGCAGATGGACCGAGATTCAAAGCCAAACCTTGCCCTATAACTAAAGTCAAAAGGGCTTTCCAGTTCCCCTTGGAATAGGGCCACCAAATTCTGCTTGGGAAGCTCTACTCCACCACTGCTCATGCTGGGACCCACATCTTCCAAACCACCTGGGGGAAGCACAAGCACAAGTAAAGCCATGCATAAGGCTGTGTGTAACAGGGAGAAAACAAGAGATGAGTTACAACCACTGGCCTATTCCTTGCCTAGAGAACCAAGAAAGGAAAAGGGGCTGCTTCCCTGTCCTGCTGGCCCAGCAACTAGAGACTGAGAATGCTCTAATTCCTCCATGACTGGAAGAAAGTAGATAAGGAAGAAGCTGGAGCCCCTGCTTTCTGTACCCAAACTCATTGTTTCACAATGAGCACCATGATTTCATTTCACTTCCAACATCCCCACCTGTCACTTACTAGTGACAGGTATGTCAGGACAAGTATGTCCACTACTCCAGCTGTATAGCTCCCCAGGCATGCAAGGAAATAGCAAATAGCAATGAGCATGCATGCATGCACACACAGTAAAACATGCGCACGCCCCCCACATTTCACTGGAAGCAGCAACATTGCCTGCCTCACAGGTCTGGAGGCTTCTCTGGGTAGTACCTGCATGATCCACGTTGGGATCTAGCCAAGGGAAGAAACCTGAAAATCAAGACAGGGTGGGAGAGTCATCATCACCAACAACTTTCACTCAGTGAGTAATGTCCCTGGACTACTAGTCCCTGAGCTTTTCAGAAGGAATTTGTCCAGCCTTAGCTTAGAGCCTTTGTACGTAGTCCTCACTGTGTGAAGTCTGTGGGATTTGCTATCCATGGTTAAACACAGCTCAGCAAAGGATTCCAGGTGGAGGCAAACCTCAAAGCCTCGGTTCCTTCACTCTCAAAATAGGCGTGTCTTGGAGAAGCATCTGCTCAAAAATCTAAGGATTGTCAGCCTTGTTTTAGGGATGTCCATAGCCTGGCTAAACCTGTCCCCTGAGACAGCAAACAAAGAATCAACAAGCACCAGATGTGGTGATGTTGTGGGAACTAGAAAGAGGGAACTAGGTCTGACAGCACTCTTTCTTCATCATGCTAGCAAGGAGTTCACAGAACTTGCACACTGGGCTGGATTCAAACTACAGACCTAGAGGGGAAATGCTCCAGGTCTAGAGCACTGCACAGAGGAATCCAGGAGTGATTCCCAGGCAAGCACTTTATGGCAACAGTAAAAAACAGAGAACTAGAGCACAGCAGACAGGAATTTTATCCTGAAGCCAAGCAAGGGGTATCTCATGGACAGAGAAGCAGCACCCTGCTCTCCCAGCATTTCAGATACACTTCTTGTGTAAGTTACATAAGCAGGGGTGAAATCAGCAAGCCTTCCACCAGGCTTTCCCTGGGAACCACCACCCTTTCAGTCAGAGCAGATGCCTCTGGAGTGGATGACTACTCAGCATACACTGGGGACCTGAAGAGACAGCATCTTGTAACCACAACCTGGGGGGCAAAGCAGCTGAACAGGCTGAATGAAACTGTCATCATTGCTGTGTTTCACCACCACAGCAAGACTCTGCACAACGTGCCTGTAAGGTTAGCCTCAGCACCACAGCCAGCCTTTATGGCAACAGACCAGACATCAGAAGGTCCACGTCCATTATCCTGGAAACCCCAGTCAGGAGTGTCCTGGACAGACAAGTCACGCAATCAGTACTTACCTATAGGAGGAGGAGGAACGCTGGCTGCTGGCAGGGGCTTAGTAGATGGAGCTCCAGGACCTCCCTGAGGGTAACCCATGTTCATGGGACAGTTGAATGGTGCTGAAGAGAAACCTAGAGGAGACTGGCTTGCCACAGGGAGAGGACAAGCTGCAGGAAGCTGGGAGGATGGGACTGATGCTGGAGTGAAGAGGGCAGGTCCAGGTGGTGGAACAGCAGGAGATGCCATGGGCATGGACTGCCCCGGCAGAGAAGGCTGGCTGGGGAAGGGAGCAGGACCAACAGGTCTGACTCCCACTGATCCAAATGGCTGAGACTGTGACGCAGCTACAAATGAGAAAGAGAATACATCAGCATCACTGTTTCATGTGCAAACTACTCCTGATGCTCTTCTTCACGCTAGTAAATCTGCCCTTCTCCAAGCCATCTCCTAGAATATCCATGCCAGGCACATCCCCCATAACCCAGGCTACATCAGTCAAACTCTGACACAAAGGTAGCTGTGGCTTCTCCACCCCTACATATGCTTAATATCAGTGGACATGCAGCAAGTTACTAGAACTAGATGTGTCAGAAGCACTGAGAAGTCTCTCAGACAGCTGACTTGTTCTTTGCAAGTACAATAGGCCTGTGAGGAAGAAAGTAAAGCAGCCATCCATGTTGCAGGCTTTAGTCTAAGAAAAGCTGGAGAGTGGACACGACTATCAGACAATGCTTACCTGGCCCTGAAATGGTTGCTGGAACCAAGCCCAAGTTGTACTGTGGGTAGGGGGGCCCTCTGGAATACACACTTGTTTGTGGACCCGTACTGGCCTGGGGAGATGAAACGTGGTGAGGTGTCATAGACATTGCTGGCACTGGCTGAGGCGTGAAGACAGAAGGCACTGAAGGCTGAGAAGGTGCTGAAGGGGCAATTGGTGACTGATAGTTGGGCTGCAATTAAAAAACAAAGAACTTGCAAATGGCTGACACAGTCATACACATACACACACAAGCAGATACACTTTCTATCTCTGCTGCTTCTCAGGCAAGAGAAGATGCTGCTGCTGTCAGTGCCCTGGACGGTTTGGATCAAAGGCCTTTCCCACCACATAACTTTCTCAACAAGCTGGGCACCACACTCTTCAGAGTGTTCTCTGGCTCTCAAAAGAATTAGTCCTCAGGAGCCAGCTCCCATATAGTGACTTCCTGGAAGCACAATCAGAGGAAATAATGAAGGAACAATAATGAAGTAATAGAGCCTGGAAGCAAAACTTCCTGGACAGTCTTGTGCAAGAACTGAGATGAAGCCACACTAGACTAATTTTACTGAGATACAAGGGTGAGATGGGCATAGGAGAGTGAACCACAGCCCCCTTTTCCCTCAGCATGCGAGATCTCAGTGGATCACTACACTTGTAACAATCTCCTTCAGTGACTGCATGTGTGACAGGGCTTTGTGAAAAGATGCCAGACAGCTTACTTTTGAATTATCACAGAGCTTGTGTTTGCTCCAGTGAAGGACATCACTGATGAGTTCCTCAATGTGTGCAGTCTGCGTCATCTCATATTACTTCATACGCCTTCCACAACCCAGTAACCTTCCTCCCTCTTCCCAAGCCATGAACACCTGAGTTTAAGGCCTACCTTCTCTGGATGTCTGGGACCTGTCTTGTGGGCTGCTCCTTCAGGGGCAGAACCACCCTTGGCTGCTGGAGATGTGTGTTTAATGACACCTACATTGACACGAGTGTAG
>NW_009260182.1:8191335-8216374 GCF_000687185.1 Egretta garzetta | reverse complement strand
GGTGGCTGCTGATTACCCACGTTCTCTCCTTGAGCATGGAAGAGCCGGTCTCGGAGCTGTTCGATCAGGAGCTGAAACAAACCATGCTTTAGGAGAAGAGTCTTGCGAGAGACTCAGATGGAAGGTGCTGGGATTCAAAGCAGACCCTGACCCAAAGCATTGAGCATCAACCTGCAAAGCTAACTATTTCCCCAATAGCCACCAGGAAAAAAAAAAAAAGCCATAACCAACAATCTGGGACATCACCTGCCACATTCCCAGGCAGATGAAGTCTCACCGATCCTTCCCCCCGTCTTTAGAGTATTCCCACCCCAACCCCTACCCACATTTGGGCACTACACAGATTTGTTTCAAACCACAAGGTGACTTTCCCATTCCCTTCCTCAACCAGCTAGTTTCAGGAATAGATGCAGCTTCCCTGGAGAGCTGCTTCCCAGCACTGTTCTCCAGGAAACATTTTACAGTTCCACAGCTCCCTTCCTTTTCCCTGAATCAAAGGCACTACAAACAAAAAGCAAATGAAGACAAAACGTGTCCTAGAAAAAAAACAATAAGCCAAAAAAAACCCAAAAAACAACATCCCACCCCCCTCAGGTTATCACAATTAAGGTGAAAATTTAAGTCCTGATGCATGTCGAAACCCCATCTCTCTCTCATATAAAGTATCATTTTTCCCCACATACTATTCTTTTCCCACGGCAACCCATTTCTCACTCACCTCTTTAGAGCTGCTGGGTAGGTAATTCATTGCAGCTGCCAAGCATCCTTGAGATGCCAGGAGACTGGCATATTGGGTGATTCGTTCTGCCAAGACCGGGCCTGGCGCTGGTCCTGCTGCACCTCGGAGCATCTCAATGGACCTGCTCAGTACCATCACCTTCTCTATGAGATCCTGAATAAGACAGGGCGAGGGAAGAAATAGACCACTCGGAATCCGACTGGCTTTACTGGTCCATCTCATGCCGAGACACCAGATGACTCTCCCCACTTTCAATTGACATAGGGTCCAACGTGAACAGAACTTACTCCACTCTGCACCAGACACTGTCACTAATAACTGTTTCCTCAGGTAGAGTATGTGGAAAAAAAAAAAACCACAGGAACCAGGAAGCAACCCCTGACAGTGCTACTTTTATGATAAGGGTAAAAAGAAAATCAGAAGCCACAAGAACATTCCAATCAACTGTGATCTTTTTACTAAGAAGTTACTACTGTAACTCTAGAAGTCACAAGCTATCAGCTTGGAAGAAGAAAGATAAAAATCACACCAGGAGAAATTCACTAGGAAAAACCACTACTGCTGACAAACAGACCAGAAGGTTTCTAGTTATTCAAAGCTCCTTCAACTCCTAGAAATCAAAGTAATGTTTGTATCTGTAGAATGATACATGTATCACCAGCTGATAAATGATAACTGGGAGGAGGCCAGTTTCAAACATAACCAGGAATGCTGAAAATGCCTTTATGTTGCTATTACTCACTAGTGGGGTTGCAAAACCAGGGAACTCTGTAGCAGAGGGTATTATCTGCAGATATCTGAGTGGAAGACTTATCTAGTTCATTCTAGTGACTGGTGGACAGTGACTTAGCCAGGACTGGTTTAAGTGTAACAGACAGGTAACAACACTGACTTAGAAGCTCTGATTCATCTGCAAGCTGTGACTTGCCAGACACGATCATTCTACTTGCAATGGGAATAACATAGTCTAGACTTTATTTTATTTTGCCAGAGGCTGCTCTGAAGGTACAGCCAGATAACTGGAGCACTACAGTTAGCCAAGTACAGCAGCACACATACTCCCAGACAACTACCAAAAGGAAGCTCAGAGACGACATCAGTATACAGAGAGGTGGGTAGGCTGTAACTCTGGTCCATGGCTGGATTTATGTGCAATGTAATCAGTACTCTCTAAACACAAAAACCCTTAACATTTAAGAATGCAAGCCTCCTTTAGATGTAAGCCCGTAATCCAGGCTAGAAGGAGATACCTTGGTGCCCATGAACAGGTCTCCACTGTCTGCTGGAAGCCAGATACTCCGTTTGATGGGATAATGCAAACAGATTACAGCTACCAGACTGGCCTAAAGAGGAGTCAAACCAACATTATAGCACCTGTACCTGCAGGGCAAGGGGCGATGAAGTCTCATGGTTTTTTACCCAGCATTCCACCAACCTCTCCACATTGCCTGATGAGATATAGCAAAGGCAGGCATCATTGGACAGGGCTGCATCTCCCTCCGACTCTAGGCGGGCACCCAGCATGTCTAGAGAGGAAGAAATACAGCCAACATTTAACACACTCTCTTTATAAGGAGCTCATTAACCCCAATGCTCATCTCTTAGCAATCCTATTCTGGCTTGGCATGAAAAAGTGTTGACAGCTTTGGATCTGCACCTAATTAGAATTATAAAATCATTTAGGTTGGAAAAGATCTTTAAGATCATTGAGTTCGACCATAAAACCTAGCGCTGCCAAGTCCTACTAAACCATGTCCCTAAGCACCACATCTACCCATCTTTTAAATACTTTCAGGGATGGTGACTCAACCGCTTCCCTGGGCAGCCCATCCAGTGCCTGATAACCCTTTCAGTGAAGATTTTTTTTTCTAATGTTCAATCTAAACCTCCCCTGGTGCAACTTGAGGCCATTTCCTCTTGTCCTATCGCTTGTACTTGGGAAAGAGAGACCAACACCCATCTCGCTACAAGCTCTTTTCAGGTAGCTGTAGAGAGCAGTAAGATGTCCCCCAGACTCCTTTTCTCCAGACTAAACAACCCCAGTTGCCTCAGCTGCTCCTCATAAGACTTGCTCTCTAGATCCTACACCAGCTTTGTTGTATAGTTCTTTGGTTATACAGAGAAATGGGCATCATTAAGGAATCCCAAAGCCAACTTGGTTGAAAAAAGAAGTAATTTTTTTACATATCTGCCAATTTTTATATGTCTGCCCAGATGCATAGAAGAAAGAAAAACCCTTAAAAATGACAGATTAATTCAGTGAAAAACTCCAACATTTTTCTTTTCCAAAGAGGTGTGGGTATCTCCAGGCAACAGTAGCGTCCAGTTTGTTCAGGGACAAACCAGTAATCTGGTAGTTGCCAATGTTTAGCAAATGCTAGGAAATAAGGGCGAGCTGGAACTATCTCACTGCCACAGCCACCTTCCACCCCTACAATTTTGTCTGTAAAAGATGTCATGTTTTCTTGCATTTCAAGTTGTGTCACTGTACATGTATAAAGCGCTGGCATTTCTCCAACAGCACTTAGCTGTTCCCATCAGCCAGGAGCCAGTTCCCAGCTAAGCAACATGAGTAACTTCAGATTCAGTCACTTGCTTGCTGCCTAACTCTCAGAACAACAAGTTGCTGAGCATGTGGGACTATTAACAGGACTGAGGAAACTACTGAAGCCATCAAACATTCATTAACCCCTGTTTCTGATCTTAAAAGGGAAGGGAACGTGCTGGAAGGATAAACCTCTTTCAGATGGAGTGAAGCCACCTGACCTTTCACTGTCAAGGAAATCCGTTTCTCCCCAGAATGAAATAATAAATATCACCCTCTTAGTGTCTCAGCCTAGTGCCTATCCTGTTTTTTCCATGCGATCGGTAGAGGTGACAGGAAATACCAGCATATATAACTTGACACCATGATTCTCAGCTACAGTGTGCATCTCTCATTCTCCTAACTCAACAGCCCATGCTTATTAAATGAAGTTCCAGCTAGCTGTAATGAGCAAGGAGTGCTTTCCTTCCTCAACTGTATCCAATTCTTTTTGTGAGCAGTCCAGCGGTGCCCCCCCCTAAGGGAAATCACATCACAACATAGTATGCTGCATACCGCAGAGCTGGGTATAGTCCTCATGCTTTGAGTATGTTAACAAGATGGCCAGTGCCTCCTTCCAGCTCTGTAGATCACACGTGCAAACAATATCTTGCCAGTTCTGTTGCACAATGGAGGAAAGCAGCTGTAAGGGAAGCAGAAGGCCTGTGAATCACTGAAGACAAAGATAAGCTGACTGCTTAAGCAAGTGCACCCACAGCAATAGCTCACTTTCAGGCACACTTCACACTATGCAGCAACTACCTCACCGTACATTAAGAACCACCAATCCCAGCATCCCAATGTTAACAGTAATTGGAACCCAATGCCTCTGAAGAAAATAAAAAAGCCCAACAAAGCACTTAAGAGAATATGGAAATAGCCACACTAGGCAAGACTAAAGATCTATCTAATATCCCATTTCAGAGCAGCTAGTATCAATGACTGGGAATATAGTGTTAGGATATCCCAACCCCTGTTACACTTCCGCATTTGTAAATTAATAAGCTAGGTTCTTCCTAGCTGAGCCGTAAATGGACAGTATGCTCCACAAGTTACAAGCATGGCAAGCTGAGCCAGAAACCATCAGGTTAAAAAAAAAAAAAAAAAAAAGAACCAAGATAGAATCATAGAATCATAGAATCGCTTTGGTTGGAAAAGACCTTTAAGATCATCGAGTCCAAACTTTAACCTAACCCTGCCATCCCACCACTAAACCATGTCCCTAAAATATACTACAGTAAATGTTGAGTCAAGAAAAGATGCACAGATTCTGCTGACATTCTACCTCCTGCCAAAGCATTTCCACATATATTCAAACATCTGCCAAGATACCTGCTCAGTGGGTGCAGAAAACTGTCACTTACCAGGGAGAGTTTTGTCTTCCGCTTAGCAAAGTAGCGCTTCTGGGTCTCCTTTAGGAGGTTCTCCCCACCAGCTATAGCTAAGATGATGGCATCAGCAAAGCGCTCTGCTCGCATGCACAGCTCCACTGCACTCTCAAAATTCCCCAACAAAAGGGCTTGGCTGATGAGTCCATCCGTATCTACAGAGGTGAGAAGCAGAGTCAACCCACAGGGGCACCATCCAGATGCACTGATGATGCTTGTTTTAAAGAACAGGCAGTAAAAACCAACAATATATGGAAGCTCAGCTAAACCAAAATTTGGAAACCCAAGTCAGGTTTTGCACTTTAAAAGAACCACTGACTTGACTGTAAGTCTTCCATCATCTAGAAGATTCTCCTACATTTTTACTGGGTCTCTTATGTAGGAAGAGTGTTTCTCTGTACACTGCTGCATGACACTGGGAGGGGCCATGTGTTTAAAATGATCCATCTGCTGGAGTGGACCAGATTCTTCCTGGTTTCTAATTTTCTGGTTTTCCCTCCTCTCCCCTTTTCCTAAGACAGCAGAAACACACTTCATGTAACATACCTTCCGTGACAGGAATCTCCAATGTGCTCATATTCTGTGGGATGAGGTTGTCAAAAAAGGCTGAAGAGGAGGAAACAGCAGCTGCATCATCACTGGAATCTATCAAAAGCTGTTCAAAGAGTACAAGAGATTAATTAATTCACAGATCCTGCCCAAAACAGTTTAGTGGATTACAGAGTAGGATGGGGCTGCCCCCCATTTGGTTGAGCACGCTCATACAAATCTGATTTCAACTTGGAAACCCACCATGCCTCCTGTCACTGCTCTATCAACCTGCACAGTTTCACCAGGGCAGCAAGAAAAGCAGTGCTGCTATTGATAAAGCTTTGGAGACTGACAGTATAAGACATGCAATGCCAACAGTATCGCCAGCCAGCATTCATCAACTCAACTGCCAGCCCTTGAGGAAGCTGAACAATTTTGGATGGAATAGGGACAGGCCCAACAGTGGTATCTGTAACTAATGGGTAGAATCACAGCTGTGCTTGGTGCTCTATTGAAATTCAGGACACAATTGCTACCCCTAGAATATCTCAGCAAGTGTTTAAGGTTTGTGAAGAAGATTACTAATTTGAGGATAGCGGTTTTAGATACCTTAGAGGAGCAAAATTTACAGTGCGTGGTGAACCAGGCCTTGGAAGGCATCTTGAAGACAGACATCCCAAAATCATGTGAGAATACATTTCAAAGGATAGAGGTGAAAAGGAAAGAAATGCAAAAGAAATACCACAGCAAAAGTTTCACAGAGGAAATTCAGAACTGTGGCATGAAGCTGGGGTGAGGCTAATTCTGTCACTGAAGAAATCAGCACTGGTGAAGTAAGCCTTCTTGCAGTGCTAACAGCGAGAAGTCAGTCTTCATCATTCACTGATTTGTTTTAAAGCCAGAAGGGACCACTACGATCGTTTAGTCCGACCCAGTGAGGGTATGACCGATCTGTGAACTGCCCTCTGCAATGCCTGCACTGAGCCCAAGAACTTGTGGTTGGAATTAGACCTTCCTGTTCATTCTACCCTCCACCACTCTCCCAGGCTGGCAAGGTACCTGATCTGGTTGCGCAGCATTTGTCTCATCTGCCTCAGGAAGGCGCTGTTTATCTGGGATCCCATTACTCAAACATGAGGTGACCTAGAAAAGTAACAGACATGCACAGAGTGAAGACCCTATCAAAGTTAAACACATGGGCAGCAAAGCCACCAAGTGACTGGCAAGCCCCAGACACAATTCCCTTGGCTCTTTCACCTGTTTGAAAAGTTCCACGTCTCCCTATTCCTGGCTTGCTGTCTATCAGAGGTTATTTATCCTTTTCAGAGCGTTGCCCATGGTGCTGCAAGAGTTTCCTCCCCTGCAGCTCCATCAGTGCTATGCCAGATTGTGTTCATCTGTCACCTTCTTCCAGGCTGAGGAATCCCTTGAGATACAGAGTGCTGGATGCTAGAAGCAGCTCTCAAAACTGCACTGCTGTTATACACTTCCCTGAGCACCAACAACTGGAAGCAAGATAACTGGGCTCAAGGCCCTTTTGGTTTGATCCAGTACAGCTACAGTTGCCCTTACAAGTGCCTACATTTGCTTTTCAACGGGGGATACTGAGGTGCCTCTCAGCTGAAATTTCATATAGTTTGGTCTTTTGTGTGCTGTGAGATCACTCACTCATTTCCAGTAGGGACCCTAAAATTCTCCTGCAGCAGCTTTAGTCCTGTAAATGTTTCTCTCTATTGGAAAGATCCCTTACCTTTTTTTGCAGATCCTCTTTACTGTAGCCCAGCAGCTTGAGGAGTTTAGTCCTGGACTCCTGCTCCAGATTCACCTGAGTCCCAAAGGACATTAAAAAGACAAGAAAATATATAAAATCCTAGACATCTACACACTGCCAACAGTTGGCTGCTTCTAGCAGCAAAGTTTAGAGCTCAGTTTATAGATAAAGAACTCAACTATGACAAGTACACCTAATTAATACTGCAGGAAAATCTATGGAACTTAAGTTATAATCATGAAAAAAGGTGAAATTCAAGCTTGTCACACAGTTATAATTGAGGTACAACTGCCTATAAGGGCTATGACTGTATAAATACCTAGTGTACTTGGTCGTTAGTTCCCTGGATTGTCTAGGAATTGCCAAGCTAATCTATGCATAGAGACAATGGACTGATTTGAGCCCAGATGAAACTGAGACAAGGTGGTTGTCTGAACTAGCTGGCTTCACAAAAATTAGTTAGCTAATTGTTACAGAAGCTCCCTGGGTAGGTATTTCAGACAGTTCCAGAGATTCCTCACAGACTGCACACAGCCTAATTGATAGGCACTATTTGTATGCCTTAACGCATGATCAACATTCTGCAAGGAGAATCTGTCTGTCTCAGTAGGTCCCAGGCTGTTCCTACTGCAGAACTGATGACACTGTACATGGACAAGATACTTGTAAATAGTCAGTAGAAACTGTTTTTGCAAATCGAGAAATGGTCATGCAGGACAGTCTTTTGTACAGAAGCTTGGTTTGTAGTTTAAGACAATCAATAATAATAGATATTGTATGTGTTGGAGTGGTCTCACAGGACCATGGGCCAGCTGGATTATAAAAATTCACTAGAACGACAGATCGACACATCTCATCCAATGCAGCTGAAGACACTGTTGCAATGACCCCTGCAATGGAGACTACTGTCACCACCTAGACAACACCTGCCCATCCTATTCAAGAGATATGATTCCCCATGCAAATGTAATACTATGGAAAAGATCCCAACATCTTGCCACACACACAGTCTGTCTATGAGTGTCTGTAAACCACTACCAAGGCTAAGCCCTGCCTCTCCAGGAGGGCGGCCACTCCTCATTACCAAACTCTTTCATGTTACCAAATTGTCAATTAAACCATCGTCCTATGTAGGGCTACAGTCAGTTCTCAAACCAGCACAGCTCTCTCCCTTATTACTAGGGAATCTCATTTCCCATTTGGGCTTTGCCTTGAAAAATAGTAATGGCAGAGCTCCACAGGTAGCAGGCAGATATAGCTTGGCAGTGGGTTGAGATGAGAAAATCCTGTTTAGCACCTTGACAGGAAGCCCAAACGAGTCTGTTGAAAAGACCATTCCTACTGAAATAAGACAATCTCCAAGACCTAAACTGCAAAAACTTTTCTTTAGACAAGTAACTAACTAGCCTATTCAGTTCCATTTTGTATCTTAAAGAACAGGAATATAAAACGCTCAAGAGGACCACAATGAACGTGTTCCATATTCACACATCCTGAACATATTCAGGACCATAGAAGAACTGACTTCTGTGATTCACCACAGCCATCCTACCTTCAAGAAGTTCCAGAGGTTCTCATCAAATGGCAGCTTGGCTGTTTGGATCTTGCCCTGGCAGTAATCAAGGAGGTTCCCTGACTGCAAGGCCATCTGCAGTTCTCTGGATCGGAGCAGGAATTCGGTTTCAGTAGTGACCTGACTGATGAATACCTGGTGTGGGTAAGTCTGCTGCATTTGCTGTCCAGGAGCTTTGGTAAGACCAAAGGTAATCAGTTTTCCTCCAAACTGAGAAAGACAGAGGGAGACACAGTAAGCATTCTTATAAACAATGTAAAAGCAACTCACTTAGCTCTTCATTTAGAAAGGTGGGCTCAAGGTCCAGCTGTGAACACAAGGAACCCACACAGTTTAATGTGTATAGATGGTAGGGACACTGAGGGAGTACACATCACAAGCCCATCAGCTGAAGACTGATAACCATGACACTTGTGTATGTGCTATCAAGCCTAGCCAATTGCAAATGCCAGAGAGGCACAGGGGAGAAAGTACCATTTGGAACTGTTTATTCTTTTCTGACATGGAGAGGCAAGCTGCATTAATAAAAACTATCATGTGAATGGCAAGCACTAGACAGAGAACAAGTCGAGCAACAGACTAAAAGAACAGTTCAGCCTTTTGATTTAGGAGCGAAGAGGTGAAGAAAATTAAATACCTGGATAGGAATGAGAAAGACAGAGGAGAATAGGAATGCATGTCACAGCCTACAAGTAAAGCTTTTATGAGACTTCCTTAGCTTTAACTCTTACTTATAACCTCCCATTCTGTGCTACAGAACTCCATCTTGTTGGAAATGTATCTGAATGTTGAGCAAAAGACCTTTGCTCCATAGGACACCACATTGCACCTTAAAAAGGCATTACAACAACTAGGAACGGGAAGATAGTTTCTCTAGTGAAAGAAAAGGACTGTATCACAAGATGACACATCTGTTGCATTTTAAGCTAAGGATGCTTATTCACTTACTGCAAATGAAACCCCCACAGGTCTGCGAATCCATTTGGGTGGCTTTTTTAATGGTGGAATCAAGGTGGTCTGAGCTACTTGCTCCGGCACCTGCAGAGGAGGAAGGATCTGTCCCGTGCCAAAGGGATCCAGGTTGTTGAAGGAGGAAGAGATCTAGAATCAGATGGAGAAAGGAATGAGATATAATTCAATTCCTCTCTGTACGGAGTAAGGACAAAAGCTATTGCTTAGTAATTAGTTATTTTCCTTGCTGATGAAGAAAGAGGCTATTACAGCACCTCCTCCCGGAATACCACTAAGCCCCAATGTGCAAGAAATGGTATTTCCAAATGGTTCCAGAATTCATTTCTCAAGAAAACTTCACCTTGAGAGATTTTGAAGTAATTTTTCCTTAGCAAGACAAAAATTCCCTAATAAACACTGCTTGGCCTAGCACCCAGCTCATAAACACAGGAATTACAAAATTACTAGTTTTATGCAAGACAGTGACAACATCTTTCAAATGGGTTAGTTTTTTAAGGACTGTCGCAAAATTTTATAGCTTAGATGAGGCTGGTGAAATAATCTCTCAAGACTTTTTTTGCCTAGGCAAGAGAGTGTCAAAAGTGGCCCCTGATCTGGATTTCTGACATTTAGGAAGTCAGTGAGCAGACATACAATACTGTTCACAAGCATTCTTAATTTTTAACATTGTTGGCATAGATTTGTTGTTTGCCAAAGATAACCCTGTTCAAGTTTGACTGGACCATAGGGCATAGCTCCAAAATACAGCTGACCAGCATACTTGAAAGGAAACAACATAAGGCTGATCAAGCTAAGGTCACCAAACAAAGAATCACAGACAAGACCTACATGTTTTGTCTTTCAAGTCTTTCTTGATGGGAAACCAATTCCAAAATAAAGACCATTTCCTGGAGGAACAGCTTATACCCAACAGAACAATCACCCTAAACCTTCAAAAAATAAATACACGCTACTATGGTACCAGTAACATCAACCACCAGGTCTTCAACAGAGTTTCTGTCCTGATACCATAGAATCCAGAAGAAAGAGACCTCTTGGTCACAAACTCCCGACCTCCATACTGTCATTATCTCCTCTTATTTGTGTCCTTACTTGTTATTCTATTTATCTAGGAGTTATTCTACCCGACTGTTCTCCAATTTTGAATAGTGGAACTGTGGCGCATGCACATGAAAGTAAATTCTCCATGGGTTAAATAAATCCTTAATCTCTTACAGCTGTTGCTTGATAAAGTATTTTCAGTTTCATAGGATTTGCAAGAGACAGAACTCAGTCAGCTGTAAATGACTATATAAATAACACTGAAGCCAGCTCATACATATTCTCTTAAAACTTGTATTGTAAGGCATTTGTTGGCTGGGAAAGAGGGAGAGAATTAGAAGACTAGACACCAGATTAAAACTAACATTTTAGACAGTACTAACTTTTAATCTGTTCAGAATTTGACTATTGATTCATTGGCTAAGTAATGGATTTCAGTATCAAAATACTAACATGCTCCAAGATAAGTCAATTGACTTGAGGAAAATTGCTAATAGAGGCTTATAAGCTGCTACTTAAAATTGTCTTCTGAACTAATAAAGAATAATGTATTGCATTAGTATCAATGTATTTAATTTTAACCTAATGACAAGACAAGCTTGTTGCTCTAACAGGTGTGCTGCTTTAATTTTAGTCTCACAGTAATAACCATAAAATATATATAACATCAAAACTACACTTGATCTTGGCTCTCTTTACACAGTTTAATGAATTTTACAAGAAATACTGAGACACCTTTGTCAAGAGGCAATGTAGTCCCCACACAGGTAGCTTCTTGTTCCCACACCATACAGCTATACATCCTGGTGGGTGGGACAGCCTGCATCACTTAAAAATCACACTGTTATATATGTGTGCGTCTAACACTCTCAAAAGATAGGTAACTGCCAATCTGTCAAGCTGTAACACATCCACAGGACTTTACCTTGTCAGCCTGTGTCTTCTGCTGAGCTTCTAAGTTCCCACCCATAACAGAGTAAATGTTGATCCACCCATCAAAAGTGGCAGCAGAGAAGACAGAAGGATTCCTAGGACACCACTGGGCATCAAAGCACCACTGACTCCGTATGGGCAACTCGTAAACCACCTATCATAGAAAGAGAGAAGGCAGAAGCACAACATGCATAGTCCCCTGCTTTCCCCAAATTACTTGCCCACAGCAAGTGTGTCACCCTTTATTTACATATCACCATTGTATACAAGTCTCTTATTTTTGCTTCTTGAAGGACACATTTGCAAACGAATTATAGCACATTGAGACCAAACAGCAGAAAGCCACAGAAAGCTGATGTACAATAGGACTCTGACTGTAGAAGAAAAATCCAAAAGCAACAAGTCGGTTTTGCTCTGCTTTATATGTACTACTGTATCGGAGTACTACAGTGTCCTCACACTTGCTGTTAACCAAGGGAAACACACCAAGGAAACAACACAAGAAAAACAGAAGCCAAAAGGCAAGAAGGTGTCATGAGCAAGAACATGTAAACAGAAAGAATAGTCTGGAATAACAAATTTGACTAGGAAAATAAAAGCCTACAGAAAGAAGTAGAACAACAGGAGGACTGCAAAGCTGCAAATGAACTATGAAGGATATTGCAGCCAACAAGTTTCTGTTCCAGCACTCAAAAATCCAAAGTTCAATTCATGGCCCAGTCAGAGACTTCCTGCCTGATGTTGGGCAACTCGCTAACACAACCTTGAATTTGAACCTCCAGTTTGTAAAAATGAAAAGACTTCCTTTATGCCTCACAGGCACAAAGCACAGAGAATCACAGCTTCCTTCTCTGTGGGAACATGATCTGTATTTTCTGTTCCCAGGTATAAAAGCTTGCATTTGCTTATATTAAAAGCTAGATTGCTAAATTAAAAAAAAACCCCACCCACCCAAAACCAAAGAAAATAACCCTTCCCCTGAACTTACCAGATCTGCCATTCTGTGTAACTGTATCATCCTTACTACTGAAGGCCTTCCCGATTTTTATATCGCCTGAAAATTTTCTGTTAATTTGTAACAAAGTCAAGAAGAGCCCCCTAACAACAGTTTATGCATAAATCTCTAACTGCAAATCTACAGCAGCATGCATAAAGATGAGCCAGCTGCACTAAAACTGGGGGGGTTTCTTTAATTTTCCCATTAAAACACAGTGAAAAGACTTTTGTAAAAATTAGACATCGGGATTGTTTCAGAGTCTGATTCTCTTCTAACCACTAGGCATCTGTGTAGAGTGACCATCAAATCCCCTGGAACCACAACAGCAGTATTTCATGCATTTTAGGAAAATGGATTAATTTTTTTCCATCCCTCCAAGGCAAAGGTGGTGACCTAAGTGAAATTGTCCCATGAAATTAATCAACCCTGGGGCTCCCAGCTGGACTTTGTTCAGTTTTGTTAGAGTGCTTTCCCCATGCCATCATCAAGATAAACTGCGTGAATTTTGCTCAAAGTTCAAAATTCAGTTTTATCCAGAAATTCAGCATTGAATGAGTAGGTGTGCAGAAAAATTTTTTACACAGTCCTATTTTAATTCAGGTGATACCTAAATATTTCAAAGATGCTAATTTTGAGATACATTACTAGATAAGAACATACATGTGAAACCACTGGACTATGAATAAAGTTTACATGCATATTTAATTACGTTCTTCTCCTCTCAATGACCTTAACAAATGCTCCTCATACTCCTTCAAGTTTCCCCCCAAAAAACTTACTACCCTAGGAGAAGGAAGAAGAAGAAGAAACAAATGGACACAAAGAACACTACCTGTGTGAACATAGCAATAGTAATCATAATTAGCTGAAGCTAAGTTTTAGTTAAAGCTTTCTTCCCTCTGTGATCTCTGGACACAGCTATAGCAGAGAAAATCTCTGCCTGAGATTTTTCTGCCTGTTGTTTTCAGTCTGGATACGGACAACACTCCAGAGAGGAAGAGTGCAGAAGACATATTGGAGGAAATTACATCAGCACTCCACAGGGCTACAGAGAAGGGACACACACATAGCATAGCACAGAACTCTATAAAGCAGACCCTGTAAGTAGTAGCTGTGGTTATGTACCTCCCCCATATTTGGGTTCCAGCACAAGATCCGGTTGTCTTTGGCGCTACTCAACAGCAGTTCAGGGTCAGCCTGGCACCAAGAGACAGAGAGAACTCCCCTAAAATAGATCAGACAGAAATCAGTCATATTTCATACCCAGTGTACTCTCCCACCCTGTCACCAAGAAAGCTCACCAGCATTTAAGGTCAGAAATGCTAGTTCTCATCTCTACCCTCAATCAGATTCATCTGTGAAACAAAGCAGGCCTAGCAAAAAAATTGTGTTTCTCCTAAGTCCAATCTCCCAGATGTCTGCCTTTTAAAGATGAAGATCCTTGAAAAGGCAACACAACAAGCAGGCCCTCACCTCGTGTGCCCTTCCAGCTGGCTCAAAGGAGACGTAGCAAAGCGTAAGTCCCATATTTGGATCACTGGCAAGCGGTCATCCTCAGACGAAAGGACTAGCTGGGTTGCAACTTCTGGATGCCAGGCCATTCCTGAGCAATGCATCTAGGGACAAAAATAGCCTAGGCTGAAAATTCAGCAAAGCAAGCTGACAATAGCACAAATGGCCCAGAGCCACATCATTCTGCATTTAACTTGCCTAGAACGCTTGACATAAAGCAAGTCTACCAAAGTCTTGCTGTGGGAGACAAGTATTTTTACCTTCTCTACACAGCAAAAAAACCCACTAACCATACAGAAGTTGAAGGAGTAGTTCAAAGTTGACCTAGGAAGACAACTGGGATTAAAACACAGGAGGCTTCTCATAAATGAGCTGTGAACATAGAAAATGAATGCAAAGGTGCCCTAGTTTTAGGACCAGCTAGGGGTCTCGTTTCCCCATTTCGTTAGGGAGAAAAAAATAATAAATAAAAAAGAGATAGAGATGCGCTTTGATATTACAGCTCCAAGAGAACCAGTCCCAGCAGCTCCCACAATAAAAACACTTGATCCCAAGCGCCTGTGCCATTGCTTTGCAGTCATATGTGGCATGTTGTAAGCTAGTTAGAATGACAGCCTTTCCTCCACTCACTCTGTTGCTGTGGTCACTGACTTTGATGATAGGCTCATTCTTCCTGAGGTCCCAAACCACAGCCTTGCCGCTGGGGTGAGCGGAGGACAGGATATGCTGCACCTGCCGATTCCAGGACACCACACTGATGTCTTCATGAGGCTGCCAAGACAAGAAAGGCCACACATGTTGAAGGAACATCAGTCACAGGATTCTGTCACTAGCTTAACTAAGGGATTTGATGATATATAGATTCCTCTCTTCAATCACTGATCAACTAACTGGAAATATCAGCAGCGCTGACCAGAAAGAGCAGGGAACATGGGAAGTCCTTTACTCAGTGAGTACAGTGGAAGTACAGTCAAATTCTATGGGGGAATGTCACCTGGAGAAGCACCTTTGCATTTGGGGAGCAAGTACTGGATTCTGCACTGGCCAAATGTGTTATAAATCAGTCCATGAGAACATAGATGCCTCTACCCTGACTCCTGGGATGAACTTAAATGGAAACTTGACCTTGTGCAACATTTCAGGAGTGCAGTGAGGTGGAAAATGATGAAGCATTCAATGCTAATTGTCATTACTGCATCTACCGCAGTGCGAGAGAGAGCCAAGAAAACAAATGGGAGGCTTATTGGAAGAAAAACTTGGTCGCTTTTAGGCAAGTTTACTACAATTTTTACACTTTCAGGAGTTGATTGCCCTGAATAACATAATCAGCATAAGATGATCAGAAGCTTCTTCCTCTTCAAACTCAGGAAACATTATCTGGGAGTAATAGCCAAGATGGATTAAATGGCTCACTGGCTCTGCTAGGGATATTACTTTCCTGAGATATGAAAAGCTTCAGCTGAAGCCTGAAATAAATTCATTCCTCAGAGAAGGTCTAATAAACCTTCTTAATCCATCACACATGCCCCAGCTGGATCACAAGATAAACTGGTCAGTTACTTGATTCAAATCCACAAAGAGCTTACCCATCCATGCAAAGTGCATCCTTCCAGAGCTTGTCAGCCTACCCTCCCCACCCTTTACAACACTCTCCACCTCCCCAGAATGAAGCCGATCTGTTACTTCCGATTCATCTTTCTCCTGAGAGACATCAAGGTCATTCCCCCTTCACAGACTGACTAAACCAGGGTGACTCCATACAGTCACATCTTTTTGCCTTGCCTACTGAGACATAAAATTACAGGAGGATTGTCCCAAGGAAAACTTGTTTACCTGTGATTTAGCCCCTGGAGTCATAGGCACACTGAAGTTATTCAAGTCCCAGATGAAAATTTCAGAATCATTGGCTCCAGAAGCCAAGAGGTTACTCTAGAAAAACAGAAAAGCTCATCTGAGTTTCCAGCTCACAGGAAAAGAGGATGGATTTCTTAAAAAGAAAAGTAAGCAAAAACCCAAAAATCTTCTAAATTCAGATGAGAGCTGCATTTCACAGCCACTGGTAAGCAGAAAGATACTAACCAGATTATAAACCAAGCACATCTCTGGCCTCCATGCCTTCAGCTGTGACACAGTACAGATCTGTTTAAAATTTGCCTAGCAAGCTACATGTGCAGGAAGCTGCTGTAACTCTTCAAACTCTGCCACAGGCCTGGAAACCACTGTCTCTGGCCAGCTGAGCCTCTGCCCTGCATCCTGGCACCAAGGACGTTTCTTCTGAGAAGATGCAGGCTTCCCAGAAGGGTATGCAGGCAACTTTCAATTTGCCTTTGTGCTACCACGAGAATTTGTGTTCTGTTCACTACTTGCTTGAGTTGCAGCCCCTTCAAGTGTGATAGAGCCCCCCTGAATTAGACACCAACTGAAGAAATAAAAAAAAGTTCTGATTTCAAATGGGTAATGGTCAACCATAAAACAGTATTGCAAGACACATTTTTACAGAGAGCTAAGAGACTTGATCAAGGTCACATGGGAAGTCAGTGGCAAAGCTCTGAACAGAACTCAAATCTGAGTCACAAACCAGCCTAGTGTACCAACTACCATGCCTCTTTCAAGTTAAAAAACATTCCTTCAATTTATAAATCTCTAAACACAAGGGAAAACCATATTTTTTTACAGGAAGGTTAACTTCCCTTTGGTTATAAGTATCTTAATGTTGCATACCTGGAAAGGGTTGAAGTCAAGAGCTCGAACAGGACCTGTATGCTTCTCTGTCTGCCCAATTACAGGCTCGCTCTTTGAAGCCAGGATGCGGTGCACACTGTACATTGTCAGTACACCGTTATCCCCTCCACCAATGATCACACCGGAGGACTCTGGAGACCCATTTCCAAAGTTACCCCAGATCAGCTTATGAAACCTAAAAAAGAAGAAAATAAATCTGGCATAGGCCACAATATTTGGTGGAAGTCAAGACACCTTCTGCATTACCAAAAACCACATCCATGTTCTGACCTATTAAACATAACCATCAGTCTGCACCTTAAATAACCATTTTCCTTTCAAGAGGACTGTGGCTTTTGCATGCAAAAGAAGAAATAAGCTTCCTTCCAAAGACTTTTAAAGGGAACTTACAAAGAAGATCTTATCTCTCTTTTTTTAGGGTTTTTTTTTTTGTTTGTTGGTTTGATCATTTGTTTAAAATGTTTAGGACCTCATATGGGATTTGGTGGGTGAAATCCTCTAGCCTACACTACATAGAAAATTAGATTAGAGGACTATATGCCTTCCTTTCCAGAGCTGTTATCTGAAAAATATGTTTACTCCCTTTAAAATCTGCTAGTTAGAAATGAAGGCTGTGTTTTACACTAGGTGCAAATGTCACCCACACTGATGAGCCCAAGAAATCACCTTGTCTTAAAAAGCTAGAAGATAAGTTTCACTTTGCCTCTAGCCTCTTTATTGCAAATCATTAGCCCAAACAAATTCACACGATATAGAATGACTGACTACCATATAAGTCCTTTCAGATTCCTCCAGAGCAGTTGCTCTACTTTTACACCCAATTTGTGTCAAGGCAAACATTCAATTCTTGAAGACACAGGTCAACTGATCCAAAAGACCACCTCATACCCTGAAAACATGACCTCCTTCTCTCCCTTCTTGTACCAGAAAAGCCCTTTTCAGTTCCACTGACTGATAAATCACTATGAGCCTCTAGTACCTGTTTGAGGCAGGAAGTGTTCCTTTCTGCTTCATGTCCAGGGAGGGATCCCTGAAGTCAACCTCAAATATTTCCAAGGTGGCATTTGTACTGAAGGATGCATCCAGTTGCTGGGCAGATGTTCCTAGCAGAAGTACAAGGGCAACACAAGTGGGCACTTTTTTCAAGAGCACAAGATACAAAAAGAGCAAGGCACTGGAAACGTATTCTTTGCAGTTAACACAACCTTGGTGTTGTGCCTGTTCAAAGAGAGGACATGTCTGCATACCTCAGAAAGAGGAACCAACAATTATGATTATGGCAAAGACTTTGAAAGAAATTAGAACTTCTTCAAGAAACTCTGGGCACCAGGGTCACTCTTGCACAAATAACATTCTCTCTTGGGACAGATATGATTCATATACCCTTTTCCAAGCAGCCACAGCTTCTGATATTAAGTCCTTATCTAAGTTACAAATGCAGTCACACCATGAAACCCAGCTACAATTATGATCCCAAATACTTCTGTATACTGCTCCTCAACCATGACCAGATGTCTTGTTCAGACCTTCTAAACCTACTCTACAGCTAAAGTTCTTCAACCTTAGTCAACTAAACATGTCCCAACGACCCACAGACAGCTAGTGGTCACATGGTGGTGGCTTCCTTTCTTCTCCCTAGCTTACAGAATAAAAGCTAAAAATTAATTTAACATTGCCTAGTGGGACACTTCCAGGCAAACAGTCATCCAGCTACCACAGGGATGCTTTGTAACTGTCTATGGCATGGAAAGCACCCAAGAGACTATTAAGAAGTAGTACAAATTATGAAACTATGCAGTTTCTGTTCTAAAGCAGGCTGAAGCCAAGACCTTTGGTCCAACCAAAACTCTGGCCTTATTAGAGAAACACAAACCAGACTACCCCAAAACAGTAATGTTGCTTTTAAGGCAACAGTCGACCCTTTGTCACTTTCTTTTGACAGTCATCCCTGAAAAAAACCAATATGGCAGCGTTGCACAGGCCAGGCAGGAGACAGAGCTGACTAGTTCTCATGTTGGGCAGACAACTGTGGTGGGTTGACCCTGACTGGCTGCCAAGTGCCCACTAAACCTGCTCTATCAGTCCCCTCCTCAGCTGGCCATGGGAGAGAAAATATAATGAAAGGCTCATGGGTTGAGATAAGGACAGGGAGATCATTCACCAAGTACCATCACGGGCCAGACAGAATCAACTTGGGGAAATTAGTTTCATTTATTACCAATCAAAATCAGAGCAGAATAATGAGAAAATAAAAACTAGATCCTAAAACACCTTCCCCCCCCGCCTCCCCCCCTTCTTCCCAGGTTTAACTTTACTCCCAAATTCTCTATTTCCTCCCACACAATGATGCAGGGGGACGGGGAATGGGGGTTGTCGTCAGTTCATCACATGTTGTCTCTGTCGCTCCTTCCTGCTCAGGGGGAGGACTCCTCACACTCTACCCTGCTCCAGCATGGGGTCCCTCCCACAGGAGACAGTCTTCCATGAACTTCTCCACAAACTTCTCCAACGTGAGTCCTTCCTGCAGGCTGCAGTTCTTCATGAACTGCTCCAGCGTGGGTCCCTTCCACGGGGTGTAGTCCTTCAGGAACATACTGCTCCAGCACAGGCCTCCCACGGGGTCACCAGCCCTGACAGCAAATCTGCTCCAGTGTGGGCTCCTCTCTCCACAGGGCCACAGGTCCTGCCAGGAGCCTGCTCCAGCACAGGCTTCCCACGTGGTCACAGCCTCCTTTGGGCATCCACCTGCTCCAGCATGGGGTCCTCCCTCCACAGGCTGCAAGTGGAGATCTGCTCCAGTGTGGACCTCCATGTGTTTCAGGGGGACAGCCTGCATGGTCTTCACCAGCAGCTGCTCCAGTGCCTGGAGCACGTCCTCTCCCTCCTTCCTCATTGACCTTGGTGTCTCCAGAGTTGTTCCTCTCACATATTCTCACTCCTCTCTTCAGCTATAGTTCTGCACGTTTCCTCCCCCCTTCTTAAATATGTTATCACAGAGACACTACCACCGTCGCTAATGGGCTCGGCCTTGGCCAGCAGCAGGTCTGTCTTGGAGCTTCTCACAGAAGCCACCTCTGTAGCCCTCACCACTACCAAAACCTTGTAATGCAAACCCAACACAACAACCCAAGCTGTCAGTTCTACACAGACACTAAACTCATCTACTGCCAACTCAGTGAACAGTCTTTGTGCTTCAGGAAATAAAATTATTATAGCTATAGTGAAATAATGAATAATACCAACAAAATGCAAATGTTAGGCTTTGCAGAAGTATTGAAAATTGAATGTTAACTGAAACAGGCAACTTTAGGGAGAAGAGGTTTCTATTATTTGATTGTCAAGCCACATGATGATGGCTGAATAAAAGTAAAAGTGAGCTTAAAGGAACATGACTAGAATGAACTTTTTTCCCCCCACAGATATATCAAGTATGTAACCTTATTTTGTTTTATTTTTCATAGCAAGCAGGTGTCAGAGTTCATACAGACTTAATTAGAAATTAGATCAAAAAAGCCACGTATTCACCCTTTGAAAAAAATCACTGGACTTTAGGGTGTTAAAGTTGGGCATAAAAGTAATCCTTTACCGGTCACTTTTAAAAAAATAAAGGCTGTAATGTTTTCGGTATATTGCCTGTAAGTTTTCCAGAGATTATTAAGGTGAGAATTGTTGAAAGTTAAAACCAACACAACTCGACATAAAATCTCTCCGTGACTCATACTTTAATACTCACAAATTGTGAAGAACTTTACCTGTTGCTAGGTAAATGGGGTGGTTGTTTGCTGGACTCCATGCCTGGACAGCTGTTCGCTCAATTTCCTTTAGCTTCATTTTCTAGGCTCTAGAAGAAATTTCACACAGTGGTTAGAATAGCCAGATAAAGCCAACACGAAAATAAACACACCAGTAACAAGATATCCCTCTTACCAAGATACCATGAGAACAAATTGCTCTTAATAGAGAGAAATTACTTGCTATTTCCTGAGGAACTGAATACAGTTTCACTGGAATAAATTGGTATATTTTAGAAATTAATTTAAAAAACCACAATCCCAGCTGTCTGACCCCAGATTTTCTTTCACATATAGCTCTCTTTTTCATATACCCCAGTTACAGGAGGGTTTCAGAAAAAAGAAGGGGATCCAAATTAAACAACATACTCAAGTCTTCAGTCCAGGCTAGTTTAAATCAGCTGCAGAAATTAATTTAAACAAATGTATTTGCAAAGCACTAGTTGCTCTCTCTGAACAAGCTGATGTCAGTACATACACAGGCAAAAAAGGAGCAGAAGAAATCTCAGGGCAGGCTAAATTCCAAGCAGAAACGTGACGTGGCAACAGAAAACAAAGTGCAATGCGATCTTATGCCAATTCAGTTAATGTACTTTGTTCTCTCTCTTCTGAGAAGCAAAAGGAAAAAATGCTTTGACTTTCTGCTTGAGTTTGTAAATGGTAGGAAAAGGTGAGAAGCGATCCAGAAGTAACTTACTGGGTTTCAATCTCAGTTCTGACAACAATTCTTTTTATTTACCCTGGATAGATCAACTGACACCTGTAAAACGGAACGCAACAGAACTTCTCCGTGTCACTGGAGAGAGATTAGTTGGGCAATAACGTAGCAGGATAATTTAAAGTCAAACCGCCAGGAGGCTGCAAAATGGAGTTTAAATACAGAGTATTGTTCCATGTAAGATCTCATTCTCGCTGAGGAGAAAGCACCCAGCACCTCTCCATCCCAGGCTACGCATGGGCCTTCTAGGCATGTCAGCCACATAAATGATGTGTGGACATATCATTCACAGGCTAACGGGGTCACTCTCATGAGCAGTTCCTACACCTTTTGAGCTTGGCACCAGTGCAGTCTTTTAACTCTAGCCAAACAGAGATGCTAAAGATGCGCTCAGATGATATCATGCTGAATAAAGCACGACTGTCAGCAGGCAACACAGCAAAACACTCCGCATCTTGCCAGCTCGCTGTGATTAACCTCTCCTGGTTACTTGACACTGTTTGTGTTAGCTGGGCTGACAGTTAAACCAGAGTCTGCATCACGTGGTCCTCTCTGTTCAGATGCAGGGCTACAAGCGTCAGTGCTTCAGAGTTTGGCTTTACTCAGGCCAGAGCATGGATGTTTATTCATAACTAAGTTTATAAGGTAGCTTGCTGTGGCCAGCCCACTGTCTGGCCAAAACGTAAAAAAAAACCTCAAACAAACCACCCAGTTTTGAAAAAGCCTTCTGTCATCTTGTGGCTGATATGAAGCTCCTGAGACCTGCACAGGGGGAAATCTGGTCAGCATTACTTCTTGGGCTTGGAACTCCTGACTGATAACTCCACACCCTTCTTAGGGTTTCTTCTCCACCACCAGTCAGAAGATAAGGACATCTTCTCTCTCCTCCTAATGCACTATCAGGATATGCTGTTTGATTAGAACTTCTTTAATGCTTTTTGGCATTAGTCTGCAGCAATACATCCCAAAGCTCAAACTGCCTATTGCTATTCTCATATTAACCTGATCCCCACTTAGCTGAGGCCTGGAGGAATCCAAACAGCACCCTTGTACAATAAAACAAGTGCAACTACTTCCTCATGCAGCCTCGGAACAGAGGTGGAAAGGTCATCTCATCGTCATTACTGTAACAGACCTCTAAAGCTTACTTTCCAATCTTCCAGCATGTATTTTGCGGGGTACTCTTTAGGGCTCCATCACATCCTCTCTGCCAAGAAGTTTCAGCACTTACTCATCTGCCTCCCATACCAGTGCAGGTACGCTGTCCAGGTCTCCTCCCTTCATCAGCAGTGAGGAATGAAAATATAGAATCATAGAATCATTAAGGTTGGAAAAGACCTCCAAGATCATCAAGTCCAACCATCAAATATTCCCAGGAGTCAGGTCATCCTGCTAGCAAGAGCCTGCTGCCCAAGGCACCACCTGACTCCACTGATGGGGGGGAGCAGGACAGCTGATATGTTCCTTACCAGTCCCTTTCTTGCCTCCTCCTCCTCCAGTTGCAACCCATCAGCTGTAGGAGCTGGCTGTACACACAGGCCTCACTGCTCCTTGGCTTTTAAGAGGGCAAATCCCTGCGAACATTACTAGACAACGGCCAAGGACCTCTTCCCTCTAGAAAATTAACTGGTAAGGAAACAAGGAAGAGCACAACCATTATAAACTTAGCCAGGCAAATGGTACAAGCTCCCACTCCTTACCCTCTGTGCTGGACTGACTGCATGGCTGGCACAATTTGCATTTAACATGCAAACAGAGATAAGCCACAAAAACCACGCAGAACTGTATTGATCAGTTGTCCAGCTTTTCTTGTCTATAGAGCATTTTGCGTAAGAAAGTCAACAGTACTCCTTTTTTTTCCCACAAACTTAAGTCAGGACAGAACGTGAAGGTAAAGCATCTTGCCCACGGTAGCTCACCTAGACATAGGAAAGCAAACAAGGCACCATTTAGAGTGGCTCATTATCAACAGAACAACTGTAGAAGTGCCGGACTGAACAGGTATTGAACAGGTACACTGCGTCCCTGGTCCTCAAGGCAAAGCAGCAGTAGTGCCAACAGAGAAGGCCCACAGGAGATGCATAAGAAGCCAAAAGATCACAGTATCACAGCATCTCCTAAGCACCTCCTATCAGTTCAACTCCATTACAGCTGAGGTTCTGCAGGGATGCAGCAGCACCTCCTCCTTAAGTCAGTGGACTCTGAGTTCAGAAGGGGGGGGGGGAGAGAAGCCTGATTTGAGTCTTACTCTTAGAGAAGTGATCCTTCTATACACTGTGCATGTCTATATCGAGGACAGGACTTGCGATCCTTAAAGCAGGAAAAAGTCCTTCTTCAGCAACCTCTTGTGGCTGCCTGAGAAAAATTCACAAGTATTCAACTCTTCCACAGCAGGATTTTTAGGGAGAGATTGCCACCTGCTGTCATCTCCCAAAATAGCATCTAAGACTTCTGAGAAAGCTCGTGCTTTTCTCAGGACTTCTAATTAATTAATCATGGCAATTCCTCCTCCTCTTCCTTCTACAGACATCCGATTACAAATCTAACGTATTAACGAATCTGAGCACCAAAGGGAGCCGCGGGACAGTAGCAGCATTTCCCTGCAGCCTCCCCTGGCCACGGTTTCCTGTGCAGTGTCCTTAAAAGGTAACGGTGTCTGCAAAGCAAAACCCAGCAGGTCAGAGCACTCCCCACAGCTGGGAAATGGAGAGGACACAGCTGAACAGTGAAAGGTAAAAGCACATGTTCTCAAATCATGATGGACCATGTAAACAGTGCTGACAGAGGCAAAAATTCCTCACCTACGCTAACTTGAAATACTTGTGGTTGTTGTTGTTGTATCTGCGAACTGACTCTCAAAGCCACCACAATAATCATCCCTGGTATCACTCTCGTAAGGCCTTCTGTCTCTTGCACCACCCAAATACTGTCAATCAGAAATCCCTCCTACTGACTTTCCCAATCCTCCTCCTGCTGCTGGGCACGCAATCATTCCTCCCTGAACAGTTCCTGCCGATATTGGACTTCCAGCACAGCAGAAAAGGGAGCTGATAGCCTGAACCCCCCCCCCCCTTAACTAAAGGTGAAACATGGGCAGAACAGAAAAGACTTCTCCAAGGTCACCCAGGTGACAAGCAGCCACCCAAAGAACTGAAAAAGGCCTCTCAGCCATGACACAACGGTTAGGATACAAACCGTCCTACAGCCTCCACATCCCAACGTCAATTTAAAATCTTTGTACTGCCCCTTCCCTCTGCATTGCTCCGACATTCTCCTTTCACAGGTCCCCAATACGCTACAGCCAGTTCTTGTAAACGCTTATTATAAACCCCGATTACAGAAGGCAGAAGGTACAGAGACACTAATCTCAGCTAATCGTTGGCGTTTGCGAGGCGGGGTTGTTGCAGGGCAGGGCTCAGCACATTCCTCCATGACAGCTCCCATGGCCTATGAAGAAACTTCTGGTGCTCTGAGGACTTTCAAAAGCTACTGCCAAGTGCCACAGCACCGTACAGACGGGAGCGCGTACACACGCATCCCGTCGGCTTGCTCTGCACAACGGCATTATGCTGCGTGGTAGTGGAAAAGAGGGAAGGCCTAGGAAGAAGGCGTTGCGCTCGGACACCGGGCGGCACAAACAGGCTCTGGGCTACGCCAGAAGCCTCTCCGCTACCCGGGTCAAAGGAGCTTCGCTCCCCGCCTGCCGCTGCCCAGAAGCCGGCCCGCCGGCGGAGGGGAAACAAGGTG
>NW_009260182.1:8188566-8190922 GCF_000687185.1 Egretta garzetta | reverse complement strand
ACCGGGCTCGGGGCGTCTCCTCCTCAGCCGCGGCACCGCGCAGGGGCTCTGGGCACCTTTTGTCTTCGAGATAATGTGAATTTGCTCCCTGCGCCCGTCAGAAGCGGTTCGTGCTGTAGGAACACCGGGGGCTGCTGCCGCTGAGGTCAGCCCCCTCAGCAGAGCCTTGCCTCGGCTGCAGACCCAAGCCTGAGGGGGCACGCGGAAGGGCAAGGCACGCGGCTCAGGAATGCATGTTCCTAAATTGTCAGGAAAAAAATAATTGCTTTTTCAATGCCCGGAGCTTCTTCCCTCACCTTTGAGAAAGCTTGCTATGCTGCAAACCCCATTTTTAAGGTTTTCTGATCTGTATTCTCTGCCCAACCCATTATGCCTTCCCCATGAAGAAAAACAGCCAGTTACCAGTTAGACGCGGACTGGGTGCGAAACTCCCCAAAGGCAGAGGCAGCAAACGGTGCCGGGCAGGGCAGCCACGTGGAACGCCTTACAATAAGCCGGATGGGCCCCAACCTGCCTCTGTGCAACTGCTGCATTATCATTTCACATGCACCAAGGAAAGGTTCCTACTACTGCTCTGATCGTTTCCCTTGCAGACCTTTACAACTCTCACAACATCATACACAGTGCTGGCACACAACTGCTGTGGAATGGTAGTTCCTACTCAAGTATCCCTAAGGAGTGTTTTCCCCTGCCTAATGCTTTGTAACAGAATTTGGTTTCAAGGTCTCCACAGCTCAAAAAATACTTAAAAAACCCTTCTGGGATAAAACATCATTGTCCATAATCTAAAAGTAAGCATTTCTGTAACTAGAAGAGAAGGTGAGAGCTTACAAAAGCCAGGAGGAATGGTGATTGTTCAGCACCTCCAAAGAGGTTGGTTTTATTTACACATACATATTTGTACATCCTAGCATTCAGTCATGCAATTCCCTGGAACATACACCTTTATAGAAACCCCTCCAGAGAGATCAAGCTACCTGTCCTTTAGAATCTGGGGTTAAAAAAAAATCTTTATAGATTGAAAAATTGTGAATCACGGTCTTCAGATACCCGCTTCTCTTAAAGCACAAAACTGTGAGGTCACGACAGGTGTCGAGAGCAGGGCACAGCTCCCAGTTTATAGGAATCATGCAGAAGAGCCCAAGCCCATAGCCTTCTGCGATCGCCCACTCCTGCAGCCAAACAGCAGGGTCCAAGACATAGTACAGGGGAGCTGAGAACTTTTGCTGTAAATCAGTACTGAAGGTACTGTCTGCTCCAATAACAAGGGGAAAAACTTATGTTAAGGGAAGAGTGGAGCTGGAACAAGCTAGGAGCGTAGTAAAACTGTATGTATAACTTTCCCAAGCAAACTGCTGATGAAGACACAGTGGTTTGCAGCAAGACAGGCAGACTTCATGGGTCAGACGTAACTCCAGCCCTGGTGGATGAGCTCAGGCCACACGGGAGCAACCTGGGCATCTGTGCTCCCGGACCAAAGCTCAGGTGCAGCAGAACAGGACTGGCCAGGGTTGGACTTGCTCATTAGCCTTTTTGTACCACCGCTGCCTACAGCTCTGCTGCCAGCATCAAGCTATACACTGCAAGGCTCTGTGCCTCACCAGTGCTCCCTACTGGTTGTGCAAGCTCCACTTAAGAGGGCGTCTAGACCAGGGAGAGATCAAAGCCAAATCCCAGTAAGGACAGACAGTTACTCACATGGTATAAGACTCCCAAGCACTGGCGCTTGCCAGTCTGGTTCTGCCTGTCATTTCACATTAAATGATGACACTCTAGTTCAATTCCAAGCAGCACCTGCAATAAACCACTCTGTAACAGGCAGTATCTCCTACATAAACAGGCTTAGCTAGGGAACATTTGTGCACAGGGTACATAAACTAGCAGCAGTCCTAGGACCGCACTCAGAACCTTGCCCCGCAGACACTAGCCCATTCAGAAAAATGGCAACGGTCATTCAATCTCATTGGCCATTGTTCAGCCTTCTCAAACCAACAGAAGACAACTAGCACAACAGGTATCATTGATATATTTCACTGCAGTTAGTGATCGAACATGGAAGAACAAGTGTTAACATATGCGACTGTGAACACAAGAGAAGATGCCATCCCCAGCAGAGCTAACACAGGAGAAATACAGCACTTCAGCAACTTTCAGATTTCATAGTGCGTCACCACTGGTGGCTCTTTATTAGGGTCTCCTCCTCTCTCCAGATACAGGTCATTGAAGGGATACTGCTTCGGTCCCTACAAGGAGAGAGAGAGGAGCAAATTCACCACCTTCACCAAGCAAATTGAGGGGTAAGGGGAAAATATCTCATCCTATCCCACCCCTGCCCAAATCAAGGCTTGTCATTTAT
>NW_009260182.1:8185416-8188511 GCF_000687185.1 Egretta garzetta | reverse complement strand
GAGATAGAGTTCTTTGCATGAACCCGTGTCCTTTAACAGAAACACTGAGGTGGTCTTGCATTTAATCTTAACCAACAGTTCATCTCACAGCATGAGGATAATATATTGCAAAAGCTGTTTGTGTATTCAGATGTGTTTTTCAGAAGCACATTCCACACGATCCAGATCGTGAGATATAACTAAAAACACAGGACAAGAGAAGAGATAAAGCATCTCCTTTGAGCAGATGCACGCAGGGAAGGAGAATACCTAGACCACAGAAGGGATACCGTAAGGAGCATGGCTTAAAATTCATTCCCTACGAACAGGAACTACTCACTATGAAACAGAACCTGCGAGCTGTGCCAAGACAGTCAACAGAACAACTCAGGCTGGGCGAGGCCACAGGACATCCCTTGGCCCAGCCCCTGCCAGCAGCAGGGCTTTGCATTCACACTCATCACCCAGCTTCAGCAAAACCACTCTTCTGGGCATCAGCAGTGGCAAGAAACGCAGCTGGTTTTCCTCCCTTTACCCAAGGGTGTCACTCACCACAGGCCTGTAAGACGGACAGATCTCTCCAAGAGCAAACATGGTCAGCATGGTACCCAAAAAGATAAGGAAGTGTTTGCGCATGGTGTGCCAGGGAACTGGAGTGGGGGATGTATCAACACGGTTCCGAATATACATATCGAAGTCCCAGTGCATCTAAAGAAAAAAGGAAAATTGCTACACATCTACTAACAGCGCTCAAGCTGCTTTTATCAAGGCAAGAAGTGCTTTACAGCATTCACAAAACTGCCAGAAGCTGTTTCATCTCCAGCTTACAAGTGGAGATAAAGCCACAGAGGAGGCAAGTCACTTGCACAGGATGAAATTTGCAGTCCTGAGATTTTCTGCTTATACCAGGCAAGATGCTTAATTATAGGATAGCAGCAGCTTTTATTTATACCACTCTACCTTATATTTGTTCCCTAGCACCGTTGAAAGGGCACGGTATAAATCGGTACCCTCATTTATGGAAGTTCAGTCACACACCCAAGCAGAAGTACCAGTGTTATTTCAAACAAAGCAGCAACCACCTGCCACTTGGAAGCTGGTTCCTCAAAACAGGTAGAGCACCTCCGCTGTTACTGCATGGCAAAAGCAGGGCTGGTAGCAAGCTAATGCCCTTCCTCATTGAAGCAGAAGGGCATTTAAGCTTCTGCCTTGAAGTATGCATAGGGAAATCCCAAGCACGTTCTGCCTATAGCCTCCTTTCACATTAATGAAAGCAGAGAACTAATTAATTTGCAGCTCAGGTACTGCCTCTAGCTCCCCAGCTTTCTCCTTCACACACAGAACCGTTGGCTATCAAACCCAGAGCGCCAGACTGAGCAAAATTCAGTTGCCTAAACAGAGGCCTCTGCTGACACCTGGAACACAGCAGTATATTCCACTTGGTCCCCTGCTGCCAATCCCACGTGCAAGGGTACCTATACAAGCCTTCCTGTACCAAACACCACAACAAAGAACCACCACAGATTTTTTCTAATGTGTTTCTACGGTCATTACAACATGCACTTTACTGTGGTACACATGCTGTGATGGTCTGGTGTTTATACTATGATATATTACATACACGTGCTTCCATAATCTCTACTTTCAGTAAGGAGAGCTCACATCAGCTACCAAGTTGAGTAATCACACTTAGATTGCTGTCATTCACAGAAAGACCACGCACTAACTGAAAAGTTACTCCTGACAAGGAGCTTGAGGAACTTAGATTTTGAAAGTTAACATAGGTGCTCTATTCATCCATTTCTCTTAAGGATATCTTGCAAACTTCCTTCAGAGAAAACCTCCTTATTTATATTCTACCCCAAAACAACCCTGGAATAATAAAGCAGCAATAGCTACTTCCATTGTACTAAGAGGACTTTACTCAAATGACGGCTTCTTTGCTAAACGATTTTGAACTAAGCTCTCATGCAGAGTCAGATCAGGCAAAGAAAAATGGATAAGACTTCCCTATTCCTACAGAGAAGCTTAAGTTTGTAAAGTCTCCCTCCTCGTATGCAATAAGATGTTCACATTCCTCAGCGCTTTCAAAATATTTACCCTGATGGCCATAGCTTAAGTTTCCTTCTAACTGACTGTCCCTGCTTGCACAGGCAACACACAGGTGCACTTGGGGATGCAATTACACAAAGAATTAAACAGAAAGCACCACCAAGATGTGCATATTAGTATCTACTAACAGTAGTACTGTAGTGAGAAGTGCTGCTAGCATTCCTACCGGCTCTCCCCAGTTGTGCCTCATGTCCTGCTGGTCCCACTGGTACCAGGGGTCTCTCTCATGAAGAGACTTATTAGGGAGCTTGGGATAGTCACCATACCTGTGAGAAACAGGCAGAAAAACCAAACATACAAGAAATCTGTATTAGTTTAGATACATTTTGTAGGAGACACTATAAGACAGGCCTGTGGAAATGGAAGACTTAAACATTGTTTTTATAGCTCTTGTATATATACATTTTTTAAATGCATGCATGCAACTAGCACAACAATCATCACCTGGATACCAGCCATTATAACAAATAGCATTCCTTGAAGTGGCCTTTTTGGGCTATGCTAGCTGGAAGAAAATGCAAGCTTAAGTGAGATACAGAACCCTAGCTGTGCATTTTGCACATGTCAAAGTATTCCCCGACATTTAAACATCTGCTGAAATCTTTATCCCAGAGATGGCTTTCTGTTCATCCCTCTTAGCCTTGCATTGTAACAGCATACAAAGTCTCTCATACAGTATTTTATTCTCTTATTTATTATATGGCCTCCAACTCATCCCATTTGTTCCCATTTTAAAACACTAACGCACGCCTTCAAAGCTCCAAGCTCACAGCACAGCACCTCCCGGCATCCAGCAGAGGTTACCAGCCCGCAAAGCCAGGAGGTGCCGGCCTTGGCCTGCTCCCCGGCTGCCGGGGCGCGGGGCACCCCCAGCTCACCCAAAGCCGTCGTCGGGGTAGGGCTCGTAGTCTTCCACCCGCATGTTGTACTTCTTTGCGGCAGCTGCCCGCTCCTCCGGAGTCCGGGGGTACGGCCCGGGCAGCAGGTCCTTGGACATCTCGGAG
>NW_009260182.1:8182482-8184838 GCF_000687185.1 Egretta garzetta | reverse complement strand
GATGCGGTGGCTGGCGGCGTTATGCAGATTGCCTTCTTTGTATCAGAATCGATATTATTAAAGTTAATACCTGAATGTAATCGTCTCATCTCCGCGGAGCCAGGGGAACGCGAAGAGCTGAAACGGCATGTTAATTTAGCGGTGCTATTCTTCAAACATAAGCGATGTATTGTTGTAGATAAAATCGATGTGAGCATTAAAGGATTTTGCAGTTTACTTCATTATGTAAACTCTGTGGTAGTTGAACTCATTTTCCTTCAGTTATTCACATCAGCTGTAATGGGTAATGTCTCTATAACGATCTGCATTATAAACCTTTGCAGATCAAAAACTATCACAGGCGATTTGTCATTAAAGTCATTCCTTCTAATAACAACATTAATTGCAAACCTACTAATTGAATGAAGATGGCGATGAACCACAAAAATGTATCTGAGACAGAGCGTGCCTGGCGGGGGGGGGGGCACTGGTGTGGGCTAGAGTGGGATCCTTTCGCTTATCCCAAAGAAAAGCCTCATCCTGGCGTTTTGGGGACGGGTGTCTGAAGTTGGCCAACTCCCTTACAACCGAGTTCGCGGTGAAGTTAGTACGTCAGTTAGTTATTCAATAAAGTTGCTAACTGTGATGGTTTAACCCCAGCCAGCAATTCATCCCCACACAGCCACTTGCTCACTCCCCCCTGGTGGGACGGGGGGGAGAATTGGAAGGGTAAAAGTGAGAAAACTTGTGGGTTGAGGTAAAGACAGATTAACAGGGAAAGCAAAAGCCGCACACACAAGCAAAACAAAACAAGGAATTCACCCACTGCTTCCCATGGGCAGGCGGGTGCTGAGCCATCCCCAGGAGAGCAGGGCTCCATCACGCGTAACAGTGACTTGGGAAGACAAATGCCATCACTCCGAATGTCCCCCCCCTTCCTTCTTCTTCCCCCAGCTCTATATGCTGAGCATGATGTCATATGGTATGGAATAGCCCTTTGGGCAGTTGGGGTCAGCTGTCCTGGCTGCACCCCCTCCCAGCTTCTTGTTCCCCTGGCAGAGCAGGGGAAGCTGAGAAGTCCTTGACTGCTGAGCAGCAGCAACATTCTTGCACTAAATCCAAACCACAGCCCTATGCCAGCTACCAGGAAGAAAGTTAACTCTATCCCAGCCAAAACCAGGACACTAACTCTGAGCCCAGCCCTCCAGGGCCGAGGCCGCTGGCATTCTCCACGGAGCAGAGTTGGGTGCCTGTCCCACCTCTGCAGCGCGCGTCGCTTTGGGGACAGCCGCGTCGTGCTGGGAATGGGGACCTTCAGCTCCCGGCCGCGCTGTCGCTCTGGGGTCAGACCTCGCTGTGGGCTTGGATCATGGTCGGCCGCTCCTCACATCAGCTCTTCACTGCTGCGTATTTACTTCCCAGGTTGATGCTCGAGCCTTCCACAGACATGGCTCAGGCTCCCTAAGCACCCAAGTTATGTTTGCAAATACATTGTAAAATTTTTTCTTAACCTGTACAGGAGTAGTGCTGTAGATTTAAAGGGCGAGGGGCACCTGTCTTCCTAGAAACTAAGCATATTAATACATTTTGGAAGGACAGAGGAAAATGGATGGCATTATTCTTGTGAAGGCAAAGCTCTACACAGCTAGCACAGCAAATCCATCTGCCATACGGTGAAAACCACTGGATGCCAGAGACCAAAACTTTCGCAAGAGCTGACGTCTCACGTGGCACTCGTTCTTGGGAAAGAGCAACCATCGTTCTTGCTGCTTCCAGCTTAAAAGCAAAATGTAGGCTCTGTCTCGTGTAATAAACATACACACAAAAAAAAAGTTCGCTATCTCCGGCCCTAGGCACGTGATTCACAACACCTTGCTAAAGCAACGTGGTCGCACAACCCCCGTTCGTGACGGCGAGGTGGCGGTTAGTTACGCTGCGCAGCGCTACCTATTTTTTCTTGCAGCGCGCGTTAATTAAGCCTCCAGTTCTCAGGCGCGAGAGCAGGCAGGGCGGCGCGGGGCCAAGCCCCGAGGGCCACACGAAGGCCCGCAGGAGGCTTCACAGACGATCCTCCCTGTTTTCTCCGGTGGGTTTTCCCCCGCGTGTACTCCCAGCTCCCACGGATGTCCAAAAACCGCGGAAAGGGCCACAACGTGGAGGTGAGCAGAGGCCGCCCTCACCCTCCCCCCCGCGCGGGGGCGCTGCTCGCCGCCGCTGCCCCCCCCTCCTGTCCTCTCCATGGCTCCCTCGCGGCCTCCCGCCTTCTCCCTTCGCTTCCGGCGTTGCCATGGGCGGGTAACTTCCGCTTCCGACTTTCTAGTTCCGGGTTCTCCGGTGGAGGCGGCGATGGCGGCGGCCTCCTCCTCGGCGGCGGCCG
>NW_009260182.1:8177977-8182278 GCF_000687185.1 Egretta garzetta | reverse complement strand
TGCTGCTGCCCCGTTGCTCTTAGTTGTAGTGGATGTTTCTTTCCGGTGCCACCGTGTTGAGTTGTGAAACTTGCAGGAAAAGTTGGCTTTAAGTGCTTTGTTGTCCGGATGGAAATCGTGGAAATGTTGTGTAAAACCACGGGCATGAGTTCGTTATTTTCTAACTGAGAGTGGCCGCAGATGTGAAGGTTGCCTTGCAGTAGCCGCTCTTGTATTGGTTTTGGACAAGCTCAATCTAGTTTTGGTAAGACTGCTAGTTGTTTTTTGTTTGGTTTTGGTTTGTTGTTTTTGGTTTTTTTTTTTAAGAAAGCCTGCAAGAAGGGAAGTTGTGCATGCACAGCTTGGAAGCACAGCAGCTGTCATTCTTGTTTAGGTTGCTTACTGTCTATAGGTGAGGATGTAGCTGATGTCCTTTGCCTTCCTTTGTAGTCATTCTTTGTATGGTGTAGAAGAGATGGGGTAATCGCAGTTTTTTTCAGTGGCTGAAGGTTATCTGTGATCCTCTGAGGAAAGAGATAAGTGCTTTTTTGTTTCTGGATTCAGCAGTATCCTTCTGCCAGCGTTTACCCCTTCATAGCTGAGGCTGGAAGTGACCAGACAGAATCTGCTCTGTCTCCTTGCTACGTGGCAGGACTAAGTAGGCCAAAAACTGTTCCTAGCTAGTGTTTGTCTAAGCTCATGTGTTAGAGATTAGCTAAGTAGATAACAGAATCTGTCCCATTGCTACCAGGGGCTTACTGTAGGAGCAGGCCACTGCTTTCTTTAAGCTTCCTTTCATGTTCTGCTTGTTTTTCTCCCCAGACCAAGGTATCTGATTACTCTAAATGCCTTTTCCAATTCCCTGTTATCGAAGAGAGTTTGTGTGGTTGCAATAATGAATGTCATCATTCTGGAGTTCAAGAGGTCCTTGCATCAATAAACTTCCTGTTTCTCTCCAGGAGCCAGTGGTGCTGACAGATACAAATCTGGTTTATCCTGCTCTGAAATGGGACCTGGACTACCTCCAGGAAAACATTGGCAATGGGGACTTCTCAGTATATAGTGCCAGCACACACAAGTTTCTGTACTATGATGAGAAGAAGATGGCCAATTTTAAGAACTTCAAACCCAAGTCGAGCAGGGAAGAGATGAAGTTTGCTGAGTTTGTGGACAGACTCAAAGAAATACAACAAAAAGGGAGTGCCGAGAGGTAAGTGATACATGGAGGTTTCTCTGTTTCCGCGGGTCTAAGTAGTGGGGAAGTTTCTCTTCAGTGCATGCTGATGACTAAAACCTCTCAAACTTTTCACTGTTTTGTAGTCCTGCTGTTCCTGCAGGGCAGCTACTTGACAGCAGCATTGTTACCTGATTAAAAAAAGGCATACCATTAGTTAATAAAACTGTTCATATTGTCTGTAGAAATTTATTTTGTATTTCTTCTCTGTCCGAGACAGGATTTGGATAGAGAAAGCCTTAAGCTTCACTTTCTTTTGGCAGACTATGGTGTTGGCAGAGGAGCTTAGTTACCCGATTAAAAGGTACAGGCTATAGCAATCAGCCCTTTTTGCAGCATACCAAGGTAGCAGGTGCTAACCCTCTTTCAGAAAGATGAGAAAAGGTTGCATATGTGCCATGTATTTGTTGGTTTGTGATGGCCTACACCACTAATAGAGCTGTAAGTTACTGAGAGGAGCTTCACGTTTATACAGAATATAACTATTAGCAACTGTACTTAAACCCTCAGTTAATTTTATCAGTCACCATCCCTCTGAAAGGAATTAAGGGTGCTTAATTGGAAGCAACTCTGTCCGTGTCCCCTTGTCATCCATGCCTTTCTCTTCTTTCTCAGCTTTGGGTTTGCTTTTTTCAAGAGAGAAGGCAGCCGCTGAGCTTAAATGCATTTTTCTTCCAGCATTGCAGACAGCGGTCTGTAATACTGCGATTGTTAATACATACGTTTGATTCCTCTGATTCTTTATGTCTAAGTGTAAGTGTGCCTTTAAGGTAACTTGATACTGAAACGTGCTGGGTTTCCTGAGCACTTTTTTGCCCTCACACACTGCCAGTAGAAGAGAGGTGACTTATCACAGATGAAGTTAGAGTGGTGGTGTTTATCTGGGGATTATTCATTAGTGTGTTTTGTATTTGATAGTGGCCAGTCTGTTTACAGTTTCTTCCTCCTGCACTGTGAGGGGGTGGTTCTTGCTCTAAAATTCTCTGTTTCCCCTGTGATTGTTCAAGCAGAACTGAGTTCTGTTCCCTTCTGTACCAGGAAGTCTTTCACAAAGTTTGGGGACTTGTTGAAACTGTTTCCTTCCACAGGTGTTTATGGTGTGTGGTGATAGAACAGAATCTCTAGGTGTTGTGCCTCTTTGTTTTGCAATCTTTCTGAAGAGATGCAGAGACACATCTTTATGTTCATGACAAAGCTTAATACTTTATTTCTACTTGTCTCTGTGAAAATACAGGCTATATCTGCAGCAAACGCTGAATGACACAGTTGGAAGGAAGATTGTGGTGGATTTCCTTGGCTTCAACTGGAACTGGATTAACAAACAGCAAGGAAAACGTGGCTGGGGTCAACTGACTTCTAACTTGCTTCTTATTGGCATGGAGGGTAAGCAGTTTGCTCTGACTGGAGGAGAAGGGGAGAAGATTTAATCAGCAGTTCTGCATTTCAGTTCCAGAAGGTCTTTCAAATGGATTTGCCACTAGTTTCTAAGTGTTCCTTCAGAGCTGGCAGTTTAAAGCTTTATGTTCGGAGGGGACTCTTGTCACAGCTTAACTTGGGTTATAGAGAGGAAACAACCAAAGGAATAGCCTGTGTTTCCCCAGAGACGTGCTGTGAATGCCTGGATGTAATCTGCTGATGGAAAGGCTCTGTGTGATGCTGGTAGGGCTGTGTTTTCAATAATTGCTGGTCATATTCTGAGACCTGTTTATTGTGTGAACACTTCGGATGCTGTAGATTAAATCTCCAGACTCTGAGCATTTTAAAAATGCCAAAGGGTTTGCAAGTTGAGCAAAGCTGGTCTTCTGGGCTTTTCTTAGCATGTCCAGTGTCTGCCCAGGGGGAAATGTTGATTATTCTGTGAAGCATTTGGGCTTTTTGAGCTGGTACATTGTGGGGAGGAATTTTCTTTCAATTAAGACCTGAATTTCTTCTTGGAAGTTTAGAGGGCACTGGAGAACTTGAAGATGGATAAATACTAAAAATATCTGGATAGAGTGAAATTCCAAATCCATGTGGAGACTGACTCATAGGCAGGTGCCTTAGAAGATGGAGGTACTACTACACTCTTCAAAAGAAGAGCATTCTAATAGAAAGTAATCTCCATAACTGGGCAAAGAATGTGCAGAGTTTTGAAGTGGCCTGGCCTATAATCAACATGGCTGTCACATCCAATTATAATTGTCCAATTATAACTACTTGACAATTAATGGCTGTTCAATTCTGACAGATGTTTTTTCCCCTTTGCAACAAGTCATACTCAACTTAGAGTAGTCTGCCACTTGTTTTACTAGCTGAGAGAAGAGAACTTCATCTAGAAGCACTGCACTGACACTTCCCTACAGGTCATAATACGATCACTAAAATCCTGTTGTCAACAGGTTATTCACAAGGAATTGTCTTGAACCAGTATGTGCTAGAAAAAGGAGTGGCGTTACAGGAACATGTGATTGTGTGATTTATTTAATGAAGTTACAGGATTAACTGTTAATTCTCTTTAGTGAAAATACATATAAAAAGCAAGCTAAAAGAGTAAATATAATTTAAATATTTGATTAAATGTAGGTTCTAGTGGTGACAGTCGAGCTTTATAACTGTTAATCAGACTGAAGAGATGCTATTGGGAGCCCCAGTGACAGAGAGATTTGTTTACTTGTTTTCTTGCAAAACCGCTAGGACTTTTTTTAAAAATCAGACTGAGACTCCTTTTCTCTAGACTAATAATTTTTGAAAGTCCATTCCACAACTTGTCAGCTAAACAGTATTTTGTGAAAAAGCTTCCTGTCAACACTTACCATCTGCTCTGTTCATGGAAACAAGCTGGAAGTCCTAATCCTGTAGAGCATAAGTTGCTGAATATGGATTTAGAATAGAAATTAAGTGGGATAGCAACTGCTCAATAAAGGCGGTCTGGTACAGTGTTCAGTTTGTAACATTCCTACAGTAGTTTTCCTTGTTTAGTTTTCTTAATAGGTGTGACTATATATACTGTCTTTAGCAAGCAATGTAACTTGCTTCTGTCTTTCATACCTGTACATGAGAGTGTCTTGATTATAGTCTTTTCTGTCTGGGTAGGGAATGGGACACCCGC
>NW_009260182.1:8171623-8177928 GCF_000687185.1 Egretta garzetta | reverse complement strand
TGATGAGCAGCAGAACTTCTTCGCTCAGATTAAGGGTTACAAGAGGTGTATCCTGTTCCCTCCCGATCAGTTTGAATGCCTCTACCCTTATCCTGTGCATCATCCGTGCGACAGACAGAGCCAGGTGAGAGTAGCAGGTCTGTTCTCTGCTCCGTGCCAAAAAAGGGCATTTGTGAAGATGCTAGATGGGAGGAAGCTGTGCTGGAATTAAAGCTGCATACCACTTGCTGAGCTTCTGCAAAACCTGTGTTCAGATCTGTTAACCGGTGAATGCATTGAGAACAGATGGAAGGACTGGAGGTGTTTCTGTTTGTGTCTGGTCTTGACTTGCAAGTGCTCGGGCTATAAACATCTCCTTACTGATAGCATGGCTGGGCTGCAGTTGCTGCCTCTCTGTTCTGTTTCATTGATCATTTGGTCAACACAGATTTGCTCAGAGACAAACTGCAGGACTCCTGTCTAAGTTGGTGGTACTTTGGGGGTACTGCAGGAGCTCACAATGGAGTTAAGACACGAATGGGAATGTAAAAGCCTTATAGGAAAGATCAGGAGGATTTGATACTGAGAGCCAGTGAGGATTGTCATTGCAGGAAGTTCTTCTGAGTTTCTTAATGTTTTCTTCCATTAGGTGGACTTTGACAATCCTGACTATGAGAAGTTTCCGAACTTCCGGAGCGTGGTTGGCTATGAGACGGTGGTGGGTCCGGGGGATGTGCTTTACATACCGATGTACTGGTAAGAAGGATGGCATGACAGCACAGTGACCAGCAAACAGAGGTTTAAAAGGTCTTCTGCTTAAAGTGTTGGGTTGGCTCTTAAGAGAATTATGTTTTGACTTTCCAGCAAGTATGATATTTTCTGTGAGATCTTGGGCCAGTCTGCTTCTACTTCCTATCTGTTGGATGGGAGTGGTAATTCTCCCTGACACTACATTATTGTGTGAGTACTCCACTAACGTGAGTGGGAAAAGGATCTGTATTTAAATAAGGAGAGCTTTCCAGAAGTTCTGAGGTCTTGATGATGGAGTTATAGGGCAAGGGTTTTCTAGTGCAGTCTGAACGCATCCATCCAAGGTGTTTCACTTTAAGCTACAGCAATCGTTTCTTTTCTTTTTTGTGTGGCTTCCATGCAGGTGGCACCACATTGAGTCTCTCCTGAATGGGGGGATTACCATCACTGTGAACTTCTGGTACAAGGTGAGTACAAGCATCTTCCTGCACAGTTTGGACAGCTGTATCCCAGAGGACTTTTTCAGGTAGATGTGTATTAGCATATGTTGTCCATATGAGAACTTCATTGCACCAAATGCTTTCCTTTACTACCTTTTCCCTTTCGAGTGGTGTATGAAGAACTGGGTAGCTGGGAGAAGGTGGAATGATCTGCCAATTCAGGAAGCATGTAATGCACTATTTTTGATATTTCAGGGTGCCCCAACCCCAAAGAGAATTGAATATCCATTAAAGGCTCATCAGAAAGTGGCGATAATGAGGAACATTGAGAAAATGTTGGGAGAAGCCTTAGGAAATCCACAAGAGGTACAAAAAAGAACCATATAGTCACTGCTGTTGAAATCATTATGGTTTAATGCAAAACTCGAGATGCCAACTATTTGGCTCTGCAGGTGTCACAGTGAGGGTAGGAGAAAGCAGGGTTGCTCTGTTGCTGTGAATGGTTCTTCCTGCTGTCTTCAGAAGGTCCTTTGGCTACAAAAAGGCAAGCTCTTTAAATTATAATTCTAGAGAGGACCACTACAAACAATGGAGTAATTGTCCTTGTATGTGGGGGAAGGTGTACCTTGGCTTTGAGCACTGCTAGAAAAGTGTTGCTCCCAAACTCTCCGTGCAGCAAATAATACCCAGTGTTTGCTAAAAAAAAAAATGAAGCTGTTCTACCTGTTGAATCCAAATCTCTTAAATAAGAGAAATCTTTCCTATTAAGTTGTGCACTTCCCCCTTAACGCATGTCTGTTATCTCTGAATTCTTTGCAATTTTAACCAACTAGTATTTCAAAAAAACAGATTGAAATACTAAGAATATGCTTTCGAAGATCTCCTCCTGATCTGAAAGTGGAAATACTGGATACAAATAGAAATGTTTTCATGGTCTGTAACCCTTACCACTCTGCAGGAACTCCTCTTTAACACACTCATGTGAGATCATGCCTCTCCCCTGAGATGATCTTACTGCTGAACTTCCCTCAGTGATCAGGCAGTGCTGAGAAATGGGAGCGGTCTTGACTGAAAACAAAACCTTAGCAAAATCATCAGTCCTAATCTTCCTTCCAAGTGACCCCAAGGACCAGAGAGGATTCAATGAGTAAGAATGTTCCTTCATTGCCCTGCAAAAAGCAACCCCTGATGACCGTTGGCTCCTTTAAATAGCATCTACTGAGAAATTGCAAATCTAGGGTGGGAAGTGAAAAAGTTTCAAACAAATACCATGGATGCAATGTTTTGGTGACAGCTAAAGTTGGGTGTTGGCAGAGAGCCCTGCAATTTTGGTAGGGTATTTGAGGATGTGCTCAAGGGTGCCCCAGTCTTTTATCAAGAAAATACTTTGGAACTGATTCGGTGTATGTTAGGCTCAGTCTGTGTGCTGAGATCCTCTGCCCCGGGCCACTCGGCTCATGAGGTGTTGTGATGCGGAGGGAGCAGGCTCTGCAGCTGTCATTTCTGTGTAACTGTCCCAGCTAATGATCTGGTTTTGCTTTGAACAGGTGGGTCCCTTGTTGAATATGATGATTAAGGGACGGTATGACTAACGCCTGGCTGCCCCGGTGACTGATGTTGGAGCTGCTTTGTTCACAAGCAATGGAAGATACTGAGCGCTAGTATTGCACGCAGCACTTAACAGACTGATGGGTTTCCTGGCCCATCCCTGCCCCACTACAATAAAGGGGGCTACTGGAACTGCAAAACCGTTAGTACCCCATTCATCCTCCACTCTCGTCTAACTGAACCTCCCAAGAAAGAGTCTGCACTTATTGGAAGCTGGATTCATGCTCACTAACTTGTTTTTTCTCCCTCTGCCCTGTTTGCCACAACAAGGAGCATGGCTTCTGGCACTCGGATGTGTTGCTTCAGGATTTTCAGGCATTTGAAGAAGAGCTTGGAGGAGAACCAGGAGTGATCTTGTTTCCTCAGCCTTGTGGGGTTTGGGCCTCCTGGCTGGGTTTATGTGTTGGTGCCTGCAGTGGATGTAAGATGGGAAGTGATAGGTTTTGTAGTCCTCTGTTGTTAGAGGACCTGTCCATGCTCAACTCTAGCACCTTTTTGTATAACAGAAACGATCGTGTGAGATGGCCTGTGTGTGATGAGCAACTGGACAAATGATTCGGTTTCTTCAGCTTAAGACATCTATGCTTTGGACTTAGTACAAGGTAGAGATCAGAGTGAATTCATCTAGTGTGTGAGCGCCAAATCCTGTGCTCTCCAAATAACATCTGTGTTGTAGGAGTCTAGATAAACTGCCTTTCTGACAGCTTTCTCTGGGGAGTGAAGGCTTCTCTCCCGCTCCTCTGAAGCTGCAGTGTGGTTAGAAGGGGATGTAGAATTATGAAGGGAGATACATAAATGCCAGGGTACTCCAAGTCTTGAATGATTAAGCCACATTTTTAAATTAAATTCCCCAGGGGTGCTGAGCTAGACTGTCAAAACGCAGTGTCAGATAGGTACAGAGCCTCCCTTCTCCCAACCAAGGGTGTTGGCTCCTCAGACTAACATGGGAAAGTGCCCTTTTTACTGAAACTGCAAGAACTCTGGTGTGTGTGGCTGCACACGGGTGCACATGTTTGTGTGATGTTGCGTGGCTCCTGTCCATCAGTTAAATCCATGCCAGTGTGTGGTTCCCTTCCTTGTACAGTCACATGAAAGAGGTCAGGGCTTTCTGTTTAAATGTGGTTAAGTTTATCTTGATCCTTTTTTTTGTGCTGGGACTTGATATAGCAAGCTGGGAAGTGACAAGACCAGGGCATTGAAACAAAAAAAGCCTCTCTTAAAGAGTCCTCAGCTATCACTCTGAAAAATCATTTTGCTTTCCTCCTCCTCCTCTTCCATGCAAAAGCCTTAGGCTCATATGGAGGCTGGCTTTTTATTCCCTGAGGTGTGGTGCACTGCTGTCCCTGGACTGGGGGGTGGTGCAAAGGTCTTGTATATTTGATGCGGTTGTCATGGGTCTCAAGAGCTAGAGGTGGGAGAAACAGTTTCATAGTCCATATATCTAATCCCAGGAATAGTGGGAAATTTGTTCTGTTGAGACTTCCTAGTGTTTTCCCCCTTGTTCTTTGGGGCTTGTTCTGACACGGGATTCTGGTATATGTGTTGAGAATGTGCTGCTCAAGAAGCACTCAAGTCTTTGGCCTCGGGCCCCATCTTTTGCTGGGACAGCTCACGTACCACTTGCTGTGAGCTGGTCTTGCACAAAGGTGAAAGGCTTCTCGAGCAGGAGGTCCTAGGGACTAGTTTTCTAGCTGCTTTACAAGTCAGAATAAATGAAGTGTAATTGGCAGCTGCAGGGTCCTCGTTTAAGAAATACGTCCGTGTCACTGAGTAGTCTGACTGCCATGTTACTTGTTGCAGACTCTCCAGAGCTGTGGTTAGATCCAGACGAAGGTCACTCAGCTGGATACTTCTCAGTGCTCAGCCTTTGGGCAGGTGGGGAAGAAGGCTAAGCTGCTGCTTGCCCAAAAGCAAGGGCGTCCCAGGAATCCTGGGCACATGCCCTTGGTTGAAAGATGCTCAAGTGAAATCCCATCTCTGTGCTATTTATTCAGCACATGGTAGTCCCCAGTACTACTTGTTAGGCACCATCAACTCTTGAAGCTCAGGGTGGGAGTTCATATCCCATGTGGAGAGAGAATGGTACTTACAGAACTTTAGGATCCTTTTTTTTTCTTTATTTGCCAAAGGTCTAACTTTTAAAGTGTCTGAACAGGTTTTGCTGCACTTGACTTCGTGAAAGCTCATTTACAATGCACTGATGGACTGACTCCCCCCCCTTCCCTTTTCACCTTGTGCTTTCAATGCCCCTTGCCATGGTATTGGGAAGCTGTGTGTGTTCTCTGCTCGGGGTGTGTGTGCAGGGGGTGGGGTGTGACAAACACACGGTACCTTCTGAAGTGTAGTTCTTAAATACAACCGATGTTGAACAACAGAACTGTGTGGCTTTTGTTTTGTAAGTGAGCTGCGTAAGGAGATGTGCGTATAAAGCTACCTTCCAGACTTTCTAATAACTCTGCTCTTCACCAGTGAAAGCTGCTGGTCTCCAGAACTGCCTCAGAACAGCAGTACTGGCTGCATTACCGTGTGTCTTTGTCTTTCCCCATACTACCTCTGTAAGCCTGAGAGGAAAGCTGGGAATAAAATGGTATCCTTGAACACTCTCAACACGTGTTGGTGGGGAGGGAACAAATTCCCCTCCCTGCTGACCTGAATGATGTCACTGTGCTGATGTCACTGATGGGATGACAGAGCTAACTACACTATTGGGTTTAATGAGTTCTGTCAGTTGTTTATCCTTTGGGTTATCTTGTCCTCCATTTGGGCCCTTATCCAATTCATATTTTGGTCAAGATTTGGGGGGAGACTGCCTCTGTGTACCTCTGCTGTATGTTAGCAGCCTTGGGTGGTGGAGTCCCCTCTACCTAATAACAGGTTGTTTTATGGTAATACTAACTCTACAGCAATCTTGTCATATAACCATCAGTGAAATGTTGGCTAAATCCAAACAAATTTCTAATGTGTAACAAAATGGGGTAGAGTTGAATAGAGATTAGGGATGTTGGGGGTGGTGGAGGGAGAGACAGTCTGGGCCTGAGGTTACCACAACTGGCCTTCCCTCCTCAGGCTCTTGGGGGACAGGGTGAATATGGAGGGAGTGGGAAATTTGTTGCAAGCAGGGGACCTTACAGCAGCTCTTACCAACGAGCAAGCCAACCTTGAACACAGCCAACTGCTCTTTAAAGTCCTAGAATGGGAACAGTGCGCTCAGGGTCTTGACAATCTCTCGGCAGGCCTCTGTGTTGGCACATGGTCAACCTGTGCTGTTGTCCCAGCCCTGGAAGCAAAGCAGCAACTGCAACAAGGAGTGCTGCCTTTGCATGTGTTTTTTATTTCGAAGGGCTTTTCTCTAAGTCTCCCTTCTGCCGTGTGTGTGTGTAGACCTTCCTTGCACTCTGCTTGGTTTATGCTCTTCACCTTCTCTTCCTGTTTTGGAGAGGGCACCTCTCCCATTGGTGTCCTGGGAAGCCCTGAAATCACTGTCTTCCCTGAGTGCTTTTCTGCACTGGTGCTGCCTAGAAGGGTGGG
>NW_009260182.1:8159198-8171576 GCF_000687185.1 Egretta garzetta | reverse complement strand
GAAAGAGATGCTGTTACTGTGACAAACACATGCAAAGTAAGTTCTAATTACTGCCTCGCAAAGTCAAATATTTGTTGCAAGCAGAGGACTAATTGCGGGGGGAGGGAGCGGAAGTCGAGGCTCTTGGAGTGTAAGTGGAACAGATGCCCGGACGCCTTGGGGAAACGCAGCTTTCCTCTACAAATCAGAGCTTTAAATTACAAGGCTTTTACCAACGAGAACAGTTGTGGGAAGTCGTCTGCTCTCATTTGCGTAATGGCTTCTGTCACTGGTGATTAGACACAGGATGAAGGAAAAGAAATTTGACAATTAGGAATGAGCGATCATTAATCAGAATCTTTGTTAGAAGGAGGGAAGGGGGGGAGAATATCCCGCAAACAATGGAGGCAGCCACTAGAGCCACAGTGAAGTCCATGAGATGTGTAACTCTGAGTGCTACTGTTGCTCTACAGAGCCCCCTCCGCCTAGGTACGGAGCAGCAGCGAGGGTCTTGCCTTGGTTAGAAAGCTTGCAGAGGAAGGCAGGTAGGCAAAATCCTTCCTGTGCTGTTCAGTGCTTTGCAGCTACCTGCTTAGCAAGGGAGAGAGCACCCCTTGGAGCCCTCTCCTCGCCCCATCAACACCTTGTGCTTCCTTCTCAGTGCCTGGCTGCGAATTGCCAGCAAAAAACGCAGAAAAAACTTTGTAAATTTTTGCAGTCTCCTTCCCCCACGCCTCACATGCAGCTTTGCAGTTCCTGGTGCGGAGGAGAGCAGGCACGGGCCTTGACTGGCATGCGGAAAGATTAGGACGGGTGAAGTGAAAGCACTTCCAGGCTCTTCCCCTGATAATGTCATTTCCTACAAGAGCACGGAGGAACGTGATGGGCTGCATGACAGGTAAATAAAGGGAGGTGGTTTTGACTTCTCCGTGCCTGTCGTTCGATGGCTTAGCTCATCACCCAGCCGTGCACAAACCAGTATGTGCATTTGTTTGTGTTTTGTGGGTTTTGATCAAATTATTGGTACACATGAAATCTGTGTTACCTATTTTTCCTAGACCTGTCATTCAGAGTCTTGTTGGGTTTAAACATTTTGGTGTAGTTTTCACTGCCGTTGATTAGATCAACAGTTATAACTTGGGGGGGGGAGGGATGACAGGGGAGTATATAAGGTTGGTTGGTGCATCTCGAGACTTAAGCTTACTGGATTCATTGATTTCGGTGACAGCTCCTGTCTTTGCAAGGCCGGGTCATTCACTTGAGGCAGAGGTCTCCATCAGGATGATTATTCTTTCTGTGACTGGAAATCAAAGCAGATACCTTCAAAGGGGAGAGCTGAAGCCATGTTGCCTCATTCCCAGCTGGCTTCGAGCTCAGACAAATGACAGCAGCTTGGATTTTCAGCCTCTTCGTGTGGCTGGTGGTGTTCACCACAGGAACTCAAAATGGAAGAAAAAGCAGCAGATCTTGGGACAGGATCTAACAGGGCTTTTCATCCAGTCCTCATCAGGAGAGAAGTTTAGGAGAATCACTGGTCATGTTGCTTGGGGTGGGGAGATGGGTCAGGTAGTGACTTTTATTCCCTCTTAACCATGTGAGAAGAGGGCTGCTCCTCATTCACAGCAACATTTTAAATGCACGTTTGAATTTGGAGAAGTGCACCTCATGCTTTTTGTGGATGGTATGGCAGCCTGTGGTGATGTAGGGTTGCTGTCAGGATTCACCTCACAAAATTGCTGTAAACTCTCAGAAAGCCCAGAATTTCACATGGCAGGGTATTGCTGTAGGAAACGTCACCGTGCTGGATGGCAGGAGCCACAGGTATGACTTCCATCTCGGAGATTCAGTTGTGTGTTTTCCTGGATAGTCAGGGTTCGTCACTGAATGCCTTGACAAGGAGGACCTTTGGATGTGACTTGAAACCCCTTGGGAAGCCAGGAAGGGAGGAGAGCGTATGCTATCCTGTACGTAGGTAATCCGTGTGACGAGATCTGCTGCACGCTCTGTGCTCCCTGAGCTGTTTAAGCACCGCTGGCCTCATGCCGTGAGCTGTGTGAGGACTCCAGCTGAGCTGACAGCAGCTAAAGGAGTGAAGTCAAATCATTTGCTCCTGTAAAAGGGCAGTCCCTGTGCCCACAGAGAGGGCACAGGGGTTTATAACAGCACCCAAAGGGGTGGTTTCTGTGGGAGAGCTTAGTACCATGGGCAACGGACAGATTCTGCCCAAGCCTGGCTGCTCCAAGTTCCTCTGCCAGGACCTTTGACAGTCTCTCAGAAGCTGCTCCTATCCATCTGTGTTTTACTGGGGTAAAATGCTTCCGGCAGCAAAGAATTACTGGTGCTGCTGGGTATTTTGGTTAAATGCCAGCCGCTATAGGCTATGGAGCTGGAGGGTATGAGGCGATAAGGCCCTGTGCTTGGCATTTGAGGTAATAAGCTTCTGGTCTGTCAGCTCATGTGAACTGCAGAGATTTGTAGAGCTGGGGAGTTGCAGGGCCGCGTTGCTTGGGCTGTCAGGTCTGACACTGCTCTGGCAGGGCAGACCTTAGTGCTCTCTGAGCTTGTGTTCAGGGGTGGTGCAAACCTGGGGGGTGAGCAGGGGTGGGAGTCTCCGAGTGGCGTTCGGGGCTCTAAAGGACCCATTCATCTGCCACCAGTTCACTCCAAGCACAGCCTAGGGCCCTTTGCTTCTACCTCCTCCCCAGCACAGAGGCAATCCTGCATCTCCTGCTTTTGCTATTTGTTTATAGCTCTCCCCATCACATCTGTCTTTCTCTCCTCCTTCCTCCCCTTCCTTTTCCCTCCCTCTCCCTCCTCCCCCTCATTCCCTGTAAGCGATTAATCATTTTGACAGGCTCAGCGATGGCCTTTATTTCCTTGAGGCGGCCAAGAAATGTCTGTGAGCACCTTCTCTGACACCCCTCGTGTTCTCTCGCCAATCAGATCAGCCACTTCGCTTGGAGTGACACCACCAGGAGCACGGGGAGGGGAGCGGGGGGGGGACTCCAGCAGAGCCAGCTGGGAAATGGGCAGTGGGGCAGCATCCAGTTGGGGTGCCATGTGGGCCCCCATTAGCTGTGATGAATATGTCATGTCACTATAGCTTGAATGTGTCATACTTCGCTCCCTCCCTCTCCCCAGGCTCCCCTTCAAATCTTGGTTTCAGTGCAAAGGCAGTTGGGAAGAAATCAGGCTGCTCAGAAAAATATCAACCTCCAACAGAGTGGCTGGAGGGAAAAGCTGTCGGAGAAGAAAGAAGAGCAGGCTAGGATCATCAAGGGAAAAAGAATGGGGATGATTTTGCAGATGGATGAGGAAACCTTCCTGGGAAACTCCTCTTTGTCTCATGCAGGAAGGAAGTCACCTCTGAGTCTCTGTCATGGTTCACCTGGACGGATCATGGTGTCATGATGGATGCCTTCCACTCACCTGCAGCCAGGGGAGCTCTCGGGCCATGGTACATGCTATTGCAAATGCTCTGCCACCTAACTGGAATGAAAATGAGGTGGATCAGGGTTCATGATGTTCCCAAAAGGATTTTTTTAATCTGCTCTAATCAAGCTTTACAGCATCCTCCATCCTCTCTGCAGGGAAGCAGGGAATGCCATACTTCTAGAGTTATTCTTTTTCTTCTTGGCATCAAAGCAGATATCCTCCACAGTGGGAAGGAAAGGCCCAGGAATAACCATTCTGCCCAGGGCCTCTGGGGATGTCTAGAGACCCTTTGTGCAGAGCAATGGATTGTAACTAACATTTATAGAAGTGGAGGAGATAGTGAAGGAGACAAAGAAGTTGAAGATGATGCACTAGAAGTCAGACAGAATGTGATGTAAAGATCTTGCATAAGGCAGTCGGGTATTGTAAGCAGGAGTCTGGATATAGTGACACAAGAGATCTTCTCTAGTCTCGTGTTCCTATTAAACAAGTAAATAAACCCTGAGTTGAGCCTAGAAGACAGCGAGTAGGCTCATCCTGGATGGAAGGCCCTAGAGTAAGACTGCCCCAACTCTTCAAGAAGGCTGAAAAGCAGGGCAGACGGAATGAGGTGTCTGTGCTTTGCAGTCGCCACCTCTTGAGACGGGACAAGGCAGCAACACGAGGCCAAACCCCCTACCTCTGGCAGGCGATAGCTCTCAGTTGACTCTGGGAAGTTCACACCCTCTTATGAAACACCACTCTTCTCTATTCACCACATGAGCTTGAGTTCTTGCCCTACACGGGCACAAGAGTCAGTTTTAGCAGCAGGCTGGATGGGTTCAGGAAAGATGCTAAGGAAAAACCACAGCCTCACTCCTACACCTCCCTGCTGCTTGTTTTCTCCTTGTGAAAAGGTTGCCCTTCAGGTACAGACCAAAAAGCTGATGCAGCCTAAGTCCAAAGGGAGGGCAGCGAGCTCATCTGGAATAAACGTCTTTGCCCCTTGTGGGCTGACTGCATTGTAAGGTGGGAAGACTCAAACTAAAGAGGGGTTAACAGGCCCTTTACAGCAGATGAAAAGGCAGCGTGGGCTCCCCCTGACAGACATGCTGTCCCATGTCTTGGGAGTGACCTCTGCCAAGGTCACCGCTGAGTTTCTTTAAACTAGCATTTCTCTCAAGGAAATATTGATTTTGTGCTGGTGGTGCTAAGCACTGTTGTTGAACGAGAGGCTGTAAATGCTTGGCAGAACAGTGGTGGCCCTTCTTGGCAGCTAGACTCACCGATCTGGCTTGCTTTCTGCAGGCTTGTGCTCATGTGTCCAGGGTGAGGAACACTGGCTTTGTGCTTCCAGGCTAGTGACCACTAATGGCTTCAGCACCTCACCTCCAGCATGAGGTAGTTACATGTGCTCCCTTGTGTTAGGTCAAGGACAGGAGATGTTCATTAGCAGCAGAAAATGGCCTGTCCCTGGACCGTTTACAACCAGTAATAGGTTTCTTTCTTGAATGTAACGTAAGGAGGGAATATGTCAGAGGTTTTAACAGTTTATCTCAGTGCTGGGAGTTTTCACAGAGAACATATGAGACCTTCAGAAATTAAGTCCAAACAATGCACTAAATGCTGCCTATCCTAGAAAGCCTATTTTAAATTATGAACAGCCCTAATGAGATCTGGGTCTTAAGGTTCATGCCTGTTGCATGCACTCGAGGCTTTGAATCACATAGCACTGTGGTGACAAAATTTGTGCCTTTTCCCTCCCAAGCCACGAGCAGCAAGCAGAAAGCAATACTGTCTGTCTTTCCTTCTCTCTTTACAAGGCCAAACCATGGAAAGAGGAGCTGGAGAGCTTACAGCAGCGGGTTCTCACTGTTGCTTTCATCTGGTAAATTCAAATTTGCTTGCCCAGAGAGGTGGTTGTGTCTCCATCCTTAGAAATGTTAACTTGACTAGCCAAGGCCCTGAGCAACCTAATCTAATTGTACCTGCTTAGGGGCATGGTTTAGTGGTGGGATGGCAGGGCTAGGTTAACGGTTGGACTTGATGATCTTAAAGGTCTTTTCCAACCTAAATGATTCTATGATTCTAAGAGATTGAACTAGATGATCTCCTGAGGCCTCTTTCAACCCAGATTATTCTATGATCCTATGGGTTTGCCCAGGTGAACTCATCACCTGCTATGCTGTATCTCATCCCACCCCTTGAAACGGTTATAGAGCCCAGATAACCCAGAATGCAAGGGAAGGATCAGATTATTTTATTTCTCTATATAGAAGCCTTTGTGGCTGGATGTTGTAGGGTACTTTCTTTGGACTCCAGGGTTATTAAGAGTTTCCTCACTGAACTTGCACCATGTCTGTCAGCAGAGCTGGTCAGCAGGGCAAGCTCAGGTGGATAGTAATGGATTGAGAGCTCTTGACCATCACATGGCAGATGCTTGTCACTTCCCCCCAGTGAGTGTCCATCCCATGCAGCAGAGAGGGTAGTGGTACATCGCAGAGTGGGGGCAGAGCTGTTTGACTGCAGAACCAAAGCAGCGTTGCCACATCAGCCGGGCACTGAGGCTTGGCTCACTGCTGCAGAGGTCTTATTGCTGCAGCTGAGCCGGTGTCCTCTGCTTGGTGCTGTGCTGAAGTGGTGAAATAAATGTGTTCATGTGGGGATGTCAGTGTTGCTGTGTGGATGCATCTGCTGCCGATCCTCTCCTGGAAGGCTGTGGCCTGGCTGTGGCCACGAGCCAGCTGGAGTTAAGGGGAGCCCTGTCCTCAGGCAGGGGCTGACCTTGCTGCCAGGGTGCTAGGTGCTGTGATGAGGTGGCGAGGTGACTGGCCTCATTGCAAACGGGAAGGAGCCCCACTCTGGACAGGGTGCACTATGCCCAGTTAGCGGGCGCTATACCCAGTTAGCTGGAGGCGGGAAGGATCAGATTATTTTATTTCTCTATATAGAAGCCTTTGTGGCTGGATGTTGTAGGGTACTTTCTTTGGACTCCAGGGTTATTAAGAGTTTCCTCACTGAACTTGCACCATGTCTGTCAGCAGAGCTGGTCAGCAGGGCAAGCTCAGGTGGATAGTAATGGATTGAGAGCTCTTGACCATCACATGGCAGATGCTTGTCACTTCCCCCCCAGTGAGTGTCCATCCCATGCAGCAGAGAGGGTAGTGGTACATCGCAGAGTGGGGGCAGAGCTGTTTGACTGCAGAACCAAAGCAGCGTTGCCACATCAGCCGGGCACTGAGGCTTGGCTCACTGCTGCAGAGGTCTTATTGCTGCAGCTGAGCCGGTGTCCTCTGCTTGGTGCTGTGCTGAAGTGGTGAAATAAATGTGTTCATGTGGGGATGTCAGTGTTGCTGTGTGGATGCATCTGCTGCCGATCCTCTCCTGGAAGGCTGTGCCCTGGCTGTGGCCGCGAGCCAGCTGGAGTTAAGGGGAGCCCTGTCCTCAGGCAGGGGCTGACCTTGCTGCCAGGGTGCTAGGTGCTGTGATGAGGTGGCGAGGTGACTGGTGTTGCAATCGGGAGCTGTGATCCCCACTATGGACAGGGTGCACTATGCCCAGTTAGCTGGAGGCTGAACAAGAACCTGCTTCCGCTTTCAGGGGTGCAGGATGCAATTTCAGAACAGGTCAGTGCTGCATTCTGCGCTGTTGCTGTCCCTATGGATTTCTGCAGCTTCAGGTTCAGGTGCTAAGGATCCTTGCAGTGGCCTGGGTCATCCCCTGTCTCCTGGAAAATCTGAGATATTGGCAAGTATGTCCATATTGTGCAGCTGTTCCAGGCTTCTTAGAAGCACCTGGTGCTGAATGGGAAAGCTGGAGCGTGAGGCTAACTTTGCATGTTCCTTTAGGTGACAGAGGTGCTTGTGCCCTTGGGGACTTCAGAATTGGAGGTCGGGTTGGTTGGATTTAGGAATCTCACATTATGAGGTGCCCTGGCCAGCAGAGACATTTGTGTCTGGGCTCTGTCTGTCTGGGCTGCTCTGAACGTTATGGATGTGTTGCTGCTGTCTTTGCGGAGTGGATGAAAGTGTTTGTGGTAAAATGTAATCAAGTGGAAAATTGCAGTGCATATAAACACATATGGCACTCAATGACTGGGCATTAGGCACAGTGACTGCAGGCAAAAAAAAATTATCTGTAAACGTTTCGCAGCAAGTTTCGAAATCTTAAAGAACAATAAGATATTAGCAATTTAATGGGGTGATTCAGCGAGGCAGCGATCCTTGGGTTGGGAGAACGAGGATGCATGCAGCTGCAGTGACGGGAGCGGCTGGGATTACTCAGCCACGCTCAACAAGCCCTGTCTCCCAGCACAAGACAGCTGCCAAAGGTTTCCTTCACATGGCAAGGTGGCTGTGCTCAGAGAGGAGAGCGCCAGGAGGTGGCCCGTGAACCTTACCAGTGCCACCTTCCAGCCTCCTCCAAAGAGCCTGCTGTTTACAGCAGCATTTGGAATAGGTTGCATGTGGTCAATGAGGCAGAACTGATGGGCTAGGTGGATCAGGCCTGGCTCAGGTTGGGAGCCGCGGAGGCACTGCAGGTTAACGGCTGGCTTGGCCTCCCAGAAAGGGAGTGCTGGGTCCCCTTCACCTCCTGTGCCTCCAAGGCTCCATCTGCTTTTGCTGCGTGGGGTAGCACCTTCCCAGCTATTGCAGAGCCCGCAGCAGTTCAAATCCTTCCTGGGGGCAAATATTTTGCACCCTGCCAAGGACCTGCATCATCTGCTGGAGCTGTGCTCAGGTCTTTCACATCTAACACCATGGGACTTCATTGTCTGAGCTGGCTCTCTGTCTCCACACGTCTCGCTTTGATCCCACTGCCTGCAGGGGACAAAGGCGCGTCAGGCCAGTGCATGGAAGTGATTTTTTGCTGAGTAACAGAATTACCAGAAAGGTGTTTTTCTGCACTTGCCACATGCCAGCTTCCTTTCTTCTGACATGAAGAAGGTTACCTGTGAGTGGGAGGAGAAATGCACCTTGCCAGTGTCACCTGGCTGTACCTTTCCCAGGGGACACAGGAAAGCAACTTGAATACTAGGAGGAATGTAGCCTTGGTCAGCTCTACTGACTGGCCTGAGGTCCTGGATCTGGTGGCCAAACTTGCTCAGCAGCTGATTAGGGAACAGCTTCTGAAGAAGGAGAGAAGGTGGCACCGTGTGGGAAATCCCAAGGGCATTGGCAGGTTGGTCTAGCAAAGCCTAGCTGATTCCAATCCTGACCAGGGAGAAATCTTCCCAAACTAACCAGTGACAGTAAGAACTGCCCAAATGAAATAAAAATAGACAAAATCAGCATTTGTGTAAGTGACTTCTTCCCAGGAATGTAAGGAACATAGTGGGGCCCTAAGCTGATGGGGGTAGAGCAGTAGGTTCTCTTCATCTTTCTGCATAGGACCTTTCATTTTCGTGCTGATTTGTACACAATCATCAGAACCTGCTTTTTCTTGGATCTGATCCTGGGAACTGAGACCCAAGTGCCTGGATCATTAGCAAAGTGTAACTTCAGTGAGACTACAGGCCAGCCTCTATCGGTGTCTTTGGCTTCACCTGGCAAACTGTGTAAGGCTGGACTTTGGTGAGACAACAGACCTGTCACACTTGTGTATTCAATTCTGGATAGACCTGTCAAGAATAATGGTAGGAGAAGCTTTTAATTAATTGCTTTTAAATAATGTTTATTTTCATTAATGGTTTTATCCATTCAAGAATTTCCTGCTTTTAATCTTATCTACTTAAACATGGTATATTAGAAAGAAAGATTATATTTCTTGCCTTGTGTCACCTGCTGGTTTAGGCAGTGGCAGTGTTTACATCTATCAGCGTGCTTGCTCTTGCTGATATACATAAGTACCATAGGGAAGTCGTCATCCTACTAGCAACCTGAGCTGAGGCATGCCTACCTCTATTAAGTACAGATACATTTGCCTACAGGATTCCTCTTTCTTTATAACCTTCAGGTGAAGCCATCCCTCAGCGGACTGCCCAGAAAACCCATGAAATATTCGGCTATGGTCAAATTCAAATGTGAAGTTCTCCTCGAGACTTGTCCCTTTCAAAGTGCTCTGCGTTTGCTTGAACTAGCTCCCCGCGTATTTCGTTCTCTTCTTTCCTACCTATGGACTGGGGCTTGTTGCCAGCTTGATCTTTTCTCTGCACATTTTCGTGTTGCTGCAGCACTAAGCCCAGGGGGGTTGAGCCTCCCTTCTGCACGTGAAAAAAAAGGGGTTAATAACCCCTACCCTTTGCCTGCTTGATCTCATCAATCTGCACGTAGATCTGGAGACAGGGGTCTCCTAGACCATGTGCATAGGGTGCCCAGGGGAGGAGAGTCCCTATCTACCTACCTCAGCTCTCTGCTGAGAACACCAGCTTTTACCTCCTGCCAGCTGAGAGGGAGGACCATGTCTGCTGGGATTTGGGTGGAGGTATAATGCCCAAATTCCACAGGGAAGTGTGGGACTGGACAACAATAAGGCTTTCTATTTCTGGGTACATTGGTATCATCAGTCCCAGCTAATATCTGCCCTCTTTTCTGTCCATCATGTAAGTCCTCTTGTGAGCCTTGCATCCATGGTGCTACATGGAAATTCATCCTCAGGACCTATGGAGCACTCAGGGCTCTCCACTGTGATCTACGTTTGCTTAAATTTCCCTGGATTTCAAATACGTCAGAGGTGAGTAACTTCACCCACCCTGCCCTAGAGCTGGAGTTGGATCACTGGCAGGCAGGAAGCCTCTGGGTGAAGGGAGCAGAGCTGTGGTCTGGGGCTGAGGTGATTCAAGTGAAAATGGAAGAAAATGTGCAAGGGCTGTTTTTCTTGGAGATGTTTGTTATGGCATGTTCACCTGAGGTGTGAAATGGCCTCGCTAGAGGTCTGGAGTGTCTGGCATCCTAGGGGGCTTCTACATGAGCTCTCAGTCATGGCATTGCTCTTTGGCATGAGTGGACAACAGGCTGACGCAGGGCCCTGCGGTCACAAACTTACGGATACCAGTTTCCTCAGGGAGCTGTGGGGAAAAAACATTGGCTCAGTTAGGAGAGCATCTGCTGAGCTGCTCACAGAATTGAGGTACTTCTGAGGAGGACTAATGGAGGGGGGGACTTTATGGCTCCCTGTGGACAACTGGCAGCTGCCCCTGGGCTTGAAGTGCAATTAGGTCCTACTTGCATTGGCAGCTGCTTCTGTGCTCGTGGTTTGCAGTGCAGTTGCTGTGACTCTGGTGAAGGTCCTCTGGAGGATGACACATGGGTCTTCCTTCTGGCTTATGACCAGAGGAGGGGAGGAAGTCCATGAGCAACGGTGTGAGAGCCTTTGTAGGTAGCTGGTGAACCAGAAGACTGTTCCCTTTGAGTAGGTACAGTCACCTCCACTGCTCCTGTGGCTCAACTGTTCTTCTGAGACAGACAACCGGTGGTAGTGCTCTTTGTGGAGGTCAAGACCGGGAACATGCTGCTCTTGCTGTAGCAGGTGGCTTGATGCTCAGATGGGCAAACTGGAAATGGTGGGGTTGATAGAGCGCACATGCTGGCTGTTCCTGTGACAGATTATGAAACCACTTGAGCCACTGTCCCATTGTCCCCACCCACATGGAAGCTGTGGTACTGGAGGCAGGTCTGCCTGTCACACCTGAAAGAGCTGTACAGCTCAAGCACAGCGAGGGAGAGATTTTAAGTCAAGAAGCAGCTGTTCAGTCACTCAGTGTGGGCTTGTGGGTAACTGAGGAAATCCTCCTGGTTTCTTTTGTCTAAACCCCTCCTTCCCAAAGGGCCTCCTGTCAGGGTTTGAAGGCACTGGGACAGAAAATCTACTGCTGCTCTGAGGAATTTGCTCCAGAGGTGAAAGGCCTCCATCGCTTCATGTAAAACCCATCACTGGATCTCATTTTTGACTGGAATTTGTCTGGTTTTACTGCAGGTTCTTCTCTTTCTCTGTCAGCATCAGCAACCTGTGTAGAAATGGGCACGCTTCCCTGGCCCCCAGTATTCAAGTTGCCTTTGACTCCTGGGTGCTGTTCCACCCACTGGGCTGATTTTTGGTTTATTTGGCTTGCAGCTGCCCTTGAAGAGCAGCCAGACCTCACAGGTCAGCCTGGCCCGGCATGAGGATTTGCCATCAGGCTGGCTGCTGCCTCTAGCCCTGCTTGCAACCTCTGGTGCTGCGATGATGACCTGCCTTTCCCAAAGCTGGTCTCCAGCTCTGCGAGGGTCACTCTGCTCCTCAGCTGTGCTGAGGTCTCTCCCCCGGTGTGGCTGGCCAAGGTGTTGCTGTCACCTCTGGCATTTGCCATGCAACCACCAGACCCTCTTGCTCCTTCCCGAGCAGGGCAGAGCTGCCACTAGTGCCTGCCGACGCTGGTATTGCCTCCCGCATCCAAGAGGCTGGACAGTTGTTGCTTGTTTATTAGATATTGCCCTGGGAAGGCATCATCAAACACCAGCCTGGGCACAACCAGACAGTCACTGGCCAGCAGTTTCCAGGCAAAAATATCTGCCGGATGCTGGATGTGTCTGCAAGCGCTCATGCGCCACAGGGACAGCAAAAGAGCAGGGGTGGGTGGGCAAATTCCCACGGTAATCCCTGGCCTCGGGGTATGGCCCTGCATGAGGGTTGCGATGGGAGGTGGTGGGATATGAAAGCCCCGGGATCTGGCAGCTGAGGGCACAGCATTGCTTTTCGAATGCTTAAAGGCAGCTGAATAATTGGCAAGTGAGGGAGGGCGAGGGGAGCTATCCTGTGGGGCCAGGAGAGGAGAGCTGGGACCTGAAGGGGCTGAGGTTTGAAGCGTCTGGGCTGCCATCAGGTTTGGGAACACCAGCGCTCACAAAGACCGAGGAGAGCAATGAAAAAACCCTCCTAAAAGGGAGGGCACGGGTGGACAAAGCCACCGCCCTCCCGTGTAAGAATGACGGCAAGGGAAGGGACCGGGACTGCACCTGGAGGGGTGGCAGTGACAGAGGGGCCGTGTCTGCGTGGGCACAGCCGCGG
>NW_009260182.1:8158013-8159127 GCF_000687185.1 Egretta garzetta | reverse complement strand
TGGCCCCAGGGGTGAGGGGTGGGCACCGCCGGGAGCACCCAGCTCCTGCCGCGGGCTGGGCTGGGGGAATTGGGGCAGTGTGGCGGCAAGGTGCGAGAGAGAGGGCTGTGCAGGCCGGGAACGGCGAACCGAGCCCGTCGCCCGGGCTTTGGAGGGCTCCTTGGAGGTCGGGGTTGGGGGAAGAGGTTGGGACCCCAGGTGCCAGAACCACTGCAGGGGTTTCATGCTGAGCTATTAGGAGGGTCAAAAACCTAATTCTGAACAGAGGTCTCACAGGGGCGGCTTTCCTGTGAAACTCCTCTCCTTTGGCACAGAGTCCTGATGTGACAGAGGCACCAGGCACGAACTCAAATCCAGCTCAGCTTCAGCTTTAGAAGCCAGATGCTAGACCTAGACTGGGCTTGCCTCTTCTGTACCCCGCATACAGGTGCCGGGCATGCACATGAGAATAGGTACCTACACTTGAACACTGGCGCTGCAGGACAGATGCTGATTGCTGTGCTAGGTGCTGTGCAGCCACAAGCATATGATGCAAGTCATATTTACATTGTGCCACATATGTTGTCCTAAGCCGACACAACCCTGCCGAGGTCTGTGCGCACTCTAGTCGCACTGATGGGAGGAGATTTTGCGTGTGTGAGAGCTAATGTTGGCTACTCACATTGCCCTCTGTGTGGGTCGGTTTGTTTTTTCCCCACTACCATAAACCAAAAGTTCTCCCCTGTTTAATCTGTTTCTCTAGCAGGTAAATCAAGTCCAGGCCTGTTTTCCACGGCTCCCGTTGCTTTGTTTTTTCCGCAGTGCTGGCTGCTTTTCCATCTTTCCCAGTGCTAGTAATAGCAGCGGGGTGCACTTCAGCCTCGGAAGAAGCTGCCAGGACCTCGCTGTACCGGCGGCTGCCCACCGCCCCCCCGGCAGCCTGTGGGCCATGGGGCTCGGCTGTGATGCCTGCCCCTCCAGAGGAAGGGAGGGAGGACGGTGACCCACTGTGCCCCTTCCAAAGCGGAGGTGGTGCTCTAGCTCCTGTGATTTCTGGTCCTGGGGTCGGGGGGGGGTGTCTTGTTCTTCACCCTCTTCCACCGCCAGCGGGGTTGGGACTGGGACTTGCCCTGGG
>NW_009260182.1:8144308-8157778 GCF_000687185.1 Egretta garzetta | reverse complement strand
GCTGCCTGCCCCGGGAAGGACCCGTCCCCATCCCCGCCCGCCGCCAGGCCTCGCCCCGGGCTTGCCCAGGGCCTGTTCTGTGCCTGGGAGACGTAGGGTGGCGGGAGCGGGGCTGTGCCCCAGGCCTGGGCACCAAGGGGATGGAGCTGACAAACTCCACCGGAGTGCCCTCGCCCCGGGCCTGCTGGAGCGCTTCTGGGCCTGCCTTACGCCCCGTCAGCCCCCTTGGCCGTCAGCCCCCTCGCAGAACAGGTCTGCCCTGGGAAATGCATCGGAGTGGGGTCTGTTTTGGTGGGTTTTCTCTGCATCTGTATGCCAGGGCTCTGTCCGTGGCTCTCACAGCCCTCACCAAGCGTCGCCTGCGTTTCTCGTGGCGCAGAGAGGCTTGAATGCCCTCTTCAGGGCACCCTAGGCAGAGAGCATCCTGCCTCTGGCCAGGTGGTGCGGTCGGTGTGGTACCGGTGCCTTCCTCCTCTCCCAGCAGAGCAAAGCCCTCAGGGAGAAACAAGAGGGAGTCAAGGATCTCCCCGGTGGAGCCATGCAGCTGCTGAGGCGTGGGGACAGCAGAGGCTGAGGCGTGCTCTGACCTAGACCGCAAACACAAAGCCCCAGATAAAGCAAGGCAGCGCTGTGAAGAGCTCATCCCCGTTCCCCTGCTAGTTACATACCTACGCCGCGTCCAGGCCGTGGGTCTGGGCCCAGCGGGTGCTCCCCAGCACCCATCGGGGCGAGCAGCGGCAGGCAGGGAGGGCTGCTGGCCCTTCCTTCATGGGGGAGATGTGGAGGGAAGGTGCCACGGCACAGAGTGTGCAGAGGAGGAGGCCCTCGCTTCCACTAAGCAGGGTATGGCGGCTGCGGCGAGCGACTCGGAGACCCAGACAGCACAGCCAGGCACCGCCATCCCAGACCTCGGCTCGCCAGGGCTGTGCTCCCAGCTCCTCTCTGCAGCCCCCTCCCTTCCCCTCCTTTCCAATCCTCTTGTACCATTTTCTTGGCAAGGGTGCTGGCTTTCAGCCCCTGCACCTCATGTGCCCTATTGATAGCTGGTAATTTATGTAAATCTCCTAATATATGGATTCTGGGATCAGGACGGAGGGTTTGTGTGTGAGATGAGATTAATATGTTTGCAGATTCTCTCTGCAAAGAGAAGGAGAGAGGCAGGCAGGGCCGGGACATTCACCCTAGGTCTCTATTAGCATCTCTGTGTGCACCAGCCATGCCCGGTCTCTGCCTCCCCGGGGGCTGGCAATGTGGGGGACTCTCCCTGCTTTGGCCACCCTGGTCACCCACCGCCAGCCTTGCTGGCCAGTTGCCACAGAGAGAACATTTCTGGGAGGCCACAAAGCGCCTGGTAGCGGTTTCCATCTCTGCCTGCTCCCCCGAAGTTTCAGCATCTCCGGAAGGTGGCTGGGATGAGCTGTGACAGAGGCTGCTGCCACCGCAGGATCGTGTGGCCCCCTGGAAGTGCTGCAAAACTGCAGCTCAGCTTTATTCTCCCTGTGACAGTTCAGGACAGCAGAGGCTGCTTGTAGCCACTGGCCTCTTGGTACAGCTGGGGCTTGGGCTCTCCTAGTCCAGGTTAAAATCAGGGACGGGGTGGTGTAAGGAGCAGGGCACAGGCTGGGGGGACTGGTGTGCCAGTGGGGTGGTAGGGCACAGCGCCCTGGGCAGGGGGAAGGTGGTGACCCCAGCGCCTGGCTTGGTGCCCATTCACTGGGCTGACGTGGCAGGCCACGGCCGAAGGGTGGGCAGGGGGATGCCACGTGCCCCTGTCCTGTCCGTCCTGGGGACTGCAGACGCCCAGCTTGGGGCCGTGCACTGTATCCATGCACATCTCCCAGCCCGGCACCTGCGCTTGGCTGCCTGGGCTCAGCGTGGTGCTGTGCCGGGGGGTCGGACGGGGAGGCAGAACCCACCACGGGATGCTGGGGCCTGAGCGGAGCTGGGGAGCAGGCAGTGGGGAAGGGAGCCGCCCTCTGATTCAGGTGCTCCCAAGGAGTGTCTGTTCCAACACCTGACATTTAGAAAGCAGGAATCCTGCTGATGGATAGGATTTGATGTGGTGGAGTATATTTCACACTGTGTCATTTATCCTGGTGCTGCCTCATGTGAAATGTCAGCCGTCCAGGAGCTTTTCTGATCGCTCTTTGAAGTACTGGTTTCTGATAAACTCGGGAGAAGGATGCTTTAGGGAAAAAAAGCAGGTCAGGGACCAGGAATGGCAGCAACTTTTCTCTTCTCTGTGCAGGGTCCCTCTGTAGGACCTGCCAGCTCGGCCCCAGGAACCGAGGGTCGCCGCAGGGGTGCTGCTGCCCCTCTTTCCCCTGGTGCACCCCTGCTCCTTTTTGGGACCGTGCAAACCCCTTTCTCCCACCCCACCTCTCTGACAGCATCTCGTCTCGTGCTCCCTCTCCCTGCCTGCGTCTGGATTTGTTCCCAACACTCTTTTTAGCCTTTGGAGAAATATTTTTAACTCTCCTGGGGTTGCTGCTGTTGACAATGGAAATCTATTGTGTTTTATGTGCCTGGAAAATGAATTTCCATGTCAGAAGAGGAGAGCAATTATCACAAGCAAGAGAGATCAAATTGGGTCTTTAAAAAGAAAATAAAGTTCAGATCTTATCTGATTAATGAGATTTCTTCCAAACCTTAACAAATCTTAATTACAGTGACTCTGCTGGAAGGGATGAGGTAAAGCTAGGATTGGGGGCTATCTAAACAGAACTGCTCTCTTCCGAGGTAGAGTACATCCCTGCATGAAAGCAGCAGGGACGGCCATTGAGTGCGGAAAGCTGCTCAGCTGGAAATCAGCAAGGCAGGATTCTCCATGGAGCCTGAGCAGCTCCTTCCCCAAAGGCCTGCGGCGCTGGGGGAGAGCCCCACTGTCCCCGCCAGGCAGCGAGACCGCTGCCTCGCTCGGCCCCAGATCCTGGCATCGGTTTTACTTCAGAACCCTCCTTGCTGCTACAGATTTTTCACCTTTTTTTTTTTTTTTTTTTAATTTAAAATTTCTGTAATAAGAATGATAAAAAACCAAGGATTTATTCTCACTTTCCTGATTTTTTTAAAATAAGCTGAGAGACGTGAAGTTGTTTATTCATTTTATGCTCACAAAACATTTCCAGATTATTTTATTGGATTGCCTGTGTAACACGGGCCAGAGATTGTCCCCCTGTTACCCCTTTATTGAATACAATAACTTTCCTCCCGAAAGAATAAGAGCCTTGAGCCAAAGATGTTGAGAAAGGGAGACTCCAGCGCTTCCCGTAACTGCCCGCTCTAATGGTTAATCACCCTGACTTCTTCGGACAAAGTAAAACAAAATAGAAAAGGTCCAGTACTTTATTTTTAATTGGGATTTGTCTGGCTTCAGCCTTTATCCATTGGCTCTTGTTACGGCTTTTGCTGGCAGATTAAAGAGTTTTTTAGTACCTGGTGTTTCTTCCCTAGAAAGAAATTTATATGCGGGAAGCAGGTCACCTCTTGATCTTTTTAATAAACTGAACAAATGGCTCCCTTCAAGCCCTTGGTGTAGTATGGTCCCCCCCCCGACCCCCCCAGTTTTGGGCTATGTTTGGGGCTCTTCAATCCTGTCACCAGAAAACAAGCTGAAAAGAAAAGAGGAGGAAACAGAAACAAGTCCAAACGCCTGGAAAATCAGACAGCCAAACCCTCCCTCTCCTTTGTCTGTACGAATACATTGTTTCCCTTACCATTGTCTTTGGAAAAAAATTGGGAAAATATCACTCGCCTAAAAGGTATTTGCCCAATCTCTGTATGATTTCAGATTAATTATTAGCAGCTATTCCCAGAGATGGAACCGGCTGTCAGCATTTGAGTGAGGGGTGCAAGTGACAGCAGATCTGTGTATTTAAGCACACGTAGATTTTCAGGGTATCGGTGGGAATTACAGGACGGGTCGCAGAGTGCCCGAGCATCTCCTCTCACTCCGCTGCGCTGCTCCGGTGCAGAGCCTGGCCGAAGCAGCGAGCGAACGGGCCCCGATTCGAGTTTGCTCTCCGGTCGGCTCTGGGAAGGAGGCCGCCCAAGAAGCTGAAGTCGTGTGAGAGAGCCAGTCACAGCAGGATCTGAAGAGGAGGAAAATAAAGCAGGTACCAATGATGCACACGCGTCCTCTAAAAACTTTCTGCTGTTGGATTCCTGGGATCTGTACCTAGTGCTTCCAGCTTAAACTGCTAGGCACAAATTTTGCTTGTGTCCCTGATTTATTCACCAAGATTTCACCCTCTCTTCTCAGTCCTGCAAAGTTTCAAAATGTGTGAATAATTTAAATTATTTTTGCCTCATTTCCACTGTCTGATATGATTCTCATCTGCCTGTCTTGTTTGCCTGATTTATGAAGGTTTGTTCTTTTTAGGCATTGCCTCCATTTTTACTAAGGGAAAGAATTTTTTTATCATGATAAATTTGTTATTTTAACTGCCAGCTTTCTCCTCAAGGCCCTGATTTGGTGAAGCCCTTCTGCAGTTATTCCACTGTAGGCATGTGCTTAAATCTTCTCAGAAGAAATGGTTTTGGGCACAGAATTAAAATTAAATATTTTCCTAAATTAAGAGTCAGATCTTCAGCAAATATCCTGACTTGCCCTCTTCCTAGCTGTGATTACATTTGCAACCTTTAATTTCTTTCAGGACGCTGGGAGAGGAGCAACCACAAATACATTTAGAGAGAACTGTCGTTTTCCTTCCGTTTCTTTACACTTTGTGACGAAAGCTGCTTTTTGCACTTAAAAAAAGGACACTTCTTCCCTAGTGTTAACAACTTTAGCTGTTCAAAAAGCAAAGAGCAAGCCCTCAAACCAGCAAGATTATAAAAATAACATAGTTGGGATTCTTGTGCTGGCATTCTGTTTTAAGGGGGTACGTGCATCACATTTTCAAGCCGTTCTCTGCATTGTCCGAGGTTAGAAAGTTACTTTTTAATTGAAGGCTGAATTCCTGATCCTAACACGTGCCCTTTTTCTTCCTGTGCCTCCTTCTTCCCCAAACTCCACATATTATTTTAGCTGGAAGGTTCTTGTTTCTGCCTGCGATGCTGCTCTCCCAAGGCAATGCCATTGGGTTAGGAGCCGGCAGCCGGGCACTGAGACTCACCAAGCCAGGGTGAATCTACAAGCAGAGCCTGGCTTGACTGTGCCGACTCTTCAAAAATCATGGGCTTGATCCCCATTCACCTTTCAGAGTTGCAAAACTGGCTTAAAAATCACCATGTTAAAAAAAAAAAAAAAAAAAAAGGAATTAGCAAGTGGCTTCTTTTCTGATGCCATTGTGTTGTGGAACAGCAGGCCAGCTTTCAAGCTTTTTGCTGCATCCACAACAAATAGTTATTTCTTAAGAAAAAGGATTAAAAAAGTCTGCTCAGAGCTTTGCATATAATCCTATGACTCCAGGACCCAAGGCTTTGAGTAATATCAAAATCGAAATAAATTCTCCCTGTGAGAATCATAAGAATCTGCCAAATTAGTTCACAGGGGTAAACAAACAGCCAAATATTAGTATTCCACACTAAGAGCTAAATCCTATAAGTGGGGCCAGGGTTGCACATGGATTATCCTTTTATAGTTCAGGCATGGATTTACCAAGGGGATTATAGGCCTTCCCCTCCCCAGCCTCCCTTCCTCCCCTCCACCCCCGGTGCTGCCCAGTGCTGCACGCTCCCACTGCCCCAGCACCCTTCCCCGGGCATGGGGCTGCACCTGCGCCCTCGCTCCTCTGCCCCGAGCACCCCGGGAGCAGAGGCAAATGGTCACCCCTGCATTCAAGATGACAAAAGCAGAAGGATTGGGAGTGATGCAGAGGTTGGTCCGTTCCGGGTCCCGAATGGGTGCAGCATCCCTGGGGGATGGGGGATTAGTCCCCAGATGTCCCGACCTCCTTTCTTCCTGCCACTACTTTGTATTGCCCGACGCCGCTTCCTGAAGGGGGATAACGACAATTTGAGCTGACACCCTGCTTCAGTTTCCCTTCCCTACTGGTCTGATATTGCAGTCCTGATAGCTTGTCACTCTTAATATCCTGCACACTTCCACTGAGTCCCTCGGAGCGTCGGAAGGCTTTGATTGCACCCAGGGTACTTTGCATGATGCCGAGGTGCCACACACTTACAGATTTGATGGACTTATTCCCTCCTTGACTCTTTTTCCCTACTGTGTGCACATATATATATAAATTTGCATGGGCATACACAATCACACACACACATTTCATTATCAAAGTAAACATGGCTATTTTTAACTGGATTTTTGCTGCTCTTTTCAGGCAGAAACAATTCTGCAACATCACTTGCTTGCTCTGATCCTTTTATTTGTGTATTTTATAGATTATTGCTATTATATAAAAGTGCCCAGTGCTTTACAAGACACAAAATACAGATAATCTCTGTCATGAAGAGTGCACAATCTAAACAAAACAGACAACATAGACAGGGCTCCCTGAGAAGCACAGAGGAGTGAAGATTAGTCTTGTTTTGTTTTTATAAATATATTGCTAACATTATTGGACAAGAAATAGACATGTTTTCTTCTCCTTCCCCTTCCATCCTCCCATTTAATACTACTTCCCTCTCATTCACGCAATAGAGCTATGCTGCAACATGAAATAAAGCCTGGTTTAGGCTGCTGGCCCCGATTCAACAGCCCTGAATCCCACACTCGCTCCCCAGCGCTCACGTGCTTAAGATTTCTCTGGATTGGCGCCTTAGATCATGCAGTCTATTGACAGCTGCCCTTTCGCTTACAAATGAAACCGTCCCTAAATCAATAAGAAAAAAACCCTTATTCTCCTCACCTGTTTAATGCCACGGCTGTGGGTTGCTGTAAGATTTGTGAACAAGCTGATGTCTACAGAGAAAGCAGTAAGAAAAAGAACACCTTCCCTACCAAAGGGAGCGGGTGTGCTGTGTTTACATACAAAGCACCTTCTGGGGCTTTTGCTGGCTGGCTCTAGAAATTTGCTGGGTGGATTTGACAAGCAGGGGCTATCGTCTGGGGTACCTCTGCCCGAGGAAGAGACCCATTGCTTTAAATGGACACTCGCAGCTTGGCCACAGCTTTCAGCAAGGCACGTTTTGGAAAGGATCTGCATTTAGGTAAATGAACATTTCTCAAATCACTTTTATGATTCCTTTATTTTTTTTTTATTAAACAAAAGATCATTTCCTGCCTCCTTCCTCCATACCCAAACTTACCTCCCATCCTAATGGTTTTAAGGATTTGGGGGTTGTAAGGGCAATAGAATTCTGTGATACAGAGGAAACCGTGTACATGACCCTGTACAAAAGGCAGTGGAATAGAGGTTAAAATCAGTGCCCAACCAAATCAAGTGCAGGTTCCCTGGAGTGGAAGAATTGTCTGGCTGCAGGGGGCTCACCTGGCACTCGGATGACAGATTTAATGGCATTTTCCTGCTATGTGACCCAGGTCCCAGTCACTGGATGAGCCCTATGGCTCACATTCCTGGCTGGAAGATAGAGATGCCCTGTGAAGTTAGGGAAGTTCGTGTGCGCAGAAGAAAAGCAACTAGCAGTTGAGATGCTTTGCACATGTTTCTCATCTCTGCATACTTAATTGCTTGGACATCACTGCCTTCATCTTCCTGGATACAGCGTGTGGAGGGACCTCTCCCCTGGGCATCAGTCACAGAGGTTTGGAGAAGAGGGCTGGTTGGGGAAGGGCTAAGGGAACCCCCGCAGGTATCTCTAGGTGGGAGGAGGACACTTCGGGAAGGTACGCTGGAAAAGCAGAGATGAAGCTTGGATGTTCCCATTCCTGTTTTCCCTGGAGGTGGTACAGCCTGGAAAGATGTGAGTGTGGCAACAGGGGAGGGGCTCAGCCAGAGCAGGATGTGGGAAAGGTGATCCTTCATTCATAGGTGGGCAGCCATCAATTCACATATGCAGGCATCGTCAAGACAGGCGTGCCCCAAACCCTCTTTCAGATGACTTGTGATACCCGATGAAAGCCTTCACACCAGTGCCCCAGCCATGCCGTGCAGAGCTGCTGGCTTGCCCATGCAGCCACCTGTCTCACAGCAGGCCTGGGATGAACTATTTCTGCTGATGGTCTCCCTGGTGGAGTGGGATAACATGTGGGATTCCCTTCCAAGTCAAAGATTTGGGGTTTCTCTCATGACCCTTCCCCAGCACAACACAAGAAGGCTCCTGGCGCTGGCCGGGGAAGGTGTGACTGCTGGTCATAATGGTGGCTCTGCAGCTGGTGTGTGGGGTGGCCTTGGATGGGTCACTTATCCCTCTCTGTGCCCTCTGCTTTTTCCTTTTTGTTGCCTGCCATGTTGGTCAGCATTTTGGGGCAGGCAAGTCCTCTCCTGTGGCCATCCACAGTGCTTGGTTGCTACTGAAACAATGAGTGGCACATCTGCGGCACAAGGTCCCCTCCCTCCTCCTCCAACCGGAGCGGCAGTGGGTCACATTGCTGGCATGCCATGGCCATGATTCAAACCCTACTGATGACCCACATTTGCTTCTGCACCCAAGTTGTCTGTCCCACATCAGACCAGCCACTTTGACAGCAGGTTTTGACTACTGCCCCGGTGAATTAGATCTCAGACCCTGTTGGCCTGATGCTGAAATTGGGACCTTCTCCCCGCAGGGTGTCTAAGCTGTCACAGCTAACCTGGCTGCCTGTTTCTTGCCCATGCACAGTTTCATAACCAGCACATTCTTCTTCTGAAACTGATACATCAGTTTTAATTAGTTAGGTTTTCTCTTTCTCTGTAGAGGAGCCTCCTGCCTTCAAAGACCAACTTTCAAACATTAACTCTTCTAAATGTTTCCCCCCACATGTGAACCCCTCCCCACCCTGCCTTGTAAATTATGTTCAGTCCTTTACTTTTAGCAGGCAGGTACTTAGTGTGATAAATTCAGGTTGGCGTCTCCTTAAGTGTATGTGTGTATCTCTGTGTGTGTGTGTAAAGAAGGAGCAAAATAAAGTTGCATCGAGCCATAAATTACTGCTCCAGCATCATAAATTGCCAAGGGAAAGATCCATTTTTGGACTTTTCTTTCAACCAAATGAGATAATTAATGTAAGAGGAAAAAAAATGGGGGAGACCTCCTGCCTCCCTGGAGCCCTTTGCCTTGATGTTTGGCTATGAAACTTCAAGGTTGCAGTGGGGTGGAGATCTATGTTCTGGAGCGGGGGGAAACAGCAAAGGAGCTGGAGATCTGGGAGGGTGGGGGTCATGGGGACGGGGGAATGTTTTCATTTTGCCAGGGCCGTGGGAGGGACTCTAATGCGGGCTGTGACCCTATTTAATAAAATGCCTAGGAAAGCAAGGGGCCAGGAGGGGGGGCGAGAGGGAGACGCAGTGGCTGGGGCTGGCAGGAGACTGTCATGAGATGAAAGTGGCCCTTCGTCCATTCCTTTCCTCCCTCTCTGCTGTCAGCACTTTTTAATGTCAAACTGTGCGAGTGGTCAGTGGGGCTCGTTTCTGTCTCCACATATGTATTTTTTTCACTTTCCCCGGAACTGCAGCCAGATGAATTCGCTGCTTGGGAGCCACTAGAAAGCGGTGCGGGTGGCCCTGCAGGCATCCTTTTCACCAGGACCTTGAGCGGAACATTTTTTCAGGTCTTTCTCTAAGGCAAAAGCTTGTCAGGGAATGTCTCCTTCCCGCCCTGTCACCCTCAAGTCCTAGACCACCCTGGGTCTAAAGCTGGTCTTACACAAGCTGCCACCAAGACCAGTGTGGGCATCACACCGTAAATACTGTCCACTTGCTAATCCAGTCCCTGTGCACTGGATTGAAATTTAGGGAACTCAGGTATCTCTGTGGTCCCTGCCACCAGTCTGTTGGGAGACACTGGGTCACCCATCACACAGTGCCTCAGTTTCCCTGCCTTTAAAATGGAGTTAATCACGATTACTTCACTTGTGATGAACTTTGAGATGTATGAAAAATGCAAGGTAAGAAACTGTTGCTTTTATCAGTTGAGGTAATCTGCAGGTGAGCTAGTACCATACAGCCCCAAAATGTCCTTCAGCGAGGTGGCTGGCCACGCCAGGACCATGGCCACAGGGGTAGGTGACCCCAGAGCAGCAAATGTTGCCACAGGGTCACTGCACATGTGGCATCGAGTTCTGCACATCTCTGCTGTGGCTGTGGACCTGGCTTGGCAGGGACGCACTGGCCCAGCCGCACACAGACGCAGCGTGCTCCCCGCAGGCACCCACGCATGGGTCTAACTTGCCCATGCAGGTGGCACCAGGTCCTGCTGTGGGGGTGTCTTCTGTGCCGCACCTTGTACCCCTCATGAACTACCTTAGGGGTGTGCTGGGGGGTGCGTGTGTCTGTGGGTGCAGGTACTGGCTGGCCCCAGCCGCTCCAGGCTGAAGAAGGGCTGCGGTTCTGGTATCACCATCCCTTGCAAAAGTATCATCAGGCATCCCACTTTCCTGTGCTCCAGACGAGCACAGCCACGTGCCCCCCAGCACAAGAGCCAGCACCACTGCAGTGTGTCACACATGCATACTCTGGTGCATGCAGGCAGTTTTAGGATTGGTATAGAAGGAGACTCAGATTTGGGCTTCACTCCTCTTTTCTGATGCAGACTTCCTACATGGCCTTAGGACCTAGCTCAGCCCTGGTCCCTCTCCTTTTCCCAATCCTGGCCCAGAGGGCATAGTACCAGACTATCGCAGTGGTGTTGAGAGAGTAAATATTTCCTACACTGGGATATGCTATAGGTAGGCATCCATATGGTGCCAGAAGTGGTGGCAGCGGTTCCACGTGTTTGGGATGGGTTGGCAGGGTGTAGAAGCTGGCAGGAGGCATGCTGGCACTGCTGTTTTCCCCATGGCCTGTGTGGCCTCACCTGGTAAACCCGTGGGCTGAGCCATGGTGAGGGACTCTGGGTGGGGGTTCGGTCTTGATTGCCCCATGGTATTTCAGAAAGCCCAGAGGGGCTCAGCCCTCATGGGTGAAGACAATTCATCTTTGCTGTGGAGCTGGGCCACAAGGCCCCCAAGAAAAGTGATGTCTACAGCTTAGCTGATGGGAGCTACCTAATTAAACCGTGGTGAGCCGATTGCTTATGGTCATGAGCTGTGCTGTGTTCTGCAGTTGCAAAGAAGGGAGGTTCACAGTAGTGCCATCGATGAACAGCTCTGCTTGCCTTCTCTGCTGGCCAGCCAACAATGGCACATGGCTTGGAGCCAGTGACAGCAGGTAATGCCAAGGGTCCTGCTGGGGCAACGGGAGGCACTGGAGGAGAGGTTGCCCACTGCAGTTATTGCAGTGGTGATGGAGGGAAGGTGAAGGAATCAGGACACCAAGCCATTGGAAAACAGGTTTCACTAGTTCTGCTGATCCCAAGACTTGCTGTGGCTTCTGTTTTTTAGGTCTACAGAAAATCCTGCATCTGCTTTCTGGCCTAGCCATGGGGGTTGCTTCAGTGAGACAACATAAAGCTGCAAATCATTTTCTACCTGGAAAGGTGCAGCCCGGAGGAAGGCGATGGGAGGGAGGGGAAGGGCCTGGGGTGGTCAGCAGTCCAGGTGTGTGCGCCGGGGTAGGAACACACCTGGCGCGGGGCAGGGGCCGAGGGGATGCCGCCCGCTTCTCAGGGGTGCATGGGGATGCCACCCACTTCTCAGGGGTGCGTGGGGATGCCGCCCACTTCTCAGGGGCGCGTGGGGCAGGGGAGCTGGGCTGCCCCTCTGCAGCCGGTGGGCACGCGCTGTGCTGCTTCACAGCAGTGTGTGTTTGGTGAGGAGCTTCGGCTGTCTTAAGCACCTTTCGAATACATTGGGCACAGCTCATTGAATCCTTTAACACTCCTGCTCCTGTCTCCTCTCCCCCCCTCTTCCCCACAGCCAGCGCCTTTTTTCAAGAAACCGCCGCTACGCAGGCTCCCTCCCACCCACGCCCCACGCTCCTGTGGGCTCTGTCCCCAACCCTCCCGCCCAGGGACTGTCCCCCCTCGCTGCCCCATTTCACAGAGCCACCTCTGAAAAGAGGATTTTGTTGCTGGCAGAAGGTTCCTTGCCAGTGAGGATTTTCCAGAACTCAGCAATTCCCAGGCCCTACCCCTGCATGGAGAGAGCTAGTTAATGGGCCATTAACCAGAGGAAGGGGAACTCTCCAGTGGCTGCAAGCAACAATAACAACAAAACAACCCAAAAACAACAAAGCATACCCAAGAAAAATGCACCAAACACCAAGAGGAGTTGGGGGGGGGAAGCAAATCCAGAGAGATGTGATTGTAAAACCTTGGTTAAAAACCAAAGCCATGGTAAAAAATAATTGTCTTCTCTGGCAAAGAGGAGAGGGGTTTAGGCTTGACTCACACAGCTGCAACAGCTCCTCTTCCCCCTGCCCTCGTCCACCTTGTCCCAAAGCGCTCGCTCCCAGGTTGGGGACACAGCAGGAGGACAGTGAGGGGCAATGCCTTGGGACCCCAGCGTCTGTGCCCAGGGGAGCGGCCCAGCACCAGAAAAGGTAAGAGGGTACATAGGAAGGTGAGGAAAGGAGTGGATACAGGCTCAGGAAGGTGGGTATTCGGGGAGAGGGTCCTCTTTGGGGATTGCATGGATATGTTACGGCTCAGAGGGTGTGATGCCGCGTGAGCAGGGGTGCTGAGTGTGTGCAGACAGCAGCTATCCAGGGAGGTAATGAAACACAGGGGTTTGGAAATGAAGCAATGCAGGAGCAGGCATGGTACTCGCAGTAGCCACAATGTCCCTGAGCTAGCTAGTGTCAATGGCTTGTAAATCCTTAATGGCCTACCTGTTTAGTTGAGCTGTGCACCCAAGATAATAAAGCTCTTTGGGCAGGGAATGAGCACCCACTTGGGAATTAGGCGGGCGTTGCTGTGCCCTTGTCTCAACAGCGGGTGCTGGGGAGAAGCTCCCTTGCGATGCAATCGTGGAGTGCCTTGCACAGGAGAGCCCCACGGCGTCTGCAACCTCCCAGTGCTGCTGCAATACAAACAATGCAAATCATTCTTTCCAGAACTGCATCCACAGTTTCACTGCTCTCATTGCAAATTCACTTGCTTTGCTCTCCAGCTAAATACTTTGCACCTGGAAACATGCACTTGAATGCCATTTTGGTGGTGCTGCTGGTTGGAAATCAATATTAATTTACTTGTGCGTGTAAATACAGAAACGTATTTATAAGTTTCAGATCAGTTGCAAACACATGCAAATTCTGTACATAAATTCTCACTCATTTATGTAATCTGTTCAGTAATATCATTAAAGGGAGCACATCTACTGCCTGACTAGAGTTACATTTGCAATGCGCTGAGATCAGCTGTGACTATTCACTTACCACACTCCCTTGCCCATGCAGCTCTCAGCAGCGGGTGATGCTCTGGCTCCAGGTATCTTCTGCTCTTTTCCTGTGATGCGCTATTACTTTTTATAAGCTTTTTTTTTTTTTTTTGTCTTTTGAACACAAGTAGATTTGGTTCAGGATTTGGGGAAATCTG
>NW_009260182.1:8122631-8141247 GCF_000687185.1 Egretta garzetta | reverse complement strand
TCCTGTGGGCTCTGTCCCCCCCCCTCCCGCCCAGGGACTGTCCCCCCTCGCTGCCCCATTTCACAGAGCCACCTCTGAAAAGAGGATTTTGTTGCTGGCAGAAGGTTCCTTGCCAGTGAGGATTTTCCAGAACTCAGCAATTCCCAGGCCCTACCCCTGCATGGAGAGAGCTAGTTAATGGGCCATTAACCAGAGGAAGGGGAACTCTCCAGTGGCTGCAAGCAACAATAACAACAAAACAACCCAAAAACAACAAAGCATACCCAAGAAAAATGCACCAAACACCAAGAGGAGTTGGGGGGGGGAAGCAAATCCAGAGAGATGTGATTGTAAAACCTTGGTTAAAAACCAAAGCCATGGTAAAAAATAATTGTCTTCTCTGGCAAAGAGGAGAGGGGTTTAGGCTTGACTCACACAGCTGCAACAGCTCCTCTTCCCCCTGCCCTCGTCCACCTTGTCCCAAAGCGCTCGCTCCCAGGTTGGGGACACAGCAGGAGGACAGTGAGGGGCAATGCCTTGGGACCCCAGCGTCTGTGCCCAGGGGAGCGGCCCAGCACCAGAAAAGGTAAGAGGGTACATAGGAAGGTGAGGAAAGGAGTGGATACAGGCTCAGGAAGGTGGGTATTCGGGGAGAGGGTCCTCTTTGGGGATTGCATGGATATGTTACGGCTCAGAGGGTGTGATGCCGCGTGAGCAGGGGTGCTGAGTGTGTGCAGACAGCAGCTATCCAGGGAGGTAATGAAACACAGGGGTTTGGAAATGAAGCAATGCAGGAGCAGGCATGGTACTCGCAGTAGCCACAATGTCCCTGAGCTAGCTAGTGTCAATGGCTTGTAAATCCTTAATGGCCTACCTGTTTAGTTGAGCTGTGCACCCAAGATAATAAAGCTCTTTGGGCAGGGAATGAGCACCCACTTGGGAATTAGGCGGGCGTTGCTGTGCCCTTGTCTCAACAGCGGGTGCTGGGGAGAAGCTCCCTTGCGATGCAATCGTGGAGTGCCTTGCACAGGAGAGCCCCACGGCGTCTGCAACCTCCCAGTGCTGCTGCAATACAAACAATGCAAATCATTCTTTCCAGAACTGCATCCACAGTTTCACTGCTCTCATTGCAAATTCACTTGCTTTGCTCTCCAGCTAAATACTTTGCACCTGGAAACATGCACTTGAATGCCATTTTGGTGGTGCTGCTGGTTGGAAATCAATATTAATTTACTTGTGCGTGTAAATACAGAAACGTATTTATAAGTTTCAGATCAGTTGCAAACACATGCAAATTCTGTACATAAATTCTCACTCATTTATGTAATCTGTTCAGTAATATCATTAAAGGGAGCACATCTACTGCCTGACTAGAGTTACATTTGCAATGCGCTGAGATCAGCTGTGACTATTCACTTACCACACTCCCTTGCCCATGCAGCTCTCAGCAGCGGGTGATGCTCTGGCTCCAGGTATCTTCTGCTCTTTTCCTGTGATGCGCTATTACTTTTTATAAGCTTTTTTTTTTTTTTTTTTTTTTTTGTCTTTTGAGCACAAGTAGATTTGGTTCAGGATTTGGGGAAATCTGTGGTTTGTGGCATAGGGAGGGATATTGTGGTTTCTTTTAGATTAAACATCTGCTGCAGAGTCACCTGTGATTGCAAATGACTTGGTCACAGAGTTGGTCTCCTCCAGCCTCTTGTCCCTCCAGCTACAGACCACAAGAAGAGTAGGCAGTATTAACAATTCTACAAAAAAGAAACATGGTCAAGCAAGACATCATTAAAACATACTCTTAACAAGATGTGGTGTGTGTATTTCTCAGAGTTGTCATTTCAGAACTGCCTACTAAATTACAGCTTGGAGAAGTAACTCTGAGTGAAAGGAAAAATCATCTGGTTAAACATATTGTATGTCAGTGCTGAGAGAATCATTAACATATATATGCTGTAGAGAAGAGACTTCACCAGCTAAAGTCTATCAATAAAGATATACCACATTTTTATGATGCTGGAATTAGAGAGACCTGATAGAAAAATACCACACTCATTTTATTAAAAAATATGGTCTTGTCAAAGCTGTTTCCTTTCCAGGATAAATGAAACTCAGCCATATCGATATTACTGATTTTAAATTGTCATTTTTAAGTTCAGTGCTTTATTATTTGTAATTATTTAATAATTCCAGCAAATGTGAATTGGTCAAACCCCTGATTTCTTGGCAAGACATTTCGACTACTGAAAATACTAAGAAAGCAATCCTGAAAAAAAGCATTGAATTTTACAGGTGCAACAAATTATTCCTTAGCATTGTCACTTTTCACACCAAAATGCTTCTGAAGAAGGCTTTGGTTCGATGAATAGGCCTGCATTAAAAGTTGTAAAATGAAGCACACGGGAGTGAAGATTCTTCCTTGTAGGTACCTAAGGTGGAAGAAAGTGTCTACTGCGTTGCATTGTTTGATAGCTAATATATGGTTATAGCAGCTGACAGAGTTTTACCCCAGGGCAGAATTAAGGCTAAATACTCACTTTGGGCATTTTTATGTTGCACAGGAGCCTGCATTGCGTGAATGTGAATTTTTGCATTTGTTTCCTAAACTGGTTTAAAAAAGGAAAAATGAAACAAAGACGAACAGGAACAAATAAAACTCAAAGTGCATGCTGATGGTGGCTGACTGCAAAAAAAGGGACTAACAGCTTCAACCAGCCTGTAAGAGCTCCAGACACTCAAGCATGTATGCATGTTAAAATATTCTGGGTGATTACTTAGCCCAAGGAGAGGTACCAACCCACCCTGCTTACAGAAAGCTGGCGTTCTCTCTGCTTACCATGGTAGCTTCAAGACTGAGTTCACGATAATGTGTCTCCATATAGGGTGTGTTAGTATTAAAATAAGGGTCTTGCAGATATGTTTTATTGTGCAGAGGATACACCAGATCTTTCTTGTGCACATGCTGGCTCAGTTTTTCTGAGCTGAGGACAGGAATCGTCCTCCAAACTGCCACCAGTTTTGATGAGAACTGGGTGGCTATTTGCCTCCGATATCTCAGCCAGCAGGAGCAGGTCACGCTGGAAAACGGGGAAACGTTGCTGCAGGAGCAGACGCGCGCCATGGGCAGGATTTGCACGCTGTCCTGTGGCTTTGGTCGGGAGGCCGAGGGCAGCCAGCCCTGGGCTGGGGGAGAAGTGCGGGGCGATCTTTGTTTGCCCGCGTGTCGTGCGGAGGCTGCAGAGCTGCTGCGCGTAGAAGGGACGTGTGCCGGTTACACTCCGTACGCACGCGCTTGTTAGCGGGTAATCTGATGGTGCACAGTCGCTGTGGCTTGTGCAACTGAATGGCTGCACACAGGGGGCTGGGTATTAATTACACGCTTGAGAGACGTGTGTCTGTGTGTGTAGCTGTGGTCCCGGGGAAGACCCAGAGTTTGCCGTGTACGCCTGGCGTTTGTGAGGCTGCGGCGCGCACTGTAGAGCTGTGACCCCACTACCTGCTCCCTCGACAGGTTTCGCAGACCTCGCCAGGCAGCTTTGGCGTGGGGTGGTGCTACGGCGTGTGCGGGTAGGGCGGGTTTGCTGCCCACCGGGTGGGGTTTATAGACTCTGCGCGTGCCTTCCCGAGCACGGCTCCAAGACTACAGCCAGCCGCTGAACTCCGGTGGTAACAAACAGCCCCATTAATGCAGTGTCACAGATTTCATTAGGGCGTCAGTCCCAACCAACATGGCCATAAATCAGGGAGATGGTACGAGGGCTCGCAGGCCCTGGTTTCAAGGGCCACATAGCCAGAGACTCATAACGCTCAAGAGGAAATGATCATGAATATTATTTAAAAAAATCAGAAATGTATATTAGAAAATCTCTGAGCTTATCAGATGGAGTGAGGTTGGGTAATAGCTGTTATTTATACTGCTTGTGCAGAGTGATAAAGTGGTGCTTTATGACCTGTGGTTTATCACTTAGAATAAGAGTCACGTGACTCCATTAAGGTTCCTTCTGTAGAAATGAAAAAGGGTAAATTAATGTGGTTTTTTTATTGTTAAATATTTGCACTCTCCTAAACCCAGTTTTTATTTTCTCTACTTAAGAAGTAGCATACAAGCACAAATAAGTTTAAGTTTTGATTGATGGAGAGGTGGGGGGAAAACTCCCTTTATGTCAAAGGCTCTCTGGAGTGAGCCAGCCTCCCACCCGCTAACGTCTATCAGCGGGGCTGGGTTCGGAGAGGAGGGAAAGGCAACACAGTCGGCACGGTTACACCCGAAAAGCCACTCCCCTCGGCCTCTCCGACCCATCGACCTGTCCTCTGCTTGAGAAACATCCTGTAGTCCTCCTGCCGCCTCAGACCTCGTTGCTGCTCTGGGAAGGGAGAGGGGGATCTGTGGAGACCAGGGGTGGAAGCAGCCCTGGGCGGCCTGAGCAGTGAGAAGGAAGAGCTGTTGACTGAGATGAGACACTCCCAGGAGAGCACAGGCGCTGCCCGAGCGAAGAGAAATTGGATTCCTCAATGATGTCTTGAAGTGAGCTCTAGAAACTGTCCTCACAGACATCTGTATGGGCCCTGCCGTGGCAATGAGCTCCATGGAGAGCCATGGACAATCTGCCAGGACAACACAGTTGCTGGAACCTGAACGGGAGAGCAAAATCACAGCAGTGTTATTCAAGAGGCTATACCATTACTGTGGGCATATGCCTTGCAAGAACTGTGAGCTGCAGTTGCCAGGAAGGCAGTGAGCACACAGAGACCTGGTGGGCAATGACCAGGTGCCCTGGGGTGTAGGAAGGCACAAGGAGACCAGCAAACTCCAAAGAGTTGCTGGGCTGCTACAGGAGTCACACACAGACTTTCTGTAGGACTTCTGGTTTAGTCTGAGATGCTCACAGATGGGGTTTCAGGAGAGAAGCAAGACTGAGCTGCTCAGGAGGAAAGCGTGATAGCAGGCAGATGCAGCCAAGGGCTTTGCTGAGCGATGGTGATGGACACGCTCCTGTCATCTCTGCTGACTCCTGTGTTCACAGCTCTGCACCACCCACATGGTGCTTCAGGGCGACTGAAGGGTCTTTCAGCTTCCTATGGGCCTCCTTTAGCAAGGTGATGAGTATGGGTCAGCAGAGGAGTAAAAGTAGAGTTAGGTTATTAACAGCACCTTCACAGCCCCAGCTTTACCAGGAGATCAGAGTACACTGCGTAGCTAATTATGGGACTCTGCAGTCAAAAAGATGCCCCAGCATGGCAGGAGCCGAATGCTTGGATTCATCTGATGTGACTGTTTTCCTGCTTGTAAAGTGAGGTTTACCATGTTCACCTTCATCAGAACATATCTGGCAAGGATAATTTAAAAAACACCTGTGGAGATAAAAAGGACTGCAAGTTTACTAAAATTTTGGTAAATTTGTCTCTCTCAGAATCTGAATCTTTTTCTGTTTTGAAGAACAAAAGTATTTTTGACTTCTCAGAACTGGAGAAAAAAAACAGTTTCAGTAAGCTAAAAAACAAACAGGTGGAAATGTGAGAAGATTGTCAGCACATTTGTGCCATCTCTCTTCCCTTAGATTTTGAAAGAGTGAGTTTGAATACTTGGTGCTTGTTTTAAAATCCAAGCCTTTAAGAACACTTGCAGGGAGGGTGCTGCCTGGAAGTGCTAGAGGGATGGTGGACCATGTATCACAGGCACACATCCGCCATTCCTGGGAAGCTCACTGAAGCAGGGTTTTGATTTGGTAGCCTTCAGAAAGCCCCTCCACCCTTCCTTGCACACACCTCCGCGTTCAGGGGTTTACCCCTCCATACTGTGTGCTTGGTTCACCCATCTGCAGCATTTGTACACTGGCAGGACCTACAGTCCCCAGGGGCAGTGGAGTGCCCACGGCACCATACGAGTCCATGACAAAGAGGTAGTCCTTCCCTGGCTGGACCCCGGGGCCCAGGTCACACCAGGCACTGCCTGGGAATGCAGAAGCCACTACCACAAAACAAGAGAAGGGAAGAGGAAAACAGTGACACTTGGGAAAAGAACCCAAAACAGACAAACCCAAAATAAAAAGAGGAAGATAACCAGTTTTTTTTCAATCCCTCATTGTTTATGTTTCATCTGTAATGGTAAAGCCTTCTGAAGCTGGCGGTCAAGTCTGAAGCCTTAAGGACAGTTGCTGCAACTCTTGCTCGGACTGCGTTACAGCTTGGGGTCCTGTTGTGTTAGGAGCAGAGTGTCACAGAGTCACAGAATGGTTCAGGGTGGAAGACACCCTGGGAGGTGTCTAGACTAGCCTCCACCTAAAGCAGGGTCAACCCCAAAATCAGACACAGTAAAAAGCCACTCTTCTCTCCAAGAGCAGGAGCAGGCTAAGCAGGCAGAAGGGGCTTTGAGGGCACACACAAAATCAATGGCATAACAGGCAGGAGGCTGGGGTCTCTCTCCCTTTCTAACCAGAAGATGCCAGCTCCCCAGAGGACTCTGCATTCAAACTGCACCAGATGTGCCCCTAGAGCTGTTCAGTCCATTTTGTTGTGTGTTCTGCCCAGTGGTGGGGGTGGCTTTTCTCTCCAGGTGACGATTTGAGCACGAGTGGTGGCTTTCAAGTGACCTTGTCTGTAGGCAGAATTCAGCCTGATGTCTAGCCCTCTCAGCATATTGCCTGCGTGTTCCTCACAGTCATTTCCCATCATGGCTACGTGCTAATTGTCTCTAGGGGAAGTGAGGAGAAGGCTTATTAATCTGTGCACTCAGGAAAGGTTGTAAATCACCGTGTGTTTCCAGCGATAAAATTGGCTAAATAAATTAAAACAAGCACTAATGACCCAAACAGAGCTCTGATGTAGTGGGAGTGGGCTGGGGCATATAGCTGTGTTTGGGTATAGGGTACACCTCAATCATATACTTTCTTTCTTCTGACAGCATCCTTGGATATCTCCAGCCAATCCCTTCACCCCCACCAGCGTGCCCCAGTGCATCACCAGTATTGCACACTGTTCTCTCCCCTCTGCTGCAGCGATGGCCTTAGCCTTTTAGCTCAGTTTTTCTATTCCCTTTGCTTTTCAGGCCAGCAGAGCCTGGAGTTAATTCATCCTTGTTCTCTGGCACTTCTCAACAAACCCAGTGAACTTTTCTTTAATACAGATATGCTAAACAGCATCGAAGCCACCAGAGATGTATATCCATTAACAACAGCACAGCTGTCCTTTTAGATATTAGTGTAAAAAGACCGTTCAGGAAGATTCCACACAGTAAATAAAAAGGCAGGTTTGCAAACAGCCTGTCTGGTGATGAACAGCCAAGGTGGAAAAGTCACCCCATGGTCCTGTTTTGCAACAACCTCTTTCATCTGGGAGGCCTGCAAAATCCTTCACCGACTATTCATCAAGTGCCACTGAAATGTCTGATCTAGCTCTCTAGAGAAGACGCTGGTACCAGACAGTTCTATGTTTTCTATGCAGTAAGTGTCCCTACAAGAAGCCTTCTGAGAATATCCTCCAACATTTTCTGGGATGATTAAATATTACTCTGTTTTGCCTCACCATCCAGCTTCAGCCTCTTGATATTAAGCAGAAATTACTCACTTTATACCCACCAATATAAGAGCTGCTTCTCAAACCAGCGGCAGTCTGCTGCTCCTTAGGATAGCTCACCTGCTTGTGGATGTACCTTGCTGCCTTCCTTGGAGACCATGTCTCTCAAAAGAGATCATAAGGAAAGGAATTTCCTTGGTATGGTCTTCACAGAGGATGCACTGAATCAGTGTATCCTTCAGTCTCTCAAAGCTCACCAACTTTCTGCTTTTTTCCCAGAAGATGTGGGTGTCTGGGATTTCCCTGAAGGAATGCTTCCGCTGCAGAGGGCCACCACTGCTGGGATGTGCACAAATGTCAACAGCAGAACTGTGCAAAGGTGAGGAAGGTGAGGTGCTGCCCTGCGAAGTCAGGGTTGTGAGCAGAGGCTCCTGCTCCACAGTACACTCTCCAGGTTCCAGGGTTGTCTGTTCCTAGGATCAGTTCAGGCAAAATCCTGCTCTTGTTTCCTCCTGGGTGGATTCGGTGCTTCTAGATGTCACAGAGAGTCAAGACACGGGATCCAAGGGTGGCAGTGCCTGTGCTCCCTTGCCTGCCCGGTCAGAAGCACAAATTTCTCCAGGAGCTGAGTCCAGCAGCATAACTAGGCATCGATTCAAACTGCCTGCAAGGAGCTTGCTAAACCATGGGTGCCTCTATTGACCTCGCAGGAGGAGAACACCAGCTGTCCCCCGGCCTCAGGCAGCAACTCAAAAATAACATAATTTATCCTGTATCAGTTGCAAGAACTGCTAAGAAAAGTGTTTTCAAAGTGGTCGAAACAATCAGTTAAGTCTTACTTTCATTTATGCTTTCTGTGAAAAGCATACAAGCGGATGCCACCAGCCCAACCAAGCTCAGAAGTCTGAAGCGCTTTTATTCCACTTGGTATCACCACCGCACCAGTCCACGGCAGACACCAGCTCAGTCTCTTGGGCCTTATTAGAGCTCTTTTCTGTGTTTCCGTACAGCAAGTCGGCTCACGATTTGTCCAGGAAAACACAAAACTTTTTGTAAACGATTGTACCCTTCGGAATTTTTTTCCATATCCTTTACTCAAAATATGTTCTCTTTTCATTCACTGTATTTAATTTTTTAATTTTCACCTATTGTCATTCTTGCCCCTTTTCCTAATTCCAATAATTTTCAAAATCAGTAATGCTGAAGGATGGTAAAGAGAAACAGAAGAGATTATCCCCCTAAAAAGAAAAAAAGGATCCATTCAGAAATCCAGGAAACAAAATCAACAAGGAGAGCTTTGAGCTCTCTGTCTTGCTCAGAAAATTGTCGATTCCTTTTGCACCAAGTGCTGGGCCTGATTCTTCTCCGGCAGAGTGCAGCCAAGAATTACAAAGCGAGTTAACAGACAGTGGAACTGAGTTCATCTGAAAAGTAGCCAGAAAAAAACTCGGACTAGGTTCGAGGTGTCCATTTTTAGAAGGAAATTTGCTTATGCAGAGGAATACCAGCATATTCAGGGTGAGTGACTCTCTGTGCATGCATGTGTGTTTTGGATCTCAGCACAAGGAAGGGGTGCCTTGCCACCCCCAGGGGTCGGGAATAGTGCATGCATGGGGAGGACCTATTATATTATTTTTCTTCCACCTTAATGAACTCCTCTCATGTCCACCTCTGATCAGTGGAGTATGACAGAGGGTGATTGAAGGCCAGTCTCCCAGGAAATGAAGTTTGTTCACACAGCCCAAGTATGCTGGCCCTACTGCTGCCTGCCTCTGATTTATAGGACCAAAAATTCCTTACTCCCGTAACAATAACGCTCTTAAACTCCAGACCCCTCTCCCTCACAGAACCTCCAGACAGGGCAGCCCGAGCCCAGGAGAGACGGGAGGCACCCAGCAAATATATCCATCAACACAACTCGGGTTTCAAAGGCACAGGAGACCCCACAGGGTTAGGCTCATAAAGGCGGGGAGCGGAGGAGTCCGGCCAGCACCCTGCAGCACCTCCTCCTGGGAAGGGGCAGCAACAGGAGGGACTATGCCCTGGAGAGGGGCAGGAGCCACAGCATCTCCTGTGAGCCAGGTGGCACAGAGAGCCCAGGGTGGTGTTTGCAGTGGAATTTTCAGCCCTCTGGCCGATGCTCAATTCTGAGGCTGGGAACGAGTCTGCTCTGAGGTCTCCTAACGTCAGAGGCTTCTTCCTGCAGTGTCTCCTCCGGGATGGGGCTGCTGGCTAGGGAGCAGGCCCAGCACCTTGTCTTTCGTCTTGCGCTTGGTTTTGAGGGGAGATTTCCTGTGAGCTCCGTGTGTTTTGTAGCACTTAAAGGCAGCAGCGGATGGCTGTGACGGGTGGTTCCGCAGCACCATGGCTCCCGTGTGGCACTGGGCTCGCGCTGAGAGAGGCCATCATGGGAAAGTGCTGCGCCTCCCCGCCTCATCTCAGGAAAGATCCTCTCCAGAGCCTGATGGGGCCCTGAGGTGCAGCATGCGGCGGTGTCCAAGGGTGCGAGGCATGCCAGCATGGTGCTGGAGGTTTTGTCCATGCTGTCCGGTGGGGCTGGATGGTGGCATGTGCTGTGGACAGGCACTGCCTAGGAGACTGAACCACTTCCCAGCCAGGGAGCCTGTAGTTAATGAAACAGTACAGGTGATCTGGGCGCACGCTGTTTCCAGGCTTTGTTTTATTTAGTAACATAGACATGGGCATAGAGGGTGGCTATCAGGGCGGCCTCTGAGCTGGCAAGACCCGCACACACACACGCACACGCTTTTTGGAGTTGAGGCCCCGTGTTCGAGCTTAATATTCCTGTCAGAGTTTTGGGTCGAGGGGAGAAAAAGAGCTTGAGCCCTTTTGCAACAGGACAGTTGTGGTTGCCAAATTGCAAGGCAAGTCCTGGCAAGAAACAAGTTCATTCTGTAACTTCTTTTTTTATCATTTACTTATTAACAGCTCTCCCTGGCTCTCACCTGAAGCTGCTGACCTGTTCCTCCTAGACAGGGCAATTAGCAGGGAGACAATGATCTGCAGAGGGCAAGGAGCAGCCTGGGCTGGGGTGGGGGTGGAGGTGGGGAAGGGCTGCAGGAGGCCGAGGGTCGCCGGGGAAAGAGCTATTTATGGCCCCGAGAGGGAGGATTCAGGAAAAGGCCATCTAGCTTGACTTGACTTCTACTTGACCTATCCCTTCTGGGAGATAACTGGTGTACCTCCCTGCACTGATGGGCTCCCAGTGTCCCCAGTGGCTGGGTACAGGGATAAACTGGTGAAGGTGGCAGTGGGCAGAGGAGAACCTGGTGGGCTGTGTGCCAGCTCCATTAAACCTGTGAGGTGGTATTTTGAGCAGGAAGGAAGAGATCTTGCCAACGTCTTGTAGTCTTCTCCACCGCTAGCCCCAGCAACTGCTTCTGGGCAGAGAGACGGGAAGGTTCTCCCCTCTACTCATCGAAAAGGCTCAGTTTCCCCTCCCAGTCTTTGCTGTGGTTGGTTTGTCTGTGGGACAGTAACTCTGTGTTCATGCTGATAGCTAGCACAGAGGGCTCTGATCTGTATCTCTCAGTCTCCTGTGCTAACCACAGTGCAAGTAATTGCTTGACAAAGAGCATGTCTGGCTTGTACATGTGTATCTGACCTCCACATCTGGGCCAGCCCCTTGACGCCCTGCTACAAATACTGTTTTGGAACATAACCCTTGTAAATGATGAGTCTTTGCATATTTGTGTCCTTCAGACCACCTTCCCTTCTTTGCTGGAACCTGTTGAGACTGGGCATAACTGCGGGGGGCTTCCAGGCTGACACCTCGGCAAGAAATGAGCTTCGTGGTGTATGAGAAGAAGCCTTCCTCTAAATAAACTGCCTGCAGAGAGAAGGGTTAAAGGCATGATATTAAGTTAGATAACCATGTTAAATTGCATCTAAAAAGGAAGTTGGTAATTCCTAATATATTTTTTTGATGAAAAATTGACCTTTTTAAAAATTAAAAGCATTTTTATGGAGCAATCCTGTGAGATGCCAAATGTTTTGGCCCTGATCTAGCTAGATATTTAACCACGCACTTCATTTCTTAAGCTGCTCATGTGCTTAAATATTTTGCTGGATCAAGTCCAGAGCTCTCAGCATTCTGTGTGGTGTCAAAGGACCAGGTCTGCCTTTGCATCAGCGTTGCTGAACTCAGCCTATAATGATTTCAATCATCACACAGAAAGCATTTGCTGTTAATGTACTATCCAACAAAAAAAACTTAAACAAATTTCCTTGGGATTTCTCTCTTAGATGTCTGTTTTCTGATGGTGTTATAGCAGACAGGTTTACTACTCAGAGTATTTGTGGAACGTGGCACATTAGTGGGAGCTAATGGAAAATTATTTTGCTCTAAGGATTCCAGGATTGTCACCCAAGACCTGACTTTAAAAGTGACTGAAGACCCACAGGGAAAGAAATGGAATGCGTGATCACTCTACCCAGTCAAAGCTGACCAAGATAGTTTGAATCATTCACAGAAATGATTTAGAAAATAATTTCAAACAACAGATGGGGAGGAATTATCAGCTGATGGCAGACAACCGGTGAGCAGAGAAAGAGATCAGGTTCTTGAACAAAGTAGTTCTCTGCAGATGGCTGGGTTCAATAAGAAAGGATAAAAAATGAACCTGACCATTAACAAAAAGCGAGACTAGCTGAGTTTCGCTGGTCCTACTGAAGGGAGTACAAAGAACAAGAAACAAATAGCACTAGGCAGGAAAAGGTAAGTCTAAGATTTCTAGATTTCCAATCTTGTGTGTTGTAATTATGGTGTTAAATGTGCAAGTGCAAAGTGAACGGATGAGATGGCATAACTAGAAAGAATTTGTGGAAGAGAGCTGAGCAGAAACAGGCTCTGTCAAAGCCAAAAAGGATGCATGCCAACGTTGTTTCTCTTGGCATAGGTCAAAAAGCAGACTGTGTGACAAGACAGAAACTGGAGAAGACTGAGATAATGCCCAATTAGATCATGCAGTTCACCTCCCTGGGGCCTGTGACAGACTGGTAAGGAATTTTTCTGCTGGGGAGGGAAAAAAGAAGTTGTCAGAAATTAAAAAAACTTTTTTTCTTTCCTTCCCACCAAAAGCTTAACTCAAACCAAAACCCCACTGAAAAATGTCATTTCCAACTTCATATGTTCACTCCCTGCTGCCTATCTTACAGGAAAAAAATTCAGATACCGACTGTGGAAATGCTCAGTAAGTCAATGCTCCAATTTCCTGCTATGACAAAATTTTGGGACAACCTAATCATGCCTCTTGTTATCGCTCAAATCCTTCTCAGTCACATGTAATCCTGAGCCCCATTGCATCAGAGCGTCACAGGTGTGTTGTTGGAGACGTTCACGGCCAGAGGAGAGCCTGACTCACTGGTGCCTGGCTTAGCCTGAGCCGGGATGAGCCATTCACCCCACAAAAATGAGTTGCTTCATACTTGTGGCTCCTTTTCATACATGGTGTTACAACTGCCAGGAGCTCTTGCAGCTCTGGAGGGAGGCTGACCACCTCTGTAGTTGCTTTCAAGTGAATTTGTGAGTCTGCCTCAATTCTGAGAAGACTTTGGGGAATTATTCTCCTGGGCCCAGAGGTCATGGTGCTTAGGTTACCTCTAACTGAGAGCTAGACTGGCTGGGCTAAATCTGGCAAGGGACTTCTGTATGTGGACAGTAGGAAGGATGGAAGCAATATCTGAGCATGTGCTGAATTTAGTCTGCGGTGAGGCTGTACTGTGAGCTGGTATCGGGGCCAAGAACAAAACTGTGATTCCCCAAGCCCTGTGCTACCTACTGTACCACAACCTCTGTTCAGGCTCTTCTGGCACCAAAATATTCCCCGTAGCCCTTTTCCTCAGTGCAAGTTTCAAAAGCTTTAAATAGTGAAGATTCCTAGTGGATTTCACTGCCAGGAAGTTTCTCCCTTAATTTTATTCTGCTTCATTTTTATCTCCTTATCTTTAGAGAAAAGTCCCTGCTGTTATCCTACCATCCTACCTAACCTACCTAACCCTGGTTTTGTTATTATCTTCCACCTAAACTTCCCAGGGTTTGTCTCCACCTTTTAAACACGATTTTAACAGTCCTGGGACTGAAATTCTGCTCTGTGATGTGCTGGTGGGATGTAAAGCCAGCTTACCAGACAGTGACCATCAGAATTACGATTTATTTTGGAAAATGCTGACTATGAAGTATTTTCTTGGCATTACCATATTTCCTTATTGCCTTGTGTAATAGGGTGAGTTGAAGACACCCGCTGCAGGGAGGGACTGGCTTGCACACATGCGGATCTTCCCCCAGAAGAGGAGCGGTCCTGCTCTTCGTTACCCTCTATCGGTGCGCTAATGAGTACTGGCACTGGTAGCAGTACCTACAGTAAGAGTGGTGGATTTGAACCTGAGCTGGTCAGACTTTAAATAGCATGTGCAACTGGAGGGAAAACACTGGGGTTTGTGACTGCATCTTTGGGACAGAAGGAAGCAGAAGGGAGAGGAGCAAAATCATCCCAAGGGAGGCAGCATCGCACGTTTGTTAGGAGGTGGCTGCAGCTGACCGACCTCTGGCTCATCCCTCCAGCTAAGCATTGAGGAGAGCTCCCCGGGTGCGGGAATGGCCACCCCCTGGGCTGGAGACCTCGGTCCCTCCCGCATGCGTGGGACCAGAGGGGTGGATGGCAGAGGGGGCTGCTCTGACATTTGCTCTCCCAGCGAGGAGGGACCCTGTCCTTGCGAGGCTGTCGAAGGCCAGCTCAGTGCTGCGTGACCAACTACAACTGCCGTTCCTGTGTCCTTTCCCCCCGGGTGCTGCGTTCATTAGCTGTGAGGCCTTAGTTTTATGGGAACCCTCCCACCTGGCTTCCTCCTGGCTTAATGACAGGCCCATTAAAGAGAAGCCAATAAAGCCACAGTGCAAGAACAGCACGAGGGCCGGCTGCCTGCCCGTCTTCTTCATGCACGAGCCAGGTCCGGGGGCAGGAGGAGGCAGAGACACCCCCGAGTTACACAGAGGTGACCCCTGAGAGTGGGGAGAGCCCGCAGCTTGAGGGCCAACTTTCGTCCTCCGTTTTGGGGCTCTCTTGCATGAACTTTTCCCAGCGTGGGCTTGGGGTTTTTTTGTGGGTTTTGTGGTGGTTTTTTTTTTTTTGTCTCTGAGGAGGGAGGAACAAGGTCTTTTAATGAGGGGAGGATTAACAGGCCATAAGACTCAGCCCTGAAAGAGCCGTCGGTCTGTGGGGCCGCTCAGCAGGACTCAGGGTAATTGGATTGGATCCCCAAGAGCACCTTGAATCGGTTCTGAGGCGGCCGCGGCGGGTTGCTCCAGAGGGGGCCAGGGGCCGGGGAGGAGGGGAGCGTGTGGCTCTTTAGAGAAGCCAGAGCCAAGATGGGGGATCAGCCGGCTCATTAAGGGATTAGAGTGTTTGTTCTTCTCAAGACTTTTGTTGCTAAAACACTTTGTGCAGCATTTTCTGGAGCCTGGGGAGCTTAAAGAGCTTGTCAGAGCCCTGCTCTTGTCCCTGCACAGGAGCAGAGGCGCTCTTTCCTCCGGCCTTCCTGCCGATGCCAACAGCAGCTATTGCTAGCAACAGCTCCGCTTTCCCAGCCCTTCCCGTCTCTGGTCGTAGCGCTTCTATCTCCTGTGGGCTTTGAGGTAAAGGGGGAGAATGACAAAGAGGATGAAGCAAAAGAAGCACATCAGGAGGGAGTCCTTTGACAGCAAGGGACACTCTAACCCGGGCTTTCTCCTTAGTATTTTGTTGCATGGACAGTGAAGGACTTTGCATATTCTGTGGTGCTCTCTGCAGCCTTTTACCTCCCCATGGGCTCTGTGCTTGGTCTCCAGCACTTGCGGTAGCAAGTTTGGGGCACAAACTACTCAAATTTGTGTATCTGGCCTTCATAGGAATGTTGTGGCTAGACATTATTGCATAGACTAATTCGCCTGCCAGAATCATCTGAAATGGGCTGGCTGTTGAGACGCAGTGCCAGAAGAGGCTGGACAGGGAAGGAATGGTGCAGTGAGACCTTGCCTGAGAGCACAGCTGGCCGAGAAGCTTGTTCCTCCTCTGGACCTTGGGGAGAACCTAAAAGCTCTAAAGTCCAAATCAAGAAGTGCTCAGATAGCACTGTGGGCTATTAGGAGAAGATGCCAATGGCATATGTGGGCAAAGCTCAGTTGTCATCAGTTCATCCATCCTCATGGCCCACACAAAGACTTCTCACCCGACTATCCTTTACCTGGCTGCCCTGGCTGGCCCGGGGTGGACATCTGGAGCCACTGGCAGGGCAAAGGCCGGGGAGGTGGTAGAGGGGCTATGCAGTACTAGAGAGTATCCCATTTTAGGGGCCCTGCTTCCCTCCCATCACTGTGGGAATGGTTAGTGAGCACCAACAATTTCTCACATGGGTAGCAATGCTCGTGGCACAAGGGCAAAACCATGGGAGCTCTCCCTCCTGTCTGTGGGGTGGGTACATTGACGTGACCTGAGGGGGAGGGAGTTCTCCTGTGACTTATTTCCAAGGACACTTGGAGGCTGACCCCACCGGGTTTGGAGGTTCACCCCTGTGTCCTGAGGCAAGGTTCTGGCTGGTGAACACACAGTTCACACCCGAAGCCTCCGTCCCCAGCTGGGTGGTTGCGTGCTGACTCACTGCCATCTTGTGCAGACAGGGATGCGGCCCCCTTCCTCTCGGGGAAGGCACAGGGTGTGAATTTGGCCTCCACCTTTAGAGAAGTCTGGGGTCTGGCCAAGGGGGTTTAATGAGTTGTGTGGAGCAGCAAATGGAGGGGAGTTCAGCTTCCCTCCCACCTCCTGTCTCTGCTGAGCAGGAGTTTCAGCTGGGAAGTGTGTAGATGAAGGGGGGGAGAAGGGGACAGACAGGCAAGCAGGGGAGGGGTGGCAGGGGGGAGAGGGTTACAGGGAAAATAAATGAGAGTCCCCTGAAATTAATTGTTTGAAGGGAGTGCCCCACTCGGCTGTGAATTCTGAAATGATTATTGGATTTGCAGGCAGACGGGGAACAGAACGGGTCGGGTGCACGATTAATATCTTATTGATAGCGGATTAAGAGAGCGAGATCAAATCTTTAACTGAGTGGAGATGCAGTTTATCAATTTGTCACAAAAAATGTAGCAATCAGAAGTGGAGAACATCAGGGGCGGCTTGTGGATCGATCCGTGTCAGTGCCTCACAACGTGGCTCTGCAAGGAGACCGGCTTCCCCCCAGGTGCCCAGAGAGCTGGAGGAGACCGGCTTTGTGCTGGCCATGCCAAGAAGGGTGGGCTCCCGTGGGTGCTGCACAGCGGCGCTCCGGTGGGGTGTGCAAGCAAAGCAGTGGTGCCTGGGGAGCACTGGCAGTGGGAGATGTGAAGGCTCAGCCCTTAGCATGGCAGCAGATGAGCATGCAACCAGTCAAAGATTCCCAGGCTCCAGGGCAGGGTGGGGAACCTGCTAAATAAACATTTCAAATTACTTCAGGTGCAGCTGAATGGTCTTTAGTGAGGAAAAAGCTCATGTGCTATTGGGCCATATAATGCAAACCTGTGGGTAATGCCTCTTTTACTGGCTGTGGGCTTCCTTCCCACTCCTGTTGGAGACCTGATGTGTTGTTAACAGCTGGATGGTGGTACTTCTGAATTCTGTTCACAGCTCTGCTGTTTGGGTCCTGCTGATAAGAACTTTCCTCTGAGCAGCCTGGCATTGATGTGTGTTCTCTGTTTTGGGAGTTCAGTTTGTTGACCAACTCCTCAGCCATGATCTGTTGGTGTTCACAGCTCACACATGGAAGGCATTTGCAGCTATTGAAAGCCTCTTGATAGCTGGGCAAAAATATCGAGCTTAGAAAACAGTCCTTTCTGCATTTTGAGGTATTCTGTGACATGAAACCCCTTTTGCCAGCTCTAAAGAGTGTATTGGCTACTTGGGCTCTTCTCAAAAAGCCCAATCTCTTAGTTGAAAATCTCAGGTTTCTCAATTAGAAAACAAAAATCACTTCTAGCCCTTGTGGCTGTGAGCTTTTCAAAGTAACCTCTAAAGGCTAAAAGTGGGGCAAAGAAGAGCCCAGAGTCAGATGGCTGGTAGTATTTATTTTTATGAAATCAAACTTTTGATTTGAAGCCCTCCCTTACAGATTTTTGTTGTGAATGTTTGGTTTTTAGCAAACAGGGAAAATAAACCCAAGGCAAATGTTTAATGAGCACCTCTTTCAGAGCAGGCACTGTAAGCAGCTGTGATGTCTCTGCAGCGGAGCCTGGCACCAGACTTCAGTCACCAGTTGGACTCCAGCATTTTTTATTTTTTATTGCCAACGTAAAACTTCCTGCTATTCCAACAGATGGGGGATGGCCTGTAGAAGCCAGCAGCCTCCTTGGTGGGCTGTGGAGTCGACAGGAGTCTCTGATAGCAATTTCCCTTCTCTTAAGGCCTTGCAGAGCTGTTTCAGTCCCTTGGGCCCTTGCAAAAGATGTTGTGCACCTGGGTGAGGCGTGTGATGGTGGAAAGACTGTTCATACTGAAGGCAGTCTCTCACACCAGCACTGCTAGCTTTGAAGGCAATTACATTCTTGCTAGGGTTGTTGAGTTTCCGCTTGAGGCCTCCTGGCTGTTTGCAGTTGTTCTTAGGGTCCTGGAGTGTGATGGGGGCCTCTGGGGCTTGGGAGGGTACAGGTGAGAAAGGGGCCACAGCTGGAAGCCCTTGGAAGCTGGATAGAGAAGACAGGGGGGAAAGAAAATCAAAGATGTATTGGTTAAGCCATGGCCTTGGTTTGCTGCCTGCTGTTTACTTCTCTATACCACGCTGCTTTTTCCCCACCAGCGTGTCAGAGCCTGTGCGGGGCTTTGGCTCCTGCCAGGTTTTTGGAGTGCTCTGAGAGCCAGTGAGGGGCACCATGCTGCCATGAGGGCTGCAAGCACGATGACGGAGGGTCTGGGCGCTGGTGAATCCTTGAGCTTGGTAACACAGCCAGCTAAATCAGGTGATGTGGTTCGTTCTGTGTTGGCAGCAGGACAAAAGGCTGTTTGTCAGCCTGGTTTACCTGGTATGTGTTAGCTGAGTGAGACCGGTGCATGCTCACTGCAAGGATATGAGGTCTTGGGGTCTGCTAGGGTGCACACCCCAAAGAGAGGGA
>NW_009260182.1:8117790-8122369 GCF_000687185.1 Egretta garzetta | reverse complement strand
GAGAAGGCATCACACGGAGGTGCAGGTGCGCACTGAGATGCCCTCTGCCCAGGTTGGTTCATGATGGAGACCATGAGGCAGAGAAAGCTGTTGGCCATCACCTTTGTGCTTTCAGGGGGAGCCAAGTGGGACAGGAGAGGAATTCATGACTCAACCACCTTCTCTGGTCTTCATGTGTGACCTCCCTCTCCCCCTGGCTCTTTCACTGATCCCACCACTGTCCCTGAGGTCTCATATAGCTGTACCTCTCTCTGTCCCTTTGCTAGACAAGCAAAGGCTGGTGCATCTCTGAGCTGCCTTGCTCTTTAGAGGGAGAAGACCATGTGGCCTTGGCACAGCCACTGATTTAACCTGCGGATTCCTGTTTGACCTGAAGCATATGGTCTTCTCCCTTCTCTTTACAGAACCCACTTTGGGACATGTAATAGGGTGACCTCTGCTAAGGCTTGAGTCTGATGTTGTTCGAGTCCAGGGGGAAGAATCCAGAGCTAGGGCGGACTCTTCCCTTCGCCAGCAGTAGCTTTCTAACGTATGGCCACTGTGCTAGGATTCGTGTAGCCATGAGCTTCCCCATGTTGAGTGTCCCCAACTGGGAGTGTGTGGGGCGTCACAGCCGTGCATGCCTCACAGCAAAGCCTCGAGAAGGCCCTAGAAAGCAAAGCATGTGTGGCAGGGGAGAAAAATGTGAATTTGTAGCAAGAAAGGATCTGAAGAGGAGGAGACAGTGCTGAAGATGTGCTGAAAGTGTGGGGAGGGAAGGCAAAGAGACAGGAGATAGGGAGGGGGCCCTTGAGATGACACTTCACTGCTCTTTCTGTGCACTATTGTGTAAACATGTTGAAAGCCATAGAGAGCCTTTGTTTTGGAAAGAGCCACGAATTAATTGTGATGTACAGGCTGCCCTTCAACAAGCTCTGGGCCTCTCATTTGAATCTTCCCCTGGCCTTTCATAGCACGGATCCCCAGAAAGAGCAGGGCCGGGCAGCCCCCCTCCCCCCCGCTCCTGCCACGCCTCCGGGGCCGGCAGTGGAAGGCAGACCCCTTCCTCAGCTCCCCACACCACAGGGAGCCCTCACAGAGGGGGGTGCCCTCACAGAGGGGGGTGCCACAGGGCTGCCGCTCCCCACCCAGCCCAGGCCTCCCTCTGCCACGTCCCACCCAAGGCCGTGAAGAGGACCGGGGCACGCTGATGCTCCCCTGAGGGCCAGGCCACTCGTGGCTGTCATATGAGCGGTGTGGCCTTTCCCGGCACCGGGCCTGGGGGGCTAATTAGCGCATTCAGGGGCACTGCTGGAGTGGAAAGGCACTCATCTGGCTGCGGGGAGCTGGGAGGTGACCTGGGGGGCTGGCGCTCCCTGCTCTCTGCCTCTCACGCCACCGGCCAGGTCTCCCCTGCACTGGCTGGGGCGGAGGGGGGGCGGCGGGGTTTTTTTTGCCTCTCCCCCCACCGCTTTTAAATTCTTTGACACAATTTAGCCCTCACTCTTGCTTGCCCTGGCAGCCAGCCGGGACGGGAGAAAGGCGAAGAGAAGCCAGCCGGAGCGCCAGCGGCCTGGCACGTCCGGATCTCAGCCGGAGGGGCAGGCATGGGGCCCTCCCACCACTGCCAGCCCGGGACAAAGCAAACATGTCCTGCCTGGCCTGCCACCGTCCTTAAATTCTTTGACACAATTTAGCCCTCACTCTTGCTTGCCCTGGCAGCCAGCCGGGACGGGAGAAAGGCGAAGAGAAGCCAGCCGGAGCGCCAGCGGCCTGGCACGTCCGGATCTCAGCCGGAGGGGCAGGCATGGGGCCCTCCCACCACTGCCAGCCCGGGACAAAGCAAACATGTCCTGCCTGGCCTGCCACCGTCCCCCAGGCTGCTGGCCTGGGGGCTCCACCACCTCTGTAAGGGTTCAACCAGGGGGGATGCTTACAGCTTAAAACCCCCAAGTCATTTCTCCACCCCACGGGGCTCTGGGATGGTTAGACCTGGGCTTGGCCCATGAAATTTGGCCAAAATGAGGTTTGTATTTTAGTTTTTTTGTAAAAATCTGAATCATACCTCTCATGGTATGTTGGTGGCTCTTGCAAAAATGCTCATGAAATTAGAAGTTCTTGGGAAGATCTTGCTGGAAAACATGGTTCCACATTTGGGAGGCAAGTGAAAGGAAGGCCATGTTTTGTTACAGTTTCTGTCTTTGCTTCGGACTTCATGGTGGCAGCTGATGGGCAATTCAGGAGCTGATGGGCAGCCAGGAGTTTCACAGTCACATCCTCCAGACTTCTCCAGATCCCAGGTGTGTCTGTGACAAAGGCAAAGTTTTGCATCTTTTTCTACACAAATCTCATTTTGGTGTCCCACAGAGACCCATCTTCAAGAGAGTTGAGTGACAGTGTTATGACTAGTCTCTTATGGAGAAGTGAGATGCTATGTTTATGCAGATAAACACAAGGAAGGAAATCAGCTCCAGCCAGAATTTAAAGATCCTTCTTGGACTAAATCTCATCTTGTCGTCTCTTCCTTGAGACGCTTAATCTGGAAGCCTCCCCTTGGAGTTAGCTTGCCGCTTTTGATATCAAGGCTCTTATTTCCTTCTGAGATGACCTTTCACTCAGTTGAAATGCAGTTGTCTCCCCAGAAACAGCTCGTGCCTCAGCAACAGGCAGCTCTGTTGCTCCTCGTCCCCATGCTGTCTCTGTGTGGTGGGCCACCGAGAGTCAGGGTCTGGGGTGTGATGCCCTGCATGGACCCTTCAGTCTGCATCCCCTGCCACGGGTGGGCAGAGAGGAGATGGAATGTGATGGGGTGCTCACACCAACTGCTGCCCCATCTGATGCATTTGTAGGCAACTGTGGAGAGTCTGAGGGGAGAAACCTCTCCAGAGTGGGAAAGGGTTAGGAGATGGACAGAAGTTCCATTTTGTGTTGGAATTCCCCCTCTCCTTTCCTCTATCAGCAGCTGTTGGCTGGTGGGAGTCTCAGCTCAGCCATCCACCATGAGCACAGGGCTGGAGCTCCAGCCGTGGGAGCCCCCCAGCCATCTTCCCCCTAGCACAAGGCACCCCAAGACCACCACGCTGCCAGCAGCACTTGGTCAGAAAAGCGTGGCTGCTTTGCAGGCTGCTGCTGCCTGCGCAGCCCCAGCCCCGCTGCGGCCAGCCTGACGCCAGCTGGGCTTGCACCATGGCGGTGAGGCCTGGCACACGCGAGCTGAGCGGAGGCCGAGGTGCGGGCCAGGGTGGGTGGTGCAGTTTGGATGTTTCTACCTCATCTGATACAATCAGCATTGCTGTGCACATGAGAAGAAAGTTGTTCGATAGGAATGACCCATGATGCTGGGTTAATTCTGTTTACAAAAGAATAAATATTATAGCAGTGTCTTATAAAAGAGAATCAATAGCTTCCCTTTGCTGGGTGATCCCTTCATGTCTTCGAAAATCGATTCCCCCCCATTCCCCTCCTCCTCGCTGCACAGCTATCTGTTTTTCGGGGTGACGGGGGGGTCAGGCGATTATTGAAGTATATGTGAATTTACAATATTAACGACTCACGACGGTGTGTCCGCAGGTTCACGGTGAATTAATTATCTGTTTAAGAAGCCATGAAGAAATCAATCAATGAAAATTTCTCACTCTTTTGAGAGTGAGGGAGCTTGTCAATTTTTTTTTTTTAACATGCACCTCATTTAAAGGAACAGTACAGCTTTTTTTCAGCAGAGGAGGGGTGGGAGGGAAGCTGATTTGGGGCTGTGGGATACCTGTTCAGTTCAGTGCAGCACTGGCAGGAATGGCAGCCCCATTTGCTGGCCTTCTCCGAGGGCAGAAGGCACTAAGGATACATACCGAGGTGGTTCTGCCCTGGAGTTAAGCCAACAGTGGCCTTCTCTAGAGGGAAAGGGAAAAGCCCAGCATTACATAGTGTGTGCTAGCAGACACCATTCTGGTGGGGCCGCACTGGGCTGTGGGCAATGAGGTCTGTCACAGACATGATCTCCTCTCAGCTTGCTGGCCCTGCTGCCCCTCTCCGGGAGACCCATCTGCCGTCGCTGAGCTGGCAGAGGGCAACACGTGGCTGCGCCTCAGCTGCTCCAGCCTGGGGGGAGTGGGACCTGCTCCCTTGATGGAGACAGGAGGCAGGGAGAAGCAAACAAAGAAGAGCAGCCGAAAGCAGCAATATCTTAAATTACCTGAAGATGTGCTGGAAGAAGTCTGGCTGAGTGCTTCATGACTCAGCCTTCAGCAGTGACTGCCATGTCTAAAATTGGGACAGGCACTGGTGAAGGTGCAGCCATGAGGCACAGGCTCAGCACACCTGAACCCAGCCCCTCTGTGCCTCCTCCGCAGACGCAAGATCAGGCAGCTCTGGACAGCAAATGGCCCAAGACTGCTCATCTCTCCACCTGGTGCTAAAGCTGCAGCCAGGGGAGGGACCCTTGTGTTCATATGGACCTGATCAATAGTTGTGCCACATTCCCAGGGGTCTTGGAGTCATCCAAGGCATTCAGGAGGACAACAGTGTATGCTGGGTGATGGCAACATGTACTGTTAACAGCCTCTGGCTGAGGTCCTTACATCAACTTGATGATGTTTCTCTGTTT
>NW_009260182.1:8115333-8117723 GCF_000687185.1 Egretta garzetta | reverse complement strand
AAGCATACAGACTTTGATGCCGGTCAAGAAACTGGCAGGGGAAGATGGATCCCAGAACTGCTAAGGAGGTGAAGGAGTTTGTCTGTAATTCCTTATGCCTGTCCTGACCCCCTTAAAAACTGCCCCATCTCACCTCTCCTGTACCTCTGGAGGAGGTAGTGTATTGGCACTTGGGCGATGACTGACATCCCAGTTAAAAGGGGAACAATTGGGGCAGGGGGAGAGGAGAGGAAGCTGAAAGGAGGAGGGGGATGAGGGACACAGAGCCTTTGGCAGAAGTGTGTTGGACACTGCCCCTTCCCCTCATCCCTACCCACCAAACCAGCAGCAAGGCAGGGATGCCGCAGAGAGAAAGCCACAGTATTTGGGTAGCACTGGACAGGAGGAATGTGTGGGGGCAGCAGGCAGCCGGAGACCCTGACAAACAGGCTGGAGGAGGGGCAGGAGCAGGGACAACCTCTGAGGCTGCTTCTGCCCTCGCAAGCCCAGGCAGACATGGCCCCTTCCCAACCCCATAATCCTACTGGCCTGTGCTGAGAGGAGTCCCCGCCAGGCACACCCATCGCTGTAACCAGAACGGAGAGAAGAGCCCATATTGACACAGGAGCATCTGTGTCAGTAATTGTTACGCAGCCTGGCAAATTGCTTCAGTGTGCCATCCCCTCCAGCCGCACAGCTCAGCAGCGGCAGCAGGCCTGGGGGGGGGGGCTGCGCTGCTGCCAGAGAGATGGGAAGAGTCCTGGACCCGGTGGAAAGGGTCAGGACCCCATAAGGACCTGCTGGGTCCTAGCCCAGGTCCCTGTGGCTTTACACAGTCTCGCCTGATGGCCGCTTGGCAGCTGCTCTGGCTGCAGGGCTCTGTTTTACTCAGCTCCATCGTCCTCGGTGCAATATTCCTGATTCAACCAAAATGAGAGAGAGGGGGGAAATTCCCATCATCCTTTAGGCTGCCATTTACACCAGCCAAAGGAGGTTTGAATTGTGCTGTCCCTCCCTCCCGACCCTTGCTTGGCTGCTGGGAACAGGGGATCCTCACCAGTTTACTCCAGATGAGCACCCAGCTTTTCAATTGTGCCATGCGTGCAGCTGCTTTCTGAGTCTAGACAAAGCTAGAACAGAAACAAAAGGTGAGGTTTCCAAAAAGGATTAGGTACCCAGTTTGTGGCTAAGTGAATCACAGCTTTTGAGATGTCACAGGTTGGAGCCATTCAGTGCCCTTTGAAGTCACCAGGTTGACCAGATGCGAGTGTTTCCATTTCCCTCTGTTCTTTTTAAGTAATCTCTAGTTCTGTATTTCCTGTGCTTTTTAATGGCAGTGCAGTTCCAGTGGAGATTATTAAATTTGCCTCCACGGATCCAGGCATGTAACTTTGACAAAAGACTCCAGGCCTAATCATGATGTTCTGAGATAAGCAAGGCCTCCAGAATTTGGCTTAGCATAGGAAACTCTTCGAAAAATGCAGTTATTTGTAAAAGATCATGGTTAAAGCCAGCCTCCTGATCGGCTGCTGCTGGATACATGCCCCTCCACCTAGCAGCAGTCTAGATAGGGACCAGCTAGGATTCTCTCTTCAGTGATCAGAGAACCAGCCAGCAATATAAAACCCAAACCCAACAAGAAAATACCCTCAAGCCTAAGCACAGTAATTCAATTTAATACTAATTACCTTACCAGCACTCCTATAATGGCTATGGATTTTGCCTGTCTATTGGAAAATGTCTCCAAGATGAAGAGGCTATAGTGTCTTCCAGAGGAGAAGGTGTCATTGGTCAGAGTTGTTCCCAAGACATGATATAACGTGGGACTGCAAGGTCTCCTGGACTTTCCCAATACAGTCTAGTTTGGGGTGCATTTAGAGTTGTGATAGGGGAAGTGGGTACAGCCATTCATCGTGGAGCTTGTGGAGGGGTAAGGAGTCGAGTGTTAATGCCTTGCACTCCCCTTTGGGTCAGCATTGGTCCAGTGCTTTGATTTGCGGCAAGCAGGTCTCTAGCCCTGGTGCAATCAGCGTGATTTCATCTGCCTGGGTTTCTCTACTGCTCACAGTTAAATATTATGTCCCAGATGCCAAGTGGATGCAAGTGAAGGAATCCATGGATTTCAACTCAGTTGGCTGCTGAGACCAATATACTTTGTTTCTCTCCAGACCTCCCAAGGAGCCATATAATAGCCTGTTAATGGGGCAGTTGTGTACCACATTAGAGGTGGCTACGTTAGAGAGGCAGATGAAATGATTTCCCAAATACAGGAAATTCCAGGTGTTGCCAGCATCTATGCAAGCAAATCAGCTGTTTAAGATATCCCTGTTACGCTCTTGGAGGATGACTGGTTCTGATGGAGCTGTGCTATGAAAACCAAATGGATATCACGTGTACAAGGGGTGGCATTC
>NW_009260182.1:8097586-8115301 GCF_000687185.1 Egretta garzetta | reverse complement strand
ACACTTTGCCCTAGGTTCACTAGGAAGGAAAGCCCCAGCTGCTCTTTAGCCACATTCCTAGCGGGTCAGAAATGCCGCAGGAGCAGTCAACAGAAAAGCCAAGTGCCATGGCTAAAGCATTGATTCAGAAGACCTGAATCAAAGGAGGAACATCATGGTTTGAAATAGACCTTCTGTGTTTGATATTACTGGACAATAATATTATGCAAAAGGGATGAAGAAGCTAAGAGGATTAGATGCTAATACACTGCTAGGAAATATAAGCAGCTGCTCTCATGGAATATATTTATGGTCCTCACATTGCAACTACTGCCATAATGAAGACCTACCAGGATAGCTGGGGAGTTCATAAACTTGTTCAGTGTGTGAATATCCAATACACAGCAGATACACCTTTTGACGCCTAGCAATGGGCTTGTGCTATAAGAAAGAGGTGTTTCTACAAATGCTTCAGACACCAAAGACTTTCCAACGGGAGTGTCTCTGTTCTTGAGATCTGATTTCCGCCACTTCCTTTCCTGCTAGAGCAAACACAAACTTCCATGTGACTGACCCACAGAGTCCTAGTAATAGCTGGGAGACTCCGATCAAAATAACATCCATCGTTTACAAAACAACATCTATTCAGATACAAGCCCATATGGGGGCATGTCTGCCCTGCAAAATAGCCCAACCAGAGGTAGGCAAGCTCCTGTGTCTAGGCTCGTTCCTCCAGGGCTACGCATGAGCGAATAAGCCATGCCTCTCGCACCCAGCCAGCTCCAATGGCTCCCGCGTACTGCCATGCTTCAGAGCTCCGCTCTGACTGTACCTGCCAGCACGGGCACACCCAGTGAGAGACAGTGCCTGCTCTCAACTGTTGATGCTGAGTGGAGAGGCTTGGCCAAGGACACAGGGGAAAGGAATGGAAGAGTGAGGGCTAGAACCTGGATCCCAACCAAGTACACTCTCCGCTTGTGATTGAATGTTTGAAGAACAACAATAAAAAGGGTATTTTTTCCCCAGGGAAAGCTCTGTCACTGCAGACTTGCCACGGCCTTCCTGGCCTGTTAGAAGAGGATGTTCTGCCAGGGAGCCAGCCTGACTCCTTCAGTTCTGCATGGGGCAGGGAAGCCCCCGAGCTGGTGATTTGTAGCAGAGACAGTCGCAGCTATACTGGCTGCCCTTCTTTCCTGGGAGACCTTCCAGACCCACACCTAGAGGAGGAGTTCCCAGAACAGGACTTCCAGCTGCTCAGCTGGTGACAACCGATTGGCCTCTGCTATGAACCAGGCACTGGGGAGGGGGGGTACATGTTCCCCAGGGGATTACTTACATGCTATGTGTTTTGGTCTCAAACTGCTCCTACACCAGCTGCCATTCCTACCACCAAGAATCTATTTCTGCCTTTTCTGGTCCTTCTTAATGCTTAAATCCCAAGGGCTGGGTTCTTCTCTGGGCTATGCCAGTCAGAGTGAAAATCACTTGCAAGGAGGATGTACCAGATTCACATCAGAGTGATGAAGATCAGGATCTTTAATCCAGAGAAGGTTAATTTACAGTTTACAAGTTAGTTAATGTGGCTTAAGGAAACCCACTGAAGTCCCAAACTTCATCCTTGATAATTTGCGTATTGAGTCCAGTATGTCCATGACCAAGTGTCACCAGGCAGATGCTGGCTGCTTGTCTGCTTCCCCACACATCACTGTGTGAGTACAACAGGAAATCCTAAAGGTATCTACAGCACAGCCTTTACCACTGCCCGGCTTCTCTGCTGTTTTCCTTCTGGGCGCACAAAGCAATGCTGTGACAGTGATGGGAGAGGTGTCACCCATTGGGTCTTGTGATGGGGAAGGGCTATGGTGCTGAAAAGGATGGGTTTTTTGAGATCTGCATGGAGCATAGACCCATCTGCGTGCCTGTTGCCCTGCTACAAAGAACCCCAGCCTCCTTCTCTTCACTGCTTGTGAATCCACGGTCAGCCCTGCAGATCCACACCTTAGGGCCATGTCTGACCAGCAGGAGAGCCAAGTGGAGGGATAAGCGGCTGTGCAAAATTCAGGCCCAGCTGCTGTGAAATGCAAAGGGAGGAGGCAGCTGCAGGGTGGCCAGCTCAGTGCAAAAGATGCTGTAAGCCAGTGGTGTCTTTGCAAAGAGAGGTTGTACCTTTGTATTAAACCAAGTGCTATTACTGATCGCTGGGGGAAAGGAGAACAGGTTTGGCTTCCTCATGGTGGCTGCAGGAGCAGCCTCAGTGGGAGAGCTGGTGTGGCTATGACCAGGGAACGGGTTGACCACCTTCTGTCCCGCCACCCACCTCAGGCTGCCCATCATCTCACCCCCTCAGTCCACCAGCAGTGCTTGGCAGAGAAGGCTTTGCAACCTCCTGCTGCCCAGGTGTCCAGAGCTGGAGAACCAGGGGGTGACAATCACACACTGTCACTCCCCGGGGGCCTTTGGAAAACCTGCATGAGTGTGCGAGTGAGGCACACGTGTCCCAGGGAGGGGCGTTGCGTACACACTTCTCCATTCACAGTGGCTTAGCTCAAGTGCCCCCCTCCCACTCCAAAGCATCCCTGACTCTCTAGGTGAATATTTGAAAGACAGGATCGGGGCTTTGGTTCGAGAGCCTCTTTGTACAGTGCTAACTGGTTTCAGGGCTGTAATTATCTCTCCAAGAGAAGCTGTAAATTGGATTAAGGCACTGAGTTGCAGCTGAGTGAGCTCCCTCCATTGCCCCACCTGGTGGGCTGCTGAGCGATAACAAAAAATGCCGAGAAATCGGATTTGGATTCTGCTTCACACTCATGGCTTCCTTCTGGAAAAAATGAAATTTTTCCGGCAGAAAGGGCTGGCATGGGTTTGCTGGCAGTATCAGTCCTGGGCTCGTATCATCTGCTGGCACTCTTCCGGAAACGCGATCCCCTCCGTTATCAGAGAGAAATAAATAAATAAACAGCAGGAGATGTTTTGGCAAGGAAGGAGGAATCGCACCAAGAGGCGTGCGCGTACGCGCACACACACACACACACACTCACACACACACACTCACCTCGGCACCATGTCTTCACAGCCCGAGCTGTCTGTCGCAAGCAGAGGAGAAAGAGGGAGGTGGCAGCACAGGCACAGGGAGATGATTTTTTTCTTTTTTGGTAATTCCTGTCCTCTGGGCTGAAAGAAGAGCCCATTTTTAGCAGCTTATGCTGAAGGCATAGAGGGCCTGGGCCTTATATTGCTCTTGAAGCAAATCCCTGTCCCCCCTATGTGCCTACAGCATCTCTCCCCATGCCCTTGAATAAGATACTGTTCCTTTCCTGTGGGTGCTTTCAGCCCAATATAATTTTTCAGCCCAGAACTTATACTGACAGGCAATGTAAGTTCCCTGGCTGATTTCAGCATCTTGACCAGGACAGATTAACATCAGGCTCGTGGACTTGATCCTTCCCTTTTGACATAGGAGAGGCTTCATATCTGAGCTCCTTTTTATACACAGAGGTATGTATTTCCCTTTGGAGACGCAGGAGCGCTGCACCACAGGTATCTTTGGGTCAGGGTTCCATTGGAAACCCAGCAGGGATGGGCAGTACTGGTCAAGACCCTTGAGTGATACCATGAGGTTACACCCTGGACTTGTGGGACCCAGGCAGGATAACACAGCTGATGGCTTCATTTTGAGACAAAGTTTATGACTGAGAACTTCTGTCCATGGAAGAACCAGATTATCCTGGGTTTGGAGGCAGTCTAAAGCGCTGCCTTCTCTTCACAAGTAGAGATCCCAGGACCAGCTTTTCAGGTGAGGCCAATCTGTAGTCTGATTTATTCTGGCTCTTAGAGCTATCACATGGGGTTTGTGTCTGCCTGCAGTCTTTTGCTCTCTGCAAGGTTTCTTCCTGCTGCTGGGCAGCTCCAACCAGCAGGATGGCAGCTCGCCACCCCTCCTGGCCATGTGGGACACTGGGAAAGATGTACCTTGGTGTCTGCAGTGGTGACGCCTGTCACCCATCACATCTCAGGAGCGAGGTGGCTGCCTCTGCCCATGGGCAGCCCCTGCCAGCTGGCAAGGAAGCACCGATGGCAGGGATTGCGAGGGCTGCCCCGGGCTGCATGGCTCTTCAGGGAGGAGGGATGCCTCCAAAGGGAGACGTGCTCTAAAAAAATGAAAGGTGAGTGACAAGCCTGGGGAAGCAAGCCCCCAGTCAGCTGGCACCTTGCATGCACTGTGAGGCCAGTAATCACCCACACGGCTCTGGTGCATCAGCCAAACTCTTCAAATGCTGTGGAGATGTTCTCCAAACTGCCTGCTAATGTAGCTTCTTCTCCCTTGTGTTCCCAGATGTCTGGGTCTCAGTTAAGCCTCTGTAATTCCTCTTGTCCTGCCACCTCTGGGCAGCCACTGCACCATGTCCACATGGCCTGATGCAGCCTTGGGAGGGCAGCCCTGGCCCCGAGGCTGAAGGATGCTCTGCCAAACAAAGCCACAGTGGACCCACATAGAGGAGGCCTTCTGGAGCCTCCCTGCTCCTCACAGTTGGTTCTTGCTTTACGCTCCTTTCCTCTGGTCCTGATCTCACGCTACAGTGCAGCACCACAGCACGGTGCCTAGAACAGCCTGTTGGCCTCTCTTCTCTCTCCTGCTCTCCTCAAACCACCTAGAAACCCATTTTCTCCTCTGCTGAGTTCTTAGAAAGCAAAAGAAATGTCCAAGGGCTCAGTGCTCACAACTGAGTTCGGCTCAGATGTATGCCCTGAAAATAAAAAGGCCACATCCCTCATCAGGACCCAGATCCCCCCAGGATATATTCAAAATGTCCCAGCAATTCCTGTGTATCCTACAAATTCCCCCCAAAACACGGGGGGCAGTGAGCAATTTCCTGCTGGAAATTCTGCCTTCCTTTGGGTGCCATCTAACGCTGATCTTTACGTTTCTGTCAGCTTAACTTATTATTTGGTATTCAATTTGGCTATAAAATTTTTATATACCTGGTCCTGTGTATTACAGATACACAGATAGATACGTGTTTATGTGTGTGTGTTCCTGTAAATTACAGTGAGAATTTTGTTACTTTGTTCATCAGGTTTGGCTCTGTTTTTCACACCTATAAAGCTGTTGCAAATCCTAACGCGGAGAGAACAGATATACCAATTCTTATTACTGTTAACATTTCTTCGGTGGTAATGTTTTGGTTTCTTTTGCATTTAAATATTGAAAGACACTAGTAAGAGAGCTGTGTATTTAATTCCAACTTCCAAAGAAGGACCGAACATTCATAAATTATCTTTTTTGTTTCATTAGTCATGGACTCAACCCTTCCAGAACAGAGAAGGGTTTAAGCATGTGCGAGGAGTTCAGTACATGTGTAAGTGCTGGGGGCTGAAAGAGGAGCTTTAATTGCTGAGCACAACTAGTAAGAAAGATGCTGAATTCCTCCCCAGGAGTGACTGTATTTTGGTGATGATTTAGGTGGGCCTTTACTGCGTTTTGCCAACCTCTACTGGAGGCCCTGAGCTCATGAAGTTTGCATGGCTGTACACATGATCCCTTCTTGATGACTCTCCCTAGGAGACTGTTACAGGCCCTGTATGTAGTTTTGGAAATTATCTTTATTTTATACCTAGAACATTGTCTTTGCAAACGTTTTCCCTCACCGTGTGTGTCTGTGTCTCTTTCATACCTTTTACTGTGTGTTTTATTGTCCTTGCCATTTTAAAAGCAGGAACATGATTTATAGATGAAATTAATGAGCAAATCACCTGATGCTGAACTGATCCTGGATGTCACAGTACTTTAGACCTGATGCTGGTGCAAACAGCACGCAGACATCTGGGCTGCTCCAGATTCCCAGTCCTCCAAACAATATGGCCTTGGGATCAGTCCAGCTAAGGCTCTTGCTCCTGCACTTTTCCTTTCTGCAGGACAGAGGAGCACTTGGTTCTGATAACATCTTATTTTCTGCTCATCAGGCTGCGGTTGGGTTTGTGACTACAATTAAAAGCAGCAGGCCAAATCCCTCTGCAGTTTAACAGCCCTGAAGTCAATGGAGTTGCTCCAGTGATGAATTTGGCCTGAAAGCTTCTGGTCTGGTTTTAGTCGGCTGCCCAGAAGCCCAGATCTAAGGTGTGTCTTGGGTGGATTTATATTTATGTTTGAGCATGAGGAGACACTCAAAGAGTTAGATGCCTTTTACATCCAATGTAAGTCATTAAAGGCTGCAGAGTCTTCTGCATGGAAGCAGGTTCTTTACTTCTGTCATTCCAGCAGGTTATTTTTTTGTCTCTCCATGAGTCTCTTATTTCACATCCATGACATAGGATGTGGCAGGCAGGACACCTCAATTGTGTTAGTGCCTAGTGGGATGACTTTGGCAGACCCTTTTAGTCTCTCTTTCCTCGAGTCCAGCCACTACATCTCTGACCTATGTTGTGTGTTGTTGAAGCACAGTTTCCTTTTATCCCCCAGACAGCGGTAAAGAGCCAAGTGAAAACCTCCCAGGATTTGTGTTAAAGCTGCACAGATAGCCTCTGCCCCAAAAAGCTTGTAAGTTAAATAGCCAGGAGGAGCAAGTGTGGGAAGGGAATGAGCCAGGGGTCCAGCTTTTAGATGGAGGATAACACATTCCTCAGAGTGGATTCTCTCTTCTTGTGGTTTCAGCCTCCCTGGTTGTTCTTACCGATGTAGTAAATATCTCACAAAGACTCATCCTTCTCTTTCCTAAAATTTAATGTCTTATCTTCCTCTCCCACAAAATCCAGGGTTATTCCTGATCTTAAAGCAAGCAAGCGGGAAAAGCTGAATTTTTGAGCTGGGAGGAAAATGAGCCTCATCACTACTCACAGGTGAGCACTGTTCTCCCCTCAACTCTGCTCAGCCTCGGAGGTCGGGCTCAGGGCTCACCCATCCTCACTGGGCTCTGCAGGGAGACGGGACTGTCCTTGGTGAGAGATGTGGATGGGGACTCCAAGGTGAGGTGGTCCCACAGACATGAGTGAGGGGGATTTCTGGAGAGGAGGAAAGGCTGACACAAACACAGGGACAGAAAGGATGCAGAAGGGAAGGGAGAGAAATGGTGGATAGGCAGGATTCACATTTTGACTTTAGCTACACAAGAAGTTTTAACTGCAGCAGCAGGATAAACACAGTACATTTCCCTCCAGCATGCACACTGATATAAATAGGCTTTTTACCAGTTTAACTTCATTCTCTTGTATGCATGAAATTAAGCTACACAGGTATTAGGTACATATATATCAGTGTAGCTGTGCTCACAGTCTGAGGGGGGTTATACTGATTTAGCCAGAGGGGGTTTTAAGCAGATTAAGGAAGTTAAAAGATTGTATTTAAACCATCACTAGTAATGTACATCGATTCCTGGCGGCAATCTTTCTTTTATCCATGTATGCATTTTCTGTACTGATGTACATACATACAATGAGCTTTTGCATCCAAAGCATTCTAATTTTCCTCTTTCTTTCCCCTTTTTTCTTTTTTAACCACCAAGTGAAAAGTGTGTGCTGTCTGCAGTTGAATTTTGTTCTTCTTCCCTTCTTTCTTTATAATTTGAAGATGCTTTTCTAGCTTCAGAGAAGTATAGGAGTGACGGGAGGAAGGAAAAGAAAGAGTTCCTATTGCTCTGCTTTTTCAAACTCCCTCAAGTTCAGGCTATTTGCAGTGTGACTAAAAGAAATAAGAAAAGTTGAAAAGTAAGCAACCAATTGAAGAAAGCCAGCATTTATTGCAACACAGTCAGCACTGAGAGGGAGTCAGGGAAATGACATCTCCTGCCTTCTCATCAGCCCCACTTTGGGAATTAAATATTTTTGCAATATTTCCAATGCCAGATTTTTAAAAATATGTATATTAAAAAAGGGGGGGGGGAAATTGAGGAGGACAACAAGGGAAGGAGGACAGGTGGAGTAAAGCACCGCTGGAGTGCAAGAGAGAAAAAGAAGACAGGAACAAAGTAAATACGGAACAAGGGAGTCAGGAGTAGGAAAGTGAGGGTTTTGTGTGAAAATACAGCTGAGGTAGAAGGGAGAAGCCTGTGTAGCCCATTTCTACCTGCACCCCAAGCGCAGTGTTTTAAAAAAGATTCAGTGCAGCCCCTGACCATTTGTGCTTCTGTGCATGCAGAAGGCAGTAGCTCAGGCTGGCTGCTGGCTTAAGCCCACCCCTTCGGCCAGTGGTTTAATTCTGACGGAGGCTGCGGCATCACGTAGACACCATTGCTTGCAGCCACTAAAGTCTGATCAGCCACATTGACTAGCAAACCTAGCCATGAGAACTATGATAAAAACCATACTTTCCTTTGACAGTGCTATTGAGGTTATTGTCTCCCTGTTAAAAACCCTCTGCCATCCCCACCCACTTCAGGAAAAAAAACCCTAAAAACATAAAAGCAAAACAATAAAGTTTTGAGGAATTAGTAATTCGCAGAAGAAAAACCCACTTTTATGAAAGACCCCAATAACAATTTAAAGAGAACTGTTGGGTTCCTGTGCAAATCTCATTTAGCGCAGAACGGATGGGGCCATGTGGAAAGGCAGAGGGATGGATGTTCAAAGGGCTGTGGGAAGCCAATGGGCAGACTTGGGTAGAGCACAGGTGTGGGGGGGCAGACAGAATCATAGAGTCATAGAATCGTTTTGGTTGGTAAAAACCCTTAAGATCACCAAGTCCGACCATTACCCTAGCACTGCCAAGTCCACCACTAAACCATGTCCCTAAGCACCACATCTACACATCTTTTAAATACCTCCAGTGATGGGGACTCAACCACTTCCCTGGGTAGCCCATTCCAGTGCCGGATAGCCCTTTTGGTGAAGAAATTTTTCCTAATGTCCAATCTAAACCTCCCCTGGCACAATTTGAGGCCATTTCCTCTCGTCCTATCACTTGTTACCTGGGAGAAGAGACCAACACCCACCTCACTACACCCTCCTCTCAGGCATTTGTAGAGGGGGTGATAAGGTCTCTTCTCAGCCTCATGCTCATCAGCCTTATGCTCCAGACCCCAACAAATAGATGGATAGGTGTGTGATACATGAGTGGAGGAGTGGCTGAACATGGAGGTGACAGAAATATGCACTTGTGTGACTGGGCTGACAGGCAGGAAGGATGCTTTGGAAGTTCAGAAAACCCCTGGTTCAGCTCTTTGTTCTGCCATCACCTTCCAGGTGGCCCTGGGTAAATCACACTTTCATATACTGGAGATCAGAGGGGTACCATGTCTCACTAGAAACTATGGGGAGTAATCCTTCAGAGACTGAGAGATGCTCATGTTCTTCAGTAATAGGGCTCACACAAGGACCTCAGAGAGGACACAGACACAGTCTGTGGCCAGGACACGCTGCTGAAATTCTTTGCAGTAACGTGCATTCCCCTTCAAGTCTGCTATCTCACACCTTGTCCTGGTGATCCTCCACCGAACCAAGTTTCAAACCAGCTCTCCCAGCCCTTATCATTTCAGTGTGTAAAGGTGGTCTAAAAAGCTTTGTAGGGTAGTTGGTCAAATGCTGGTAATTCAGACTGAGCAAAAGGAGTCCAAAGATAGAGCATCTCTGGACTGTTTTTTCTGGATGGAGTCTCTAGACAAGCTCCCCTCACCTCTGTCAGAGTGAATGTGTCTCTGCAGAGAACCAGTGGGACAAATAGCAAACTATCTGCACCTTCACTCACTAATGATCAAAATGACGCTAGGAGAATTCAGCATGTCTTTTAGTCTACAGAGATTGATAAACGCTTTCAATTTCAGTCTACCGACAAAGCGCAGGTTTAGCTGTATCTCTCAGTGGCATCTGGACTATGAGCAGAGCCATAAAAACGGGGCATTTGAATGATCTTGCAAGAACATCCTGCTGGTTCAGCAAAGCTCCAAGGAATTTTCTCAAGCGACACCACTCCCAGTTGGAGTGTATTTACGTTATTGTGGGAAAGACTTCTGCTCCTGGTAATTTGCATGGCTGATTCTGAGGCAAGGTTGCACAGAGCCTTTTAGATAATGCCGCGGTAAGTGTATCATGAACACCAAAGACAGAGCAGATCAAAAACTACTAGTGATGGGCATGGCCTGGGGCCGTCTGAATTTGGTGTAACTGTTCTCACTGAGTTTTTTTGTCTGGTAGATCTGTCTGGCACCACTTATCTTGGATCTTTGGTGGCTGGATAGTAAATGGGGAACCTCTTATCGCCAGGGACTTCCATTAGGGATGGTCAAGAAATCCAATGGTCATCCATGGGGCTTGAGAAACAGGGACTTCCAGATAAGAGGGATGTTCATCCCAAGTCTCCAGTTATGCCCTGTTTACACGTATCCTGACTGGCTCTTTCTGGCCCTGCCAGCCTACATGAAGACACTGACTTCCAGGCCCAGTCTGAAGGCGCGTGCCCCCATTTGGATCTGGTTGCCTTCCCACTTATTTTCTCCGTGGGTCCTACCGAACTCCCTCCCCAGTCCTGGATCCAAAAGAATAATGGCTTTATGTAGCTTGTAAAATTCTATTATCTCTGTATTCAAAACTCAACAACTGGGAAATGGCTGTAATAAGCGTGTTATTAAGCGTGTAAATACACTTTAACTTCAGACCTCCAAAGGAAGTCTCTTGCTGTCTTCCTCGCTGTTTCCCCGCCATGTTTTCGCCATGCAGTTGGATTTCATGGATATACCTACTTTCCCCCCTCTTCCTGGCTGGCGTGCTGTCCCATTTGACTGTGCTAAGGACAATGCTCCCCTCCGCCGAGCGTACCACGGAGCCTCCTGGAGAACTCGGAGTCTTTGAGGGACGATGGGTACCTGGTGAGGATGGGGGGTTTGGGGAAGGGGGGAGGAGGGCTGGGGTGGGGAGGGGAGGAAAACATTAAAAAAAAAGAAAGAAGCCAAGTGCATTCTTTCTGCAACACTCAGGAAAAAGAATGTTTCACAGGGGATTGGAAAGGCGAAATTTTTTCACATCCAAATGGATTGCAATTTCCCTCCATTTAGCACCTGAAGGTAATTAGCTCGAAGAGACTGTCGGCTGAGAAACACGTTCATGGAACATTAACTCTCATACATTCTCCAGTTGCAGGGAATTAATAGGAAAGATTAAAGTTTAAAGAGAGCAAAATGCCATTACCTCGCAAGCCACCTCTCTCAGCGGCAGTAACTAGCCCTCACTAACCTAAAAGCACCATTGGAGTCCCTGGCTCCTGCTTCAGGCAACGACAGATGAGAACGGGCCCCTGTGCTGCCCCGAGCTGCCCGTCCGTGGGCTCCGGTGACCCGCCTGCAGGCAGCGATGGGGCTTGCGGCCCCGGCCAAGGCGCGTTTGCCTGCTGCTGTGCAAGTGCACAGGTGCGCATCACCTTGGGACCAACGCGTGTGCACAAGCGTGTCCCCATAGGTACCGCTCTATAGGCACCAGGTAGGGTCTTTTCAGCAAGACATGAGCCGTGGGTGCCCTGTGACAGCAGAGCCGAGGACAAAGTGTCCAGCAGTGGTCCCCTGCGTGCTCCCACCAAGGCCTCGGGCTGGCACAGGGGGCAGGCGGGAGGGACCCCACGCACCCCCCGGGCAGTCCCATGTCATCTCCCTCCCGTTCCCTGCCAGCATGCTGGTGCCCACGCGGGGATGCTGGCAGCCTGCTGGGCTCATGCAAAGTCCACACCGCAACGCTGCAACACAAAAAGTCCTCACAGCTGAATTGGCTCTGTGAATGGTACCAAATCTCTCCTGACGGAGGGATTATGCCTTCTTCTGAGATGGAAGACAAAAAAAAAAGCATTAAAGGGTGGGGGCCCTATTTTGGGGGTTGGGGGGTAAAGTTTATATAAGCTTCTGCACTTTAAAGATTTCCATGTTGCTTTAGCATTTCAGGGAGAGAGCACGAGAGAGAGAGAGAGAGAGGGAGAGAGAGAGCGAGAGCGAGATGAAATTGAGACATGGAAGAATTTATTGCCCAGAAAATTCCATTCTGCTATCTGATTCGAAAAGTCCAGTCCCCCCAGCTTCGGAAAATCTATTTTCCACATTTTAATACCCTGCAGAACAGTCCTCATAACTCATCCGAGTGTGTTAAGCACAGTTTTATTAGATCTGAAACAAATTTTGGTGGGGAGATACTATAGGTCATTAACCATGGAGTAATTTTATCCTTGTTTCCCTAATGATGCCATAATGGCGAGCGAATTTCTTAACTAAAGACCAAAGAACATTTTGAAGGTCAGTTTCATCTGTGAGCTCCTTCAAGCGCTTCTCGGAGAAGATTGGAAAACTCGCCGATTTTTTGAAGAGTCATTAATAATGTGAAAGCTGAAAGAGCTCTCTCCCATTTGCGTTCCTGCTTTTTACCTTTTAATTTTATATCGCTTTAGTCCCTTTCTTTTTCTCCCTCACTCTCTCTTTTTAACTCTCCTCTGGAGTGGCCCCTCGTGTAGCTGAAAAATGAAATGGGCCATTCATGAGGGCATCCTGAGCCGAGCCGAGGCAGGGCAGGGATCCAGGAGGCAGAAAGGGCAGCCCTGGCACTGGATGCCCCCCGCTGCGGTCAGGCACCCACCACCATAAATGTCCCTCCAGCAGCCCTGGGTGCCAGCCTGGCTGGGGGGCAGCCCGCTCCCCCATGCCGGTGCAAATCAGGAGTGGGGTTGTTGGAGCCTACGGCACCGTGTTGGTGCAAAAGGAGGGAGAGGGACCGGGCTGTCCCCTCCCTGCCTAACAGGGCACATGTGGTTGTAGCCCGTCTGAAGGAGCTCGCACCTGGATCACGGAGGGTTGTGCTCACAGAGTGACCACGGCACTGTGCGTGGATGTGCATGCATGTGCACATGTGCGTGGGTCAGGTCTGCGTGTTGGTGACCATGAGATGATTGCAGGGGGATGTGAAATATCAATACATATGTATTTGACATGTATATGTACATACCTGTGTGTAAACTGACATCTGTATGTAGGTACGTTGCAAATGCATGACATTGTAAAAAAATAAAAAACAGCAAGAAGCTGTGTAAGGATTATACACAGCCTGCATACATGTGTGTGCTGGGACTGAGGGTGTGTGGGGGGCACATGGAGCTGGGATTAGCATGTGCGACATTCAGTTCGCATGGATTGCTGGGCTCAAGTTTAGAATGTATACGTATGTTTCATGCATGTTTGGTGGGAACACTGGTGGGGGCTTCTTTGACTGGATGCTGATTTGTAACCCTCTGTGTGTGTGCAGTGAATAGGTAACAGGCTTACACATGTTTTGTGCGGACTCTGCGTTTGTGTGTGTGTGTGTGTGGTGGCTTTTCTGGCTGTACCACAGGAGTCAGCAGGGACGAGGAATCTTCTGGGATGTGTGCGGTGCTCCAGAGGCGAGGCTCTGTGTGTGTGTGCGTGTGTGCGTGTGTGTGCAGGGGGGTGTATGCCCTAAAGAAGCGTTTGCCTCTGCGTGTGTTAGAGAGCGCCTGGCAGTGAGCAGGCCTCTGTGCTTATGTGTTTTCCTCTCCCTGGGTGTGTATGCTTCAGGCATCTGCATGTGTTGCATTTGCAGATGCCATGGGCCAGATCCTCAGCTGAAGTAAAGCAGCACCGGAGTCCATGGGGCAATTTACACCCACTGCAACTCCAGCCCAGCCCCGGGCTGGAGGTGGTGCGGCCAGGGGGTGTGGGCTGAGATGCTATCCCAGACCATGGGAATGGATAACTTCCAACCTGGAACAAGACCTTCTCCCATCCCCTCCGCCCCCTCTCCCCCAGCCCATCGCTCACGTTCGAGGCGAGAACTATGGGGGGATGCCTGTGCGTGTCTATTTGGGGAGGGAGCGCTCCGAGGGGAGGGGGGCAGTGTGGTGACACACTCTGCTCCCAGATGTGATACCAGCGATAATTTCAATTTTATGCCTTTGTTATGGCTTTAATCACTTTCTTTATGCGTTTTGTTCCAGCGATCAGGGAGAGACACCTGATAGGCAAAAAGGATATCAGGGGAACAATTTTTATTTGGAATGTGGTGAGAAGTCTAATTAGAATTTGAATTCTGCTGAGCCTTGAAATGGTCGGTACTTTATCCTGATCGCCTTAGATATTGTTTCGAGTCAATCATCTGTCATAGTGCGGCACGCTGGAGAGAAAGGCTCTCCATCCAGCCTGGTCTCTCCAATGGGCTGGGGGCTGCTGGTGGGGAGAGGGAGGGTGACGGGAGGGAGGGCAGCGGACTTTGCTCTGCCAGATAGGCTCCCCAGGAGCCGGCACAAAGGGAGAAAACCCTTGGCACAGAGGTTTCCCTTGCTCCGTACTCCTCACCCTCCTGCGGAGTGCTGCCTGCTGGCACCTTTCTCATCACTGCAGGGCTGTCCCCCTGCAGGGGGAGAGGGAGAGGAGGACTGGGGGTCAACACAAATGTCCCCTCAGCTGCTGCCTGGGAGAGGAGCATCCTCTCAGAAATAGTCCACGCGGCTGAGGAGGATTTTGCTGCTCTCCTTGCTGTACTGATTAAATGCTCTGGAGGGTCAGTTCTCGCAGGCAGCCAGACAGATAGAAAAGGATGCATGGGTGGGTGGATGGATGGATGGATGGATGGACGGACAGATGTGGATGGGAATGGCCCTCCAGATAGATTTGTATGGGACAGAGTAAAGATGGCTGAACCCAGTGAGACACAGGGATGGATGGGGCCCTTAGGAAAGGTGAGAGTGGAGGTGGACATGCCTCTTCAGGCTGAGGGAAGTAAGCACGCTCATGATGGGGAATTTTTTAAGGCTGTCTGCAGACTCAGGTTGATCTTATTTCATTTGTGTTACCAGAACACAAGGGGAATTGGGAACCTGGGAAAGTGACAAGGCACTCGGCAATTTTCACGGTCCTTTCAGCTTTGAACTCTGTTCTTAATAGTTTAAAATAACCCCACAAATCCATTATGAGTCCTAGTGTTTCAAAGCTAAAAGCCACCCCAGAGCTCACCAGGACACCTGCAGTAGCATCCTCCCTGCTGTCTCCAGTCCGCAGTGCCTCACCCTGGTGAGACTTCAGCCCTGGTGGAACGGCTGCTGTACTGAGTTTGAGATGAGCTGCACGGTGGTGTGATCCCTGCTGCTAAGGGAAGGGAGGCACACAAGCAGGACTGCAGCGTGATCTATATACCCGGAGAGATGAACTGAGCAGAATCATGAACAATAGAATCATTCCAAGATTCCTAAACTTATTGAAATGGATGGTAAAGCCTTTATTCTGCGCTGTTCCTACGCATTGAGGTGGTACCTCATTCTGAATGCAACAGAAATGTCTGTAACATGAAAGATATGGGCTTGGTTTGGCTGCTGAAGAAAAGAGAGTTGAATGTTTTGCCTTCTTGAGAGAAGCAGAAAATGACCTGGGACTGGGGGCTAATTAAAAAAGTTGCAGGCATCTGCAAAAATTTGCAGCTAGGAAAGCTGTTTGAGTAGTCATTTCTAAAGTGTCAGCACTAGGTTTCAGAGCTGACATACGGAGATGGGTGTAGGCAGCTCATGTGCTTCTCAGCTACAGTCCAGGCTGTCTGCAGACTCAGGCAGACATTGCTGTATGTGTTTATGTTCAGTGCCCCTCTTTAACAATTCATCTGGGCAATACATTTTTTTTTTTTTTCCTTTTTTCTTCTTTTTTTTTTTTTTTTTTTTACATTGAGAAAGTTGACGGTATCAAAGCTCAGTCCTAAGGACTCATCTACAAATCCCTTGATAGTCATGTCTTCAACCACGGAAGGTCTGAGGCAGAATCAACCTTTCATTTACACTCCAAAAATGTACCAAGGGTTACAAAGAGAGAATAGCAGGCATTACATATGCTGACATATTTGTAAGTAGGGACATGGTTTAGTGGTGGACTTGGCCATGTTAGGTTTACAGTTGGACTCCATGATCTTAAAGGTCTTTTCCAACCTAAATGATTGTATGATTCTGTGATTCTGTGATGTACTCTTATTGTAAGTATATTCCGATTTTGGCCCTAAAGCTGCAATGCGTATTAAATAAAAACTCCATGCTACCACACAAGCTGTACAGTCCAGATGCTAAAGCAAGATATTCATGTTAGGGAGAGAATTACTGAGCCCCCAGGCCTCGTTGCTCTGAGTGTGCCTGGTCGCAGGTGCTGGGTCGTACAGAGCATCGCGTGGTAGGAGAAGAGCCACCATCTCAGGATGCAGTGGGAGGCTGTGCCTTGTAATGGGGCTGGTTTGACTGCAGGGCCTCACTGATGGAGCAGGCTCCCACCTTGGCTTGTCCTCTGCCATGGGTCAGCAAGACACTACTGCAACGAGTCCTTCATTTTGGCCCAGTTGATGGCTTACATCTGGGACCAGGAGGATCTGAATGCAGAGTGCTGATGCCCAGTTCCAGTGTCCTGTTCCTGGCTCTACCAATATGATACCCCTCTTTGCCTCCCTCCTATGGACGTACATGTTTGTGCATATGCGTGAGATAACAGGTGGGATGTGTTCCTTGCCTAGCTCAAGATTAAGGGGAACAGAAAAGAAAATAATAATAATGTCTTGTATTCCGATGGCCCTACCTAAAACAAAAGAATCTCCCCAAATCCTTGTGAACACTGGGGTCAGTTCTGGGCTGGATCCTCCACATTTGGTCTAGAGCCAAGATCCTTTGGGCCATGCAAAGCTCTGCTGACTCAAGGGAGGTCTGGAGGGAAGGCTGGATGGGGGACAGCTTGCAAGCACCTGGGTCTTTGCTGCCATGACGGAAGGCAGAGTGCTAATTCTGTGCCTTGATTGTCATTGAACTCTGGCCTCATGGAGAATTGTTTACTGTGCCGAAGGGATCTTTTATGCATCGTATGCCTTGATCATGCCCAGAAGTCAGCTGATGGATGTTCAATAGTTCCTGATGGCCCTGTGGTTTCCATAGCCGGCTTTACAGCTCACACACAACAGGGAAAGGCCAAGAACAGAAATGAATGAAGGTTGGACAGGGTGGGCTGCTGTGAGCACTGCCAGCACAGGCTGGGAAAGAGCTCGGGAAAGGGCTCAAGTGTGCAGGATAAGAACAAAATCCAATAAACAGGTCTCACTAATTTAAATCTCAGTTGACCTTACCTGGTCTTTCATTGTGATAATCTGAATGGCCACTTTCTTTTTCTTCGCGGTCACTGGGTGTAGAAGCATTTAGAAGAAGAATCCCAAAGAGCTCAGCCCATGCTATCACTACTGTTATCACTATGATTATTATTGCCGTTTGCCTCCCGACACCACTCAGAACAAAGGCCCCCTGTTGTGCTGAGCACTGTACAAATGCACTTGGGAGAAAACAAGCAAAGACACGTTGACTTGCCTGAGTTTCCATACCATGACAGTGTCAGAGCCAGGAAGAGAAACTAAACCTCCAAGTTCCTCTTGCTGAGCCAGGGACGGCCGTTGTGCTCCTTTAAGCATTTTGAGCAGGACTTTCGAGTCATGGCTATACCGTGCAGCTGGCTGCAAGCCTGTGCGTGCCAAGGACTGCTGGCTAACGCTGCACCACCAGCAATGGGAATAAAGAAGCCAAATAGGAACCAATGTAACTGGATCTTCTTGGGCCCCTGTCACAATTTCAGCCCAGCTCCAATTGGGGCATCCCTGTGAAATGTTCCCAGAGTTCCCATCCTTTCAGGTCTTTTGTGGCTTTTGGACAAACAGATTTTGGTGTGCTTCTTGCTGGCTTGGGAAGGTTGGATAACCCTGCAAAGTCTGCCCCTGCTAGCTGGAGCCAGGAGGTTGGCCTTAGACTGTATTTCTCTGACCTTCTCACTC
>NW_009260182.1:8091751-8097562 GCF_000687185.1 Egretta garzetta | reverse complement strand
CCTCATTCAAGTGAAGTGTTGACTTTTTTTTTCTCAGTCCCAGCCTCCATCCCAATTTTCTCCTGCCCTGACTTTTTCCACTGATGTTTTTCCCCCTTCACTGTTCCTGAACACTCAAGTCCACCCGCATTCCCACCTAGCTTGCCAGCTCTGGCTGGAGTAAATTCTGGCAAAATGACCTTAGCCTTTCCAGAAGGCAAAGCTGAGAGAGAGGACTACATCCAGCTGCTCGCAAAGGCAGAGCATGAAGTCTGCCATTCCTCAGGACCAGCCTCAGCCTGACCAGCCCAGCCAAGGGGACCTGACTTTTGGGTTCAAACAACAGCAAGAGAGCTCCTTGGAAGAGATTATTGGAGAAGTTTCTTCTGAGATAGAAGCAAAGACAAGAGCATCTGTGTTGTACCCATTGTGGGTTCTTTGGGGGCTATCACATGAACGTAGCTACACTCCAGTGCGGTGCCTGCTGTGGGGGAGATAGGACTCAGGGAATGTTTCAGGGAACTGAGCGCTGCACACTCCCTTATCCCTTCCCTGCCAGCAGCAGCCCCACATCTGTGACTAAGACCAGTCCTCTCTTCCATCAGGCGAACACCCCTGGGGCCCTAGAGTCTTTTCCTTAATCAGCCCATTTCCCCTGGCTTGGTCCTGGGAGGACGCGGTGCTCACAGGCTCTGAGGTGTCTCTATCATTGGCTGTCAGGTGAAGCCCTCCCTAAGCACTCCAGCAGGCCTTTCTTTATTTATTTTTAAAATTCCCCTGAGCCTACGAAGGTCGTTCAAACAAATTGGAGCTGACAGACATTAACTTGGAAAAAAGCCCATTGCACCATGATAAACTCCATTTAAAGAGAAGCAAAAGTGCCAGGCAAGGAAGGAACAAACGATGAGAGATTTGTCACTGTTACCATAAGCTGAGGAGGTGAGACTGTCAGCTCTGGCCTCACCTTCTCCCATTATGCATTATCACGCATTCCAGCATTGCCATTTCCACTGCAGCAGCTCTTATCAGTGCGAATGGACTGAACCAGGACGTTGTGCAAGGCCACAGGGAGAGCCATTCCCAGCACCAAAGAGACCATGCAGGCAGCTTAAATTGGTGGGCCATACCCCTGGTGAAGAGGAGAAGGAACCAAGCCCAGAGACAAGGTGCTTCACCCCAGGTCACACAGAGAATCACCATATGAGCTGCAAACCAAGCTCAGACCATGAGTGTCCCCCTTCCAGTCCCCAGCCCTTGAGCCTGTTTTGCATCTGTCTGTGGTCTCAGGTATCCATGCACCAGTGGGCAGATGAGCATGGTTTTCACCTTGGTAGGTACCCAGCCAAGGAGCATAGCACGGCCACAGCTCCGAGCCTGTCCCCCTCTGAGGGCACAAAGTGAGATGCCTCAGTCCAGGCACTGAGGTTTATCTTTTGGGGACCTGCATCGCAGAGGTAACCTCAACAAGCCACAGCCATTGCCGACTCTTCTGTGAGGGATCAGGGATGGTGCCTTCCCTTCAGCTGGCAGCCAGAAGAGCTGCCTGAGGGGCAGAGGGAGACGGGAGAGGGAGAAGTCAGATGTATCAATCTTAGTCCATACAACTGCTGATGAAACCTGTGCTCTGTCCAAAGATATATCCTAATGCCTCCCATTCAATTTGCACATAGTTTCTTTATGCTTTGCTTAGTGTCCTTGAAACAAAGGCAATTGGTTTCTCCTCTCCTCTGGGCATCATGTGGGATCCAAGTGCCTCCAGCCCCCCATGGAGCCGCAGCAGCCACCAGGATTAAATCTCAGAGAGGAGCAGGCCTGGGACTGTCACACTTACCTGGCCAAGTTCAGGCCAGGGCTCTCTCTACCCCACAGCCAGATGAGAAATTAACTTCTCCAAGTGCAGGTGAGTAAGCTCAGAAGTGTCAAGAAGTGACTAATATACCTTGCAGATAGGAACTGAGCCATACTCTTCCTCACGCATCTTTGTCTTGGAGTCCTGCAAAAATGAACAGTAGTCTTTGGGCTCGCAGAGCATTGTGGCAGATGGGCCCAGGCCACTTCCTAGGGATCCAGTGCAGTGAGTCCAGACCCAGCACTGAAGGCCTTCTGCAACCAACCAGGTTATAAATAGTGTCTGGCTAACCAGGCTGAGAAATGAGAAGTGTCTTGACATGGTCACTACAGCAACTGTCACCGCCTAGGCAAAACTGTCAGCTGCAGGAGACCTGTTCCTAACCGATACCCCTCAAGATCAGGAGTGGTCCCGAGCCCTGGAAGGACCGCAGGTAGCTGGGAGGAAAGCCTTGTCCATGTACCCATCCGTGAAGAGCACCAGGAAGGTCTCTGCTGCTGACACCTGGCCCTGTGCCCAGCACAGATCCCTGTCAGCAGGAGGGAAGGCAGGGCTCCTCACCAGGTTCTTGTACAGCACGCAGCTACAGCTTAGCAAACTCTCCAAAATCACCACTGGCTCTGGGTGCGCTGTCCCTCTGCAACACTGGCATAAACGGGATGGCCAATTTACTATGCATGAGAGATTTCCAGTCTTGGCTGGATGTTCCAGGTCCACAATGACCTTTGATCCAACAGTGAATGGTGCTAACCTCAACTTTCTGTGTTTGGGCTCCCTGCCCAGCTTTATGGTTAAGCTTTACAGCAATGTCTTTCCCGCTGCCCAGTTTCTCTCTTGGAAACAAAGATCGCGTTTCTGCAATGCTGCAGTTAGACCAGTTTGACCTTTCCCTGTCACGTGGATGCCCAGACAAATCAGAGGGGGCTCTGCAGAGATGGGCAGCGTCCTCGCACTACAGAGACAGCCAATCTAGCTGCTTGCCTGCACCGTTCCACCTACTACCTCCTCAAGGCTTGCTCTCCAGCTGTGCCTGCACCCACCGTCAAGGTCAATTTTATGTTTTCCCTCCAACTCATATCTGCTGACCACCCACACTGCAAACCCCACTGCTCGACCCGGAATGACCCACTCAGCCAGCCCCTGGTGATCTCTGGCTGTGAGACCTGGCTCACCCCACGCTGACCGTCAGAGCCACCTCCCTCTGCTTTGCTGTGGCTTTAGCAACCACTTGAGCGTGAAAGCCCTGAGCACAGGAAGTCCACCAGGGAAATCCTGCCCCAAAATCCCACGCTCCTCATCTCTTACCCCTACTGCAGCCCTGAACCATCCTGTTGGGGTTATGCACCTCAGTCCTGCATAAAACGAGGCGTCTAATTCTCTGCGAGAGTCTGTGCCCTGCCTCTCGGGCAGGAAGATAGGTCTGGCCCTGTTTGTTTTCAGCTTTTTGGGGTCAATGGCCGTCTTTCACTTGGTACATGGGACACAGAGTCCTGGTCTTGCTTAGGGCTGTTATTTCTGATCTGTAGGTAAAAGCAGCAGTAAAGGGGGGCTGTATTACTGCTCCTAAACCTCAGCTGCAAAATAGTCACAGTGGCAAGCAGAACTAGTCAAAGCATTGAGCAAATGTTGCAGAAGTGTTTTAATTTAAATAGTGTTTCTATGTAGTAGGATTGCAATGGGATTTTCTGCAGAATGTGTATAGGAATTGAAAGCTCTTTTTCTAACATTCCTTCAGTTTTCTAAAGCAGGTTTTTATTGGCATTATTTTGGAAGTATTTTTCTCCTCCTGTATGAAGCCTCTTCACTCAACGTTGGTTACAGATATGTTTTAAAACTGGGCTGAAATATGATGGAAAACAGAATATGTTTCTATTGATGGCAATTCTTCATGCAGATTTGACCTTTGGGGGAAGAGGAAGGTTGTTTTGTAACCAAAAAATTCTCTTGCCAAAAATGTTGCCCTGGTAACTGATGCTGTAGAGAGGAGCCTGGATCCTTATGCTACCCATTAAAGGGAAGCTGTCTCTGGAGAGCAAGAGGTGGACCCTGGAGAGCTGGCTGGGGGGCTGGAAGGGCTGGGGATGCGGGAGATGCCTGTGTAGGGATGGGAGAGGAAAGGTGTGAGATGAAGAGGCTAAGGGCAGGGAGCGCAGGGTGAGACCCACTGGGGCACAGGGGGTTTGAAAGACTGGTAGGGGCAGAGAGGACGTGGGAGGCAGCAAAACTGGCTGGTGGGGCTCGGCAGCATCAGTAACACATGGAGCGTCTCATGCAATGCCTTCCCCAAGATGCAATGGTGTTTTGAGATTCCTCCCCGTGAGTCCCTTCTGCACGTTGCTGCAGCAAAAATCTTTTTCTCAGCATCCCCTTTCCTTACCTCCTAAGCATACCCATCCCACGCCAGCCTTCAGCACCACCTTCCTGGCCCCCCCAGCCCCCACCTCAGCAGTAATGAGGGGGGCTGTGTGGCCTGCCTTCCCTGCACTCCTGCACTTCCCTCTGGATCCCAGCAACAAGTTTAATTGGAAAAAACCAAGGCTGACTTGGAGGCAAGGCAAGGAGGCAGGGAGAGCCTGTGCCAGCTGACACCATGATCGATTACCTGGAACTCCACCTGACACTGAAATTAGGGTTTTTTAATGATAGGCCGACTCTCCCTGGATGTGAAATTCAAATGATCTCCAAAGCTTCCCTGTGACCATCACTCGCTGCACGCAGTGGTACACGCCACATGCAGGTACTTTGTCTCTGTCACTGCTGAAAGGACATTGTTATTACCAACAACTCTTTGTATTAACCAGTCTCCTACCTAATAGACAACACTTTACGTTCTGCACCGTTACCCAGTCAGGGCTGCTGTGTGCCTGAGAGACACATGCTTCCCCCGGCTCCCCTGGGGCAATGGAAAGCCAGGGCTTAAAAAGAGACACCAAAATGGAGGATGTGCACACCCCTTGCTCGCCCCACTGCCCCCCTGCTCTCATGTTGGGGGCGGATTTTCCTCAGCGCTGCTTGTCTCAGCTGCAGACCCATAGCACAAAACCATGGGGCAGGGGGTGGCCATGCTGGGACCTGCAGAGGTGCCTGGCAAGCAGACAGTTGCCTAAATTCCTTTGGATGAGGGGAGTTTTTCCTCCCACCAACATTTTTCCCATCCCAGGGCAAAACTCCAGGGAGTTTTCCCCACCTTTATCCTGCTTGGGGAAACATCAAGAAAGTGCCTGTGGTGCTGGGACCCTCCCATGCCCCACAGTCAGCATGGAAGAAAAGCCATTGCCTCCCAGGTCCACACTGTCACTGAGCCCTGGGACATTTCTCAAAGCGTTTGCACCTCTGTGGAGGGATTGTCACTGCTGGTGGAGGTTGTCTCCCAAGATATTGCCCCCACCCTTCTTCCACCACCTCTTGACCACTTTTTCTTTGCCCTTGGGAACGCAGAGGGAAGGCAGCTGGTGTGACTGGGAGAGGAGACCAGGGGCTATTCTGTGGTCCTTATCTGGGCATATTGACTGCCTTTTCTCATGGGAGATGCCAAGCAGAAGGACCAGTTTTTTCTTCCCACTGGGTGAGGAGGGGAAAAAAAATAGTAAAATAATATGTAAAATATGAAATAATGTAAATATAGCAGAGACAGCAGTAGCCTGTAAACCACCATGCATTAAGCAGGATTTCCTACATCTCACTGCTATACTGAATGAAGATTAGGAAAACCTCATGGAGGGAAAGTTTCCTAGCACAGATAGTGGATTCACTCCAGTTGTAGAGTCCTCTAACAGTGCTGGGGAAGGCATCATCACCAAAGGGAGCCTTTGGCTGTGGCGTACAATGCCAACAGGGGGGAACACAGGTTCTGGCTGGTGGAGATGCTGGAGGGAAAAGGGAAAGGCCCTGCCTCCAAAGGCGCTCACTGCAAATTCAGATTTTGCCCCCTGAGAGGCACTGTGAAGAGGTTAGATGGGGACACCAACTGCTTCCGCCTCCAG
>NW_009260182.1:8086350-8091521 GCF_000687185.1 Egretta garzetta | reverse complement strand
GCAGGAATCACTTTGGGCTGTGTTGAATGAGAAAAGCTGGGCGCACGTGGGTCTGGGCAGGCCTGCAGGAAGCTATAATTCAGACCTTCTGGTCTGCCTCACCAAGTGACACCCCAGGTGATGACACTGACATTTTTCACAGGCTGACCGCTGCAGTGCCCATTTTTCCCTTCAATTAGGTACTTGCTCTGGCATATTTAATGATATAATGCAGCCTCAGTTTCCTCCTGGTTAAGAGATGCTTCTTGTATTTAGTAACATGTGGGCATCTTTGATGAGGAAATGCTATATGAATTGGCATGGGAAAATCACATAATGTCTGTGCCTCAACTCTCCCTCTCCATTTTACTTATACCGTTGAAGGTTGCCTTTCCTTAAGTGAATGCTCAGCATCAAGCATCCTGTGGCTGCAATCTCAGCTGCCCTCTCTGGCCATCCCTTGGGTCACGGATTCAAGTGACTCCAGCATCTTTGGTCTGGGAGGGGGTCAGTGGCAGAGCTGGTATTTGTTATTCAAGGTCATGTGGTGATACGAGAGGTGTTGGGAGGGCAGCACCATGCATTGCTGGTGCATAGGATGCCTTTGCCCAGTTCCACCCCCAACCAGTTCGGTACAGCCACTGGTGCCCTCAGTACCCAGTGCCAGTTGCCCTCCGAGCAAGGTCCCCGCGGGAGCTGAGCAGAAAGGGGACGCATGCGGACAATGTTCCCTGCTTTCCTCCATCGCCCGGTGAGCAGCCCCTAATCTGAGGGGCGTGCCAGTATTAATGCCTTTAATAACGATGGATCAGATTGTATGAAGAGTTTTAATTGATGTCTATATCCCTGGAAACATAAAAACAGCCATGCAAACGTCTTACCACTATTATTTTATCAAAGGTTTTGACGTGGCTGCTGCATAGGAGATGTCAGGGAAAAAATTCATGTCTGCAAGGCACAAACAGGCGAAGTAATGGGATATAAATCAAAAACAGTGAAAGGGGAAAGTGGTTAGTCACAAGATCATAGAGTTTTCACTACAAGGGAGAGCAGTGAATTCTCAATACAAGCAGCAGAATTCATTCATTCTCTGGTGCCATCAGCCCTTTCTCCCCGCCTGGTCCCCAACACACACAACCCCACCCTCCACCCCCCGGACACACAGTCCTGGGCAAGGGCTGACCATCTTGGAGGTGCCCGTCTGGTCGGGTCTGGTCAGCTCGGTACAAGCCATTTCTCTTCCATGTGCCCTCCTACTTGTACAGAAGGCATGGAAACCTAGCCCAAAAGCAGAGTTACCAATAGCAGCCCCTTCTCTTCGGCTGGTCAAGAGTATAATTAGCCCTTTAGCAGGTCTGCTTAGCTTGCATCACTGGGTAGTCTACACACTCATAAGTATAGTTTCCATTACAGAGAGGACAAACTGAAGTGTGGGAGACAAAAGGGGCTGATAAGTTTACTGCAGGCTGTTGGTGAAGAGGAGGAAGGAAAGCATGAATTCAGTTCGCCTTGTTTGCCCTGGAGTAACTTTGGGACGCTGCCATGCAACGCCAGCAGGAGATCAGTTGCAGACCTGCTGCTTCTGGGTGACCAGCTCTGACCTTCAGGGCACAAGGATGGCTGGGACCCTGCTGATGGCCCATCGCACTGTCTGACCACGTTTTCCCCTTCCCACAGCCAGAGCCCCACAGAGCTCAGCCAGTGGCCAAGGCAGCCGAGAACCACCTGTGAGACCCTCACAAGTTGATCCTGCACGGCTGCCTTGCAAATGCTTTATTTCTCCTAGCCACAGTGTCCCATGGGGTGTTGTGCTGTGGTGGGAAGATATTCACACTGGCCAACAGCTGGGAAAGCATGAGTACAGTGTCTTTTCCAAGGCACTGCCGAGAGGAAGCTTGCAGCATGGCTTCCTTGTCCAGTTGCTTGGGTTGTAAATGTAAAAACCTGGAGAGGAGGGTAAGGTGGGAGGAGGAGAGGAAGGGAGGAGAGGATGAAAAGGAGGAAAAACTGGTGGATAAAAAGAAATTTGAAAAAAAGTAAGTGAAATATTCAAACTGGAAAGTGATATTATAGAAAACTGCAGGGAACACGCTTGAGTGCATTCAAATTTATTCAAACTCTGCGTCTGACATTGATGAATGCAACAGCTTTTTCCACAATATGTAGAGCGCACAGGGCATTTAGGATTGCAGCATCCCTTTCACTGCAGCTGTCTGGGGGCCTGTTCTGAGCGCTGTGGAGACCCCTACTCTGGGCCCTGGCATGCCCCCTTAAAGGAGAGGCCAGGAAGCCATTTGGGAAAGAAGAGAAAAACAAACAAAAAAGAAGGATTTCAGCAAAAGATCAGGGAGGAGAGATTTCAAGGCTAATCCAACCTTATGGTGCATGAGGTCTTTATCTTTGTGGCAGGACCCAGTTTCTCCTCTAGCAGTAGTGAAAAGTCCTTCCCAACATGCATGCACACATGGGGGTGGTGGTGGTGTGTGTTATTGGGATGCACAGGCAAGTCATTGCCTTTCTGTAGGTCCTACAAAAACATTACCTTCCTTCCTGCCAACAAGCCTCAATGCAAATCTGCTTTGCAAGCAGGGACTTCAAGATCCTGTTCTATCTGGCTCGGGTGGCAAAAGGATCTTGCAGCACTGGCCCAACATAAGACCTAGTCATCCTCCTGCAGGGAGCACTCTTGCACCCTCTTTGCACGCCGCAGTGGCGGGCTGGCACCCCAAGCGATGACTTCCACACTTTCCTCCAATTTCTCCTCCCCTTGCCTGGGAAGCATAGCAGCTTTTAAGAATAACAGGGTACAAAAGAGCTTGAGTCAACAACCACCTGCAACTGTTTATATACAGATTTCATGCTTGCAGGGTTTTTTGGGAAGAGGATGGATGGAGCTGTCTTTCCGATGGATGCTCATGGAAAGAGGTGGAAACCCACCAGCGTGCCAAGTAGATGCTGAACTCCAACTTTCTCTTCCACTGCTGTACCTGGGCAGTGCACACCCATGCAGACTGCCAGCAAAGCGAGAATTTCCCTGCGTATGCCTTGTGGTGCTGAAGCTGGCAGAAAGCTGGGAGGCAGCCTGAGGGTTCTGGCACCCTCAGCTGCATGCAACCACTCATGGAGAGGGTAGGATTCCTTCCTTCCTAATCTCTCTGCCCATGGATACTCGAGACAATCTCTGATTTTTATTTTTTTTTTCTGTTTCCAAGGCTTTTATACCTTCATGTTGGAAAGCTCTGATGTCAAGGACACGGGAGACATGAGTTCAACTCCCAGATCCACAGCAAACTCCCTGTGTGGTTTGGGCCAGGTCATGTCAGCACTGCAGGCTAAATTCCCCGCATGTGATGTAAGAACAGGTATAGCAGCCTGGTGGTTTTTTATACAAGAGATGTTTTTACAGTGCCATCACAGCAGGCTCTCACTTTTTCCACAGTGTCTTTCTGCTACTGTACTATATATAACACTTATAATTTCTGATTTAGATTGGTTTGCCTTTCCTTTCCTTCTCAAATCTCGTCTCACCTGTGCTACCGTGGCTCCGTCTTTTGCTCAGATGGAGATCACTGTGTTTGGCATATGAAGATTTTTGGCTGCTGGTTCTCCACACTCTCAGCAGGGAGCTGCGAAACAGGGGCTTTCCTGCCGTTCCCTCGCCAGGGCTCTGCACAACTCCTCTCCGAAGGAGGCTCTGGCTCAGCTCCGGCAGTTTGCCTGCCAGGGCAGCCATGCAGGAGGGGAGTGAGTGGGTCACTTTGTGGGACAACACCAAACGCCAGGGCCCATCTTGGTGTGTGCTGAGATTCCAGTCCCCCCCAGAGCCATGGCTGGACCTATCTGGAGACACTGGGAGCAAGACCAGAGCCCCACCGGAGATTAGCATGTGGGATCCTCACTTGGGCCCTGTTGTAGAGATGGGCTGGATAGGAAGGGTGGTGGTGGAGCTGTGCTTCAGGGACATGGGCACAACAGGTTTCAAATACCTTGTTCACAAGAGGTAACAAGTTTGAACCTATTTCCCCCAAGTTCATGTTGTCTTTGGCTTCTTTGGTCCTTCTAGCAAGGACCATTTCTACGCCTGTTGGAAGACGTTTGGTGGATGATCAGGGTGGTCTCAGAAAACCACTTAGGGCAAGGCTGAGCAGTCAAAATCAAACCAACAGGTAGGAAGGAAATCCACTGTGTCCCAGCAGTGGGAGATCTCTCTCGGAGGTGCCTTGGGAAACGCACAAGCTGCCTTGCCCTGTCGCCTGGAAAGGATAGCATCCAAGAGGCCATCTCTCCCCCACCTCACCATCGAGCTGTCCATGGATGGGCTGGGAAGGCACTGCTGGCCCCGCATCCTGCTTGTGAGGTCCAATAAATGGTTTGGGGAGGGGATGTGTGCCGTGGCCTGACAGAGGAACCAAGAGCTTCTCCCTCTCCCTCTCTCTCTCTCTCTTTTTCTCTTTAGATCATCGTCATGGTGTAAACAAACAAGCTAAACTCTATGAGATTTACAGTGCCCAGCTTCGGTGGCTTCCAGTGCGACGCAGTGAGATATTTCTGTACAGGCAGGCTAAGCACTTTCCATTTTATACCTCAGCGGCTTTATAGCATCTTAAGGATTTCTGTGCATGCCTGGCTTCACTCAGAGGGAAAAAAATCAAGCTTGTAAATAAATACTAAATATATATGAACAAAAAAGACAGAAAGGAAGAGAGAGGGACACAAACACACACACACACACACACACATGCACACACACACACTTACCCGCACTGGCAGAGGGAAGCAGAGAGGGGATGCAGAGATAGAGGGGGCTGAATGGGAGATGGAGAGACAAGAGAGAAAAAAGAAAGAGCCAGCTGAGCAGCAAGCTGAGGACAGGCTCTCCTCCACCACAGCCAGATGGAAAGAAAATAAGCCAGAGAGAGCAGCTCTCCGGCAATTTGGGGAATATTAATTTCCCATCGGCTCAGGTTAATGGATGTGCCTGAGGTTAAGCCGAAAGAGCAGGGGAAGGCACTCTGCCCCTCAGCCCAAACTCAGGCACTCCCATCGGGCTGTTACCCGTGCACTCTGCCTGCCCTCTTCTCATTCTGCCCCTCTGCCATTTGACAAATACTCCCCGCAGCCAGGTCTGCGCCTGACCCCGAACCAGCAGCAAACTCTGCTCTGCGCAGCAGAGAACCCGGCTCTGCGCAGCC
>NW_009260182.1:8077955-8086313 GCF_000687185.1 Egretta garzetta | reverse complement strand
CAGAAGGAATTGGAGCAGCAGTTTTCTTGCCTCCCATTTTTGTGCATAACTGGGCTTTCTCTCTTGAGCCCCATCACTTCTCCCATCAGTGACAGGAGGACAAAAATGCAGCCCCTGGCCTGAAGCAGGACCCCAGTGGCTCTTTGCCGTCTCTGGTATCAGCAGCCTTTTCCTCCCTGCTGGCCCAGGAGGACCCTTGCTGCCCAGTGAGCTCTTAGCAATGAGCTGCAAAGAAAGCTTTTTGTGTTTTGTTTTCATGGTAATAAAATGTTCAATCCCCAGTCAGGATCTTTCACCTGCACCTGTAGTATGGAAAACAAGCCCAAGGGCTGGCTGCACGTGGCAGCACGCAGCAGAAGCACAGGTTTCCTGCTGGATCCTTCCTTACCCCCCGCACTTACCACCAGCTCCACAGCCCTGATACATGAAGGCAAATCTGCTCCGAGCTCCCCACTGCCAGATCTTGCTGCACCATGTTGTCCCACTGCTAAGGATGGGGCAAGGAAAGGAAGAGGTGACTTGACAGTGGCGACACAAGAAATTGGTGCCAGAGGTGGGAGCCAAAGTGTGATTTCTGTAGATCTGCTAATCTGTCATCCAGGGGGACCACACCACCCGGCGTGTGAAACGCAAGCTGACAGCTAGCAGGTCTAATAGAGCTGTTGCAGTTCTGCGTGGCAAATGGCAGCCTGCATCCAAATCTGAGCACAGTCACCCTGGCAGCCTGGCTGGGCTGAGCTGAGCTGAGATGGGGAAGTCCTGGGAATAAGGACTGTGGCCAGGACTTTTTCATGCAGGCAAGACCAATGTGGAGCTAGTACGTCTTCGCCGCGGCTTTCCCTTCACCCCTGTCTTGTGTGGTTTCCCTTCCTTTACCCGTGGCACGCGCTGGCCTTGCCTGACGGGGCTGGGCTAACTTATTGCAGCAGGGGGTCTGCATGCCCTAACTTCTAACCAGGCTGCTGCTAACGTGGTCATCCAGTACAGACCAACTACATACGTTTGGGTAGCAAGAACCTCTGCCCACAATACGCAGCGGAGTATACAGCCCCGCTGGCATGGTGCAGAGGTGACACCGGTGCCGAGGAGCTGTCAGCCCACACTTCCTCAGGGAAAAGGCTACACACCACGAAGCAAATGCAGGCAAGCCCCTGCAGCTCCCTGGCTTCCCCTCGAATGACCTGCACCATGAAATGTTGCTTGTGATGCTACCTGAAGTTGCTGGGCCTAATTTTGGTCCTTGCACTGAGTGAAAATTCCCGGGCAAAGCTCTGCTGGGGGACCAACCACCGGCTTGAGCATTGCTGGCTCCATCTCTGGGTGTGAGCCAACCCTGCTCCGCTCCCAATGCCAGCTCCTTGCCGCTGGCCTCCTGCCCGGAGCAGAGGGGCTCCTGGGCTGGGAGAAGGGAGCGTCTCCCCTTGGGTCGCTGACAATTTCTCACCATTCTCTCTGTGCCCAGGACTCGCTTCCCCTTCTCAGATATTAAGTATTCAAACCTCATTTACATCCTTATTTTTCAATTTGCTGCCACAGTAGTTTAATTTATTCTATATAATTTCTTTTTCTGAGGGGACATTAATCATTGCCCTGTGCTTTTTGGCGCCTGTGGGATATGTGTGTGGTTTTTTTTAAATCAATAAAACTTTCCCAGAGGAGAGAAATATCATTTCTCTCACTCTTTTTTTACCCCCATTGTTTCCTTCATTTTCAGCCCAAACAGATTAACTTGTCTTTTTTATTTCTGATGAAGTGCTGTGTGAATAGGGTGGTCGGGAGGGGAGAGCTCCTGTCTGGGGCTGCCCGCTCTGTCACTCAAAGGGCGGGTTTAGGATGACGTCCCCGCTGAACTGCTGAAGCCCAGAGCCACTGGAAGGGGAAACGTGCTGTTTCCAAAGCCAGGCCTTGGAAAGAACGAGTCCGGTCATGGTGCAGGGGCGGCTGGTGGGCTGGGGAGGATGCAAAAGCAGCTGGCACAACGAACTGCAAATACGCAGCCAGGAAGACGGGGCAATGCCTACCATGAGAGTCTAAAAGGAAAGAAAGGAGAAAGTCATGGGGAAGAAAGGAGGAGGAGAGAGTTTGCAGGAGGGAGAGAGGAAGAAAAGCAAAAAGCAAGAAAAAGGGAAGAGAAAATAATTCCGGAAAAAAGAGGAGGGCCAGAGTGCCTATTGCTTAATGGCTTTTCCACTTGACTCTGCCTGACTCAAACACACGAAAGAGTAGTTTCTGCTCTGGGTTTAGCCCAATTCATAGCTACCGGGGTGCAGGCTGCTCCCCCACGGGGCACACAGCACCGCAGTGCTGCAGCATTCCGGGGGGCGCGGGCTGGGATCCCTGGGCTGCCCCGCTGCATGGCGCAGGGCTCCCGCAGGGCACAGCGCCACAGGCTCCCCTGCCACAGGGTCCAGGGGGTTTGGCCATTGTGGCTGCTTCCTTTTGTCGTTATGCAATCTCTGCTAATGAAAGTCCAGTTCTGAGAGGATGCTTAATGCGGTATTAGTCAGTCGAAATATAAGTGTAAATTACATGCCTGCAGCTAGAAAAAAATGGTTACAGCAGAAAACATCCCTCTTTAGTAGCACACTATAATCAAGAGAGCTGATCAAAAAAAGGATTTTGATGGACCAGTTTTCCATTGGAAAATGCAGAATCCTCCAAATTGAACCATTTTCTGTAAATGTTAAATGTTGACTGGAATTTTTGGCAGAGATTTGAACTGACCCAAAATGCAATGGATTGTTTGTTTTTGCCTTTCTCATTATATTTATAAGGCATTTTGTGTTTTCAATGCTATGGAAGCATAAATTTTAACATGATTTTCATGCTTCTGCATTGAATTTGTTTCAGAATTAACATTCTGTTCTACCCCATCCTGTCCACTCCATTTTTCGTCTCACTTCATGATGAAAATAAATGTAGAAATAACAGAATTTCCTGTAGGCTGGAATTTCTATGTTCTAGCCATTTGTAGAGATCAGCAATGCTGGTAGGCAATGCAACATTTTCCCCAACATTACGACAAGACAGAAGATGTTGCTTGGAAAATACTTATCTCTATCGAAAAGTTTTGGGTTATTGTACAAAAGCCATATTTCTCAGCCATCTTCAACAAAACAGGGGTGGGCACTGGGGGTTTTGTCTCTGTTGATGCCCAGAGCCACCCATGCAGTGAAGGGAACCATGATGCAGGTGTATGGCCCCAAACACGTTTTTGCAAACTGCAACCAATGATGCTGATGGAAGAAGGGGAGAAGCTGCATCCCTCGTCCTCCATGGGAATAGGCTTTTTGACTAAAATGCATACATTTCCGGGAATTGTGTCTGTGTTATTGGTTTGTTGCTAGTGTTGTTTTGCTACTGTCTAAGGTATTTGAAAGGTTCTTACGGGAGTACATGGGAGTGTTTTGGACATGTTGTAACAGTGGAAAAATGAATTAATCCTTGGCTTTCAAAAAGCATGAGCTCCATCACCCAGCCATGAGCAATCGTGCACTAAGGAGCATCACAGCAAGTCCAGAGCTACCATCTGTTTCATGGAGGTCTGGATTCAGGTTGGGAGTGCAGGATTCTGATGTGTGGTATCAGAGATGGGCACCTTCCAACTAAGGTGTGCACCAGCCACCCTGAAACCTTCTGGCCCCGTGGGTGGCACAGACAGACCATATGGGCCAGTTTCTGCTGTGTGTGCAGTGGCTCCAGTCCAACCCGCGGTTCCCTCCTGGGGTGACACTGGAAGAGCAGCATGTAAATGACAGCCAGCTCAGCCCCAGCTCTCCTGTGTCCTGTATCCCCTGGGAGCGTGAGTGCTTCCAGTTGTGGACCATGAACTTGCAAACACTCTCATAGTCCTGTTCCTGCAGTTTGGATTGGGCTTGGCTCTCTGCCACCCTGACTCGAAGCAGACCTCTTGCAGGACACCCACCCTGGGCTTTGCAGCGTGCCTCAGCTCGGGTGGATGCAGCACCTGGCCCCTTGTTCCTCCAAGGAAGGAATTCTCGGAGTTCAGCACTTGCATCTGTGTTGCAAGCATTTTCTGTGCCTTTGTAGCTGTGCTTATGTTTCTCGCCGATGCCTCAGGGAGCACTCTGTGGAGCTGAAATAATGTAAGATCTGTTCTGCTCAGGGTGTTTCTCTCCTTGGCTGGTAGGAATACTACAAGAAGACCAGATCTTGCAGTATTTCAGCCCCATAAGTGGCTCCTTAAGGCAAAAAAAGACCCGTGAAGAAGAAACACAAACACAAATACCAAGATATTTGGTTTCCCAGTGTGATCTTTCCTCCTCTTCTGCTGTTCATGTACTCACTGGTACCCATGCAAAAATAAAATAAAATAAAGAACCACTCCACTCACAAACCAGCTATATGTGAAGTGGATACTACAGAGTGTGTTTTCATAAAATACTTCCATATGTATACAATAGAGGTATAGATGGGACAAAATAAATAGCTGCATTTTAAACAATAAGATGTGCCATGAGAACTGTGTAGAATGGGTCCCGAATGCACAATCTCACAGACAAAATGCAACTCTGTGTGTGTTCATACGCAGAACTGCCATGGGGCATCTCCATGTGCGTGTCCTGAACCGCAGCCATGAGCATGACAAAATCAGACTGAAGTAATCCCAACAGCTAGGGGATTCGGACATGTACATGTTGGACTGTGCCTTACAGAACATGCAAAGGGGCATGATGAAATGTGTGATGATCATGATAGACAGGACACGCGTGTGTCAGGAATTGCATGTCCCCGTGTGTGCTGCTGAGCGGAGGAGGGAGCAGCCAGCAGGGGTGCTGGAGGCCAAGATTTGCAAAGCTAGTTAAAGCAAAGTTCAGAATTTGCAACTTTTATCAGAAAAAAACCCCAACTTGTTGCCTCCTGTTCCGCTCTGGACCTCGCTGTGTTTGGTACAGCAAAAGCAATCACCACAGGTGGATGTGGGGAGGCTGACGAAGGCCAGTTCTCAGGTACAATCACACTGTTCTCAATATCCTGCGTTTTTTTCTCTGGAACTTGCTTCCATGTGCCAGGCTGGACAGAGCAAAGCACAACAGGGACTTTGGGGTAGGAAAGGGCTAACACACCAGTGGAGAGTCAAGGTTCAAGCCTGTGTCTGAGCAATGCTTCTTCCATGGACATCTCTGAGAAAATGAGGGCTTGTCGAGAGGCAGGGAGGGACTGGACCTCCAATGAAAAGACAAACAATGGTGGAAAGTGCTGGAAAGATGGACAACTTTCTTTGGAAAACCCACATTTCCCAGCCAAAACTCCTATTCTGAGGGATGGTTGGACTTCGTCTGCCAGTTTAGCACACAGAAGAACTGCCATGAGTTGTGTGCAAGGTATCATCTTCCAGCCAGGTCCAGTCCTGGCTGTGCTTCACTTTCATTTGTTCTTTGTCATTTGTGCTTCTCCTTTTTGCAACATTTTAATTGCCTACTCAGTTTGTGGAGTCAGCAGCATGTGATGTAGCAGTCCCTTTCACACATACGCAACCTCCTCCCCACACACATGACCACGAGTGACTGAGGTGAGCAGTGGGCATCTCCACTAAGGCAAGGTGGCAATGAGCGGACTGCACGGGGGTCAGAGAAGTCAGCGGCAGGCATCCTGTCATCAGATTGGACATCGATCAGGCATGGATTGGGCACAGCTGGAGTGCGGAGCTGATTCATGTGAAGGTGGTGGGGCACTGAGCAAGCGGGGCATGGCTGCCCTTGGCTGTGGGGGGCAGCACACCCTGGGAGGGGAGTCAGCCTTCATCTGAACAGGGCTGAATAAGATGCCCTGGTATCTTGGTGCCTGCTTACAGCTGGGATAGGCAACATGGATGCATAGCTGTCCTTCTGGAAGAAGAAAGAGGGGCTCTGATGGAGAAGCCCCATGCCAGTCCGTGATGGGGGTCTCAGCCCCACAGGATGGCAGCATTGGTGGGGCATTTCACACAGGGCTGGGTGCTGCAGGCAGTGATGTTGGTGGCTGCTGTCCAGAGACAACCCTGGAAATTTCCTGGAATTCCAGGTCTGGAGCCAGCCCCTGCTCTGGGGAAGGAGGCTACTGCGTCTCAGTCCATAAAGTCCCCAGAATGGGAGGAAGGGGCGAGAGACACACAAAGTCAGTAGTAAAAAGAAATGAAAGTCGGCAGCTTGCCACAGTGGAGTGCAGACTCTGCAGAGCTGCCTCTTTTATTGGCGCCCAGACTGGAGGGAGGTTTATGCTCTCAAACAAGCCAAATTGGAAATGGAGCCCTGGCCGGAGCCCTGCAAGCAGGCTGCTGCCCCCAGCACCGGGAAGGGTGTGCAGCCGCCCTGAAATCCGCTGCGTTCCCTCACCTCTCGCTCCTCCATCCTTTCTCCTTTCCACCCCTCCTTCACTGCCCCCTTCAACCCTCAATGCCTCCCCCCACCCATGGCTGGGCTTGTCCCCTGTTGCTGACTTCCCCAGCAGCTCCTGCCACCAGCTCATACTGATCACCCCTTTTAGTGGTGGGAATGGCCCAGCTTGCCCAAGGGCAGCCAGTCCGGGTGGCCCAAGGATGAATGAGGGTGGGAGAAGGTATCCGTGGCCCTCTCTTTCCACTGCTTTTCTGCTGAGCATAGGGGAGTAATTTTCATTACAGTGACGATGTGCTGTGGGTCTGTCCTCAGGTTTGTGTCATCCTGCTATTAGAAGGAGAGGAAGGGTGGAGCGTGGAAGACATGGAAGAAACACAGCGAATGGCAGACGTAAAGGTGATGGCATAGAGAAGGGACACATCGCACAGGGACCTGGCGCATGATCTGGCATGGGGTGGGGACAATTGGGTGCTCATTCCTGAGTTTCCCAAGCCCATGCTGAGCAGGGCATGGAGACCACCATGATCCTTCAGTATCCAGCTCAGACGTGCTGAGTCCATGCTGTGACACCCAGGTATGTCAGTGAAAGAGCACTAGAGGCTGAAGGTGAGACATCAGTCACCAGCTACTCCAGGGACCTGAGCTCTCTTCTGCTCTCCAGCTGATTTTTTTCCATGTCATTTCATTTATCCAATGCCTCAGTTTGCTGCCTGCAAAAAGCCCAAAGGGATTATGACATCTGTTGTCACATTAAAACGCGGTCTTGACTATGAGGAGGTCAGGTACCATGGTGGGAGCTGTTACAGCCTGAAACGCTGGTCTCGTCCCACGTGGTGCTCTACAGCACTGCTGCTTCTGATGGGAAAAGGTCCTGCTAGAGTCAGCTCGGTGCTCACGGAGTGTCTTACAGCCGGCATGCGGGAAAATCATTTGCTCTCTTTCTTTCCTCCAGTTTTGGCTGGTGAAGCAAAAACACATAATAAAGTAAAGAGGGTTTTAATGACAATCTGCCGGCATGTTTAATATTCCAGCTTGAGGAATGATCCAGTTATGTACTGGAGCCAAGGGAAAGGATCTCGTTACTTCCAGTGGACACCGAATCAGTGTCTTTCCAATGAGAAGCACACCTCGCAGAGGACGGGGCTGGCTGCTCACCACTGACCTGCAAAAAAAGCCTTCACTCCAACAGCCGAACACGGAGCTTTAGATTCAGCGCTTGATCTCCTGCAGTCGCTGTGTCATACAGGTCCATGATGAAGGGAGCACCTGGGAGCTCTATGCAGCTTTAATGAGTATTTTTTTCCCCCTGCAATGCTCAGTAAGTTCCTATTCTGCTCAAGGAAAGGTACAGAAGCTTTATGTGCAGAACTTTGACATTCCCCCCTGTACCAATTCAGGCCCGGGAGAGGGATTCAGAGGTGTGCTTTTGCTGCACTTCTTTGCAGCCAAGACTTTCACCGCATCTGCTGGATTTATGGCCCCAAATTGGCTCCATCATCCAGCAATCCTTCATGTACACAAAACGATTTGGACAACTCTCATTGTTTCAGAAGCAGACTAGCCTGCGCGGCTCCACTGACATTACCTACTCTGCCAGGCAGGTGGCTGCAGAGAAAAAGGCTTATTTATACAATGCTTTGGAATGCCAGAGGGGGATTCTTGATAGCAAAGATGATGAGAGACCTCTCATACGAGGACCAGTTGCCCTTTTCAGCCTCGATTGGCAGTGGAATCCAGTCTGCTCCTGCCGTCAAATCACCACCTCATCTGTCTGGGGCAGAGTTGGATTTTGAGCTGGTTGGGGGATGAATCCAAGGGACTTGTAGGGGCTCCACTGCTTCCAAATGCAGGGGATCAGGCAGCAAATTCAGATGAAGGAGAAAAGGTTGTGATAACAACACAGAGTACAAGCAGAGCTTCTCAAGCACAGAAGCTGCTGGTGGGGCAGACATGGAGACCTCTGACAGCAGAGAACTTACTGCCTGTTGACTGTTTCCCAGCTTTTGGGGGAGCAGGATTT
>NW_009260182.1:8074372-8077910 GCF_000687185.1 Egretta garzetta | reverse complement strand
GCCTCATCCCAATGGAAACAGGGCCACAAGGCCAGGATGCTCAGGCTCAAAGTGGTAACAGGGGTTTATAGCTACATAAAAGCCAGGTTGGGGAAAGCAAAGATCAGCTGTGGAGGGCAATATCAAATAAATGTCTTCTGTCTTCATGCCTGTGGGTCAGAGCCAATAATGGCTCAGAAGGGTGGAAAGAAGGGGTCTAGCTTATGGTGTCAATGAAGGGGTAAGATGAGTTCCAAGGACCCCTCTCTTCCACTGTACGCCAAAGTTGAGCATCCACTTTTCCCCAGGTGTTCACACCAGCCTCTGCTCTCTGCTTTGCAGGGCAGTCTGATGTAAATCAGCATGGCCTCGCTCCCTGGGGCAGATCTGCCATCCTGGGCTAAGGACACCGTCCCACAGCTCTCACTGAGAAGCAAAGCTCCTTTCTCTCCTAATTGAGCAGGTGGTAGCAGCCTGGTATCTCAGGCATGCTACCTCTGTTCCCAACCACAGCTGAACTCCTGATGCAGGGAGGCTTTACAAGACCCCTGAGAGATGCCAAAGGCTGACCCTTTCTGTCATTGGGAGAGAGGAACTTTCTGGTTACCTCCGAGCAAAAAGGACAAAGCATTATATGATATATTTAATAAAACAAAACACACACACACACAAAAAAGGAAAAGAGGCCAGTGCATGGGAAGGTAATGTGTTCATTTGAATAATGGGCAAAATCAAATTAATTCTACATTAAATAGTTCTGAATAAAGGGTTTAAGTCAGCAGTTTCAAACTTGTTTTCCTTAATTACTTTCCGTGTTTAATGTCATTAAGAAGATTAAAAATTCATTAACAAGAGTAGTAAAGTGGCAAATCAGTAAAGCTATCACTCCAGGTTAAAAACTACGCTGAGGTTGACACTTTGTACACTTCCACGGGCGTTGTGTGGAACGCTCCTGGGGAGCCGGGGCGGCTGGGGGGAAGACTCGCCAGCCCCCTCCCGCCAGGCCAGCCGGGGAGGTAGCTGAAGGGCCAGCCTTGGCCAGACGTGGCAACCACTTTAACCATTAACTAAGCAAGACAGAAGGCTGCATTTAGCAGAAGGGCAGCGCAGACCATGGAAAGCGCAGCAGTATAACCCTGGAATATGGCAAGCATCAGAAACAGACTCAACCATGGAGAATGGCAGGTATTATAAAGCACTAAGGCGTGTTAAGGCAATCCAATTGCTTGATTGGCCTCGTGTCCTGAGCCCTCTTAGTGTGAAGTCTCCGAGGGCACCGAGCACCAGGTAACCACAGAGCAGCACCAGGCTGGCCCGTGGGGATTGGGCAGGGTGGGGAGAGAGATTTTGGGTTTTTTTTTTCACCTTTAGCTTTAAAGGATGCAAATATCCCCAGTCCCGAGGAGCGGGTGCACAGTTCAAGAGCAGAACAGGACTGCTCAACCAAAGCACACAACTTTGTCAGCCTTTGGAGACCTGCCTCTTGCTGCGCTCGCAAAGAGCCTCGAGGTCCTGGATGACACACAGCTCCCGCGGCAGCCCATCCCAGGCAGGCAAGAGATCATCTCTGCCCAGACAAGCTCTGATCTAGATGGGCCAAGCAGGTGAAAGGAAGCCCTTGGAGACATACATGATGAGCCCCTGGTCAGCCAGCCGGACTGGGGCGGGGGCAGAACATGCACTCCAATCTCTCCCTAGCCCAGTGCAACAGTCAGCTGGCATCACCCACAGCAGCACTGCAAAACCGGCAATGCTGGCTTTGCAAAACCAGCCTCCCGCAATCATGGCATCAGCTGTTTTAAAATGGTCTCCTTGTATCTCTTTTATTTTCTGTTTCTTGAGCTCTTAAGGGGTTTTTATTCATCTTAGCAGAGCTCCATTCCAGCAAACAGGAGTGTGGAGCAATGCTTCCTCTGCCTGCAGCCCCACGCTTCGGTCATGGGTGCTCCCCACCACGCATACTTGGCTGTGTCCTGTCTCCGCAACACAGAGCACAGAGCACGAAGGCCCTGGTCCCTTGGGGTCTGAGGTGCAAAAGTCAGGATTGCGGAGCTGCGGCTGGGAAAGGAGAGGGAATCAAAAAGCCACAGCGATGCGGTGACATACGGCAGGGAGCAGCATCCGTTCTGCCCTGACATCTGGCAAAGCACACAACTGACAAGAGTGCTGTGCACGTTGTTAGTGCCTGTCAGCGAGGTGCTGTTGGCTTCCCGCAGGTTCCTACAGGAGACTTCCCAGGCCCAGTGAGCGTATTATCCCCTGTTACCAGGTGAAGAAACTGAGGCACAGGGGAGTGGCTGATGGGCATCGCTCAATGCCATGAGGAAATCTGGAAGTAAAATCTTTCTGCCCTGGCTTCCACATGCTCGTTGCCAGACCAGGCTTCAGCAGCAGCATCCTCAGCTGGAAAAGCAGAGGCCGCTTGGGGACACACAGCATTTGTGGTCCGAAGCTGTAAGAAGTAAAAGAGGCAGTAGATGGAGAAAAAAAAAAGGACAAACCCTTGGACACATAAAGAGCTAAGAAAGGGGAAGTTTGCCTGAGAGTCCTGTTACAAGCGTGCATCGGCTGCTTTTCACCAGCATCACTAAACCCAGAGACACACATGAGATCCTGAGACGTGCAGCAGGTGGGTGCAGGAGAAAGGAGAAGCCCTGGCTGAAGGCAAGGGTAAGCCTTGTCCACCTCATGCACTGCTCCCTTTCGCCTGCCCCCAGCAGAGCCCCTGGGAGCCTCCCCCCAGACCCCTGCTGTGACGCAAAATCAAATCCCAAACTGTGCTGGTTTCACATGTTTTTTTAAGAGGCTCTGATCAGCCAAACCATGGCAGGAAGGGTCTGTGTGTTGCCCAGTGGCTGAATTTCCGTCTCCTTTATTTTGCTTAGCAGAAAACACAGGTGTTTGAGTCCTTTCTGCTCAGTTTTGGAATAGAAACGTTTTTGTCTTCGGTTGCCAAATTTTACTCAGATTGGGAAGTCAGAGTCCTGCTCTGATGAGCAGTAAAACAGAAAGACACATTTTCCCCCCGTTTTTCCATGGCTTTGATGAGGGGCTCCCATCTGCAGGGCCACACGTTTGTCCTGCTGCTCCCTCCCAGCCACCGCAGGCTCAAGCAAAGCCCATTCTCACCACGTCCCTTTGTTCCCGGGGAAGCCACAGCAGCCCTGTTTTGGGAGCAGGTGGGAGGAGGGAAAGCCCTTTTTATTTATTTTTTTTTGCCCTCCCCTTTTATTCTTTTGCAAGCTTTAATTATCGAAGGACTGAATTTGAGCTGTTCCTGTCTTCTTCCTTCCTTCCCGGACAGCGTTCTAACAAAGGCCTGTGGTTTGGGTTTGGGCTTTTTTTCCCTTTTCTTTTCCCCTCCAGAGATCTAAGGCCTGTAATGAGATACCAACACCCTCTCCCTCCTACAGCCCCCAACCCAAACCCTCCTCCTCGCCAGCCCCTCCCTCTGCCAAGGCACCCCCATCCCCTCCCCACGCTCCCAGGGGAGGGAGGGCACCCGATACCAGCGCAGGGGCGGCTGGCGGGCCCCCCGGGCCCCCCCGGGGGGGGGACC
>NW_009260182.1:8066404-8074273 GCF_000687185.1 Egretta garzetta | reverse complement strand
GCCCTGGGAGGTGAACACGATAGAGTTACAAGGGAGAGCAGCTTGCAAACTGCCTCCGCTTTGATGAAGCAACATTTAATTATCTCCCTCTCCCCCAAGTCCTCCCCCAGTGAAAAAGATCTCCTATTGTATAGGCTAATTTGTCCCTTTTGCTTAATTCCCTAACCTGTGTGTGAAACCCTGGGCTCACGTTACTCCATCACCCATCTCTCCCGCTCCTCTCCCGGTGCTGTGAAATGCAATGGCAGGAGTCTCTGGGTGTCCTCCTTGCTCCCTGTGCCACAGGGACAAATCCTGGGAAGCAAAGCCAGAGGGAATTGAAGCACGTGGTACCTACACCCTTCACTGATCAGCCATCGTCAAAAAGGCAAGGTGCCTAAAAACCTCAGGAGATTTGGCTCACATGCCCCCACATCTACCTAAGTGAGCTGCCAGGAGCAGTGCCCAGGCTCCTCACCACCCCAAATGCAGTTACACCACTTGCTGGGGAGGAGGACAGAGAGCAGGACCCATCCCTCGGACACCTCTTTGTCCTCCTCTCGCAAAGCTGCTTGCCCTCAGTTCTCTACCCAGAGGGACTTTGTGGTTGCTGAAATCCTGTTTTAGTTTTGGATTGGGAAGAGGGGAAAGGAGCAGACACCCAGGGCACTGGGCAAGAGCTGCACCCCACGCCAGGTGTGGGCTGACGCCTGAGCCCTCTGGTCTCCCACCCTCCCGTCGGATGCAGGGGCTCAGCACAGACACAGAGGGAGGGAATGAGGGAGGGAGCCATCCCTGGCGGGTAACCATGTAGGGCAACAGCCACGTTTGCTCCCTGGCAGCAAGGGCTTGCCCAGGGCTCCCTTGCCCACTGCAGGCTCCTCTGCCATGAGCCCAGTGGTTTGGGGTGGCTCGGCACGGGGCACAGTGCGGTGTGCAGGGGCACAGCTAGGGAGGCGAGATGAGGATCTGGTGGTCCGCAGGGGCTCTGGCCATGGGGGGACTGGGGGATGAAGCCCCATGGGGAAGCCAAGCCTTTCCCCCCCACCTTCCTTCAGGAGGAGGAGGGCACCCTAGAAAGCCATTGAGCAAGGGGCTGCCACGCAGCAAGGAAGGGCTGGGGAAAGGGAGCCGAAGGGGGGAGGAGAGCCGAGCAGTTGCCAGGCTGACTTGAGCCAGAGCCTTTCATGGGGGGGCAAGGGGCAGGGAACATGGAGGATCAACATTGTCTTCTCCAAAGAGGAAAAGAAAAGAGAGAGAGAATGCAGAAGGAAGACAAAGGGAAACAGGACTTGTTGGGGGAAGAGGGGGATGCTCAGGGATTGAAACAGGCTGGGGTCCAACTTAATAAGAAGCGAACCAAAACAAAACCCAAACAAAAAGTGACTGGAGTTGGCGGTGGGCACCCCCTCCCCCAGGCAGCCATCCCCAGAAGGCAGTGAAGCTGCCTTTTCAAACAGCCGCCTCACAATAAATTCATGGCAGCCAGGGCCGGGAAACAGGCTGCTGCAATTTAAAGGAAGCGTGGATTTGCATATTGAATTAAAATTAAGAGCTAATTATGCAAATAAATTATGACATTTGGCAGGAGAATTTGCTTCAAGATCATTTATTACGTTCTTTTTATAACAGTGCGAGCGTTTAACGGTCAAAGACAATATTTTAAAGGAAAATTAACGCAAGATTATTAACCTAAAAACAATTCCACATTAATGAGATGTATTTCTCTTCAACTTCTCACACCTGGCTGCCTATTGATGCCCAGCCAGGACTGTCTCTCAATAATTGGCATTTTTTTTGCAGGCAAATATTGAATGAGGTGGTGAACGTTGCTTTGGACAAACTCACTCAGGAAAATTCCTTCAGGGTTTTAGCTTGCTGGTCTGTAAAGGAAAGTTGTGAAGGTCAAACATGTTTCGCGTTGTTCTTCTGTGCGCTTGGGCTGACCAGGTCTGGATGCGCTTGGGAGAGGACACTGCGCTGGCTACCCCATTCGCATGAGAATAAAAGCTCCCCTGCTAAAATGTGCGTGATCGCTTTTCGGAAGAGATATAAAATGAAGGTCTTAGCCGTTTGTGGTCATTAAAGATCCCATGGCTTTTTTTTTTTTTCCCCACAAGATCAGGGTTGTTAACCCCGGTGTCTTGGCTCCCCTCCAGCTCAGGTAGTTGCTGCCTGCCCACCTGCCCTGTGCTGGAGCTCTCAGGGGGGCAGGCGCTGCCCTTCCCATCCCAGGACAGTGGTGCACCAGCCATGCAGTCTCACCAGTGGCCAGGATCCTCCCGTGAGGAGGACAGCTTCAACTGGGGTTTGGACCAGGAAGGTTCGCTGGGACCCTGAGGGATGCAGATGGCTCCAGGACCCAAAAGCTGTCCGTTTCCAGCCATCGCTTGTGAAGAGCCTCAGGCCCAGGTTCATCCCACACAACTGAGGTAGTCGCCTACTGTTAGGTGAGCAGTTGCGTTTCTAGAGGATTGGCTCTTGTTCAAATAGGAAAGAGGCCCAACCATTTGGGTTTTGATATGAAAGAATCTAAAAAAAAAGTTTTCTCACGGAAGACAGAAGGCGCTTGCTCCAGCTCTTTTGGTTTGCCTCTCTCCGTGCTGCAGCCAGGCGGGATGCCGGGGAGCTGGGAGGATACATTTGCAGCCAGGTTGCAGAAGCTGTTGTTGGGAGTTATGAGGGAGCTGTGGCCAGGAATAGCTGGAGGGGAACAAACTCTACCCAAATGGTTTAGGAAGTGAGTCTTCCTCAAAAAATGGCACTTTGCAGCCTTGCCAAGGAAGACCAGGGTAACATGGCACTTGTCCTTCAAACGTCTTCGCTCCTCCTGCTTTGCCTCCAGACCTGGCTATTGTCCACTTGTGGTCTGCATGCCTCTAGGGCAGGATGGGATGTGAGGACCCATGCTGATGCTGGGGTTTCCTTTTGTTCCATTTCTTTACCCCCACCTCTTAAATGTGCCCTCACAGAGCCATCTGCCTCTGCTGTAACTAGGGTTTCCTGAACTCCACACCCTGCCAAAGCTCGAGGAGACTTCACCCAGAGCTCAATGGGCATTTCCCCTCTAAGGCATCTGGAAGTCTGTCCTTCAGGATTCTTCCATCTCCTCTCTCAAGGGGTTTTCTCCCTCTCAAGTTCAAGGTGGCGAGGACATTCCCTGCTAAATCGGTCCTGGCGTACAGCGCACAATGTTGTGCAGAGCCAACCACAGGTAACAAACTGTGTTGCAATAAATGAAGGGTTTGGAGCCAGACAAAATGTGTGACATTCGAAGTTCTCAGCTCTCCTCCCTCAGAAAGGCAATCTGTGACTTCTGGACCCTCCTTAATGACCCAGAGCCAGATGGAAAATAATATTAATAATAATAAAAGAAACAAAGAAGGGGCTGGCGCATTTTTTAAATAAAGAAATTTCCCTCATCTTGCGGTTAATTTAAAAGGTTTATTTCTTGAAATGAATCCTCTTCATCAAATCTCCGATCCTTGAAAATCAGTACAACCTGCCTCTGTGGATAATGAATTGATTTGTAATGTAAATTATATAAAACACCCTCCCCACCAGCATTTGTGTGTGAGTGTGTTTAATCTAAAGCGTTTAAGTCTGAAAATGAGCTTCTCCATCAAAAGTCTCGATTCCATTTACATTTCTTGCATACGAGTCAATTTGTGCCTGACCCAGTCTATAAATCACTGCCAAGGAGTGCTGTGTCTGTACCTCTCCTCTTCCCCCACCCCCCTCCCCTCATCCTCCCATCCTTCCACATGCTATGTTCAAAAAGGCATCTTCAGATACCGCCTATAAACAGCTCCCAGTTCTCCAGCCAAGGTTCGGCCGGTGGAGAAGGGACCCCGGCACTGAGAGGTGCAGCACGGGCAATTAGCGGGCAGGCGAAGGAAGGGAAGTCCTGCTTGGCTTCTGCTGGCTGCTCAGGAAGGACCTTCCAAGGAAAGGCTTCCTCTCCCTTGGCAGCTCCTTTCCAGCATGTGATTGCTTGACTGCTAAGGGAGCCCATGGCTTAATGGTGTTAGAGGCTGAGGTCTTCTACTGGTGTACCTCAACATGGTCACATAAAATCCATGGAGTGGAATGATTTACACCACCAGAGGCTTTGGCCCTGCCTTGTCTCCCCAGTTCTCTGATCATGCCAACTTTTATCCCTCCTCTCATCCCACTGGCGGTGAGATGATTGGGGTCGCACCTCCTTAGCTTGCCTCCTGGTTGCTGAAAACAGTGGGAGGTGCCACTGGGGATTAGGGGCTCCCCTTGCTGGTCGGACCTCAGTACGACAAGTGCCAGATGCCCTTTGAGGGAAGTGAAAGTGGTGGTATCTTCACCCAGAAAGTCTGTTGACCCTTCTGGGTGCTGGCATTAGAACAGGCTTCGTAGCGATGCAGCTGGGGACCAGCAGGCCAGGAGGCTAATCATCGACTTGGGTCTCCTCTGTGAAACACCAGCAGTGCCTGTGAAACAGGCAGCTTTTCAGAGGGGTGTTTTATGGGTAAGCACAGAATGTGAACGGGATCATCAGCCCATCATGGGCACTGGCAGGGAATTTTGTGACACGCTTTTTTTTTTTGCTGTTTTTCCTTCAGAAAAGGCACAATTTAAACAGATTTCTAATGTCAGGGGGAAAAAAAATGGCATCAAGTTTTGGACCATTTCGTCAATCAAAAAAAGAAAATTTCCAATATATTGGTGGTGAAGGAACTTACTGCTCTATTTGAGGTACTGATGCAAGAACAAGAAATTAACAGTTACATCAGCCAGAAAAAGAACAGGACAAATGCTAGAAGAGCTGCTGGAGATAAAGCCACATTCCCCCATATATTTTTGCATGAAGATTTATAAAACCAAATTAACCAGTCCTTCTTGGATTCTCTTGCTCTCTCATTTTCTGTAGCAGAAGGATGCCTGAAAGCATTAAGAAATCAGAACACAGAATGTGTCCAGGTTTCCAAAGGAGCATGATATGAGGAACAGGACCATGGTCACCTTCCCTACCCAAAGCCACTTCGTGTTCTCCCTCTGTGAACCCTGACTTGCCCTAACACTGCTCTCTCCAAGCTCCATCCGTTGCTGTCTGGCTGGTCTGCCACTCACCAAAGTGGGAAAGACTGATGTCCAGCCAAGAGAGGTAAGAATTCAGCTTGAGTCGGGAAGTCAATCTGAGGTGACGGTCTTCTGAAAACACTTGGTTCATAGACTTACTGCCAGCAAGATGTTTCCTCTCTGTGCCTGGGTTGTCTACCTTTGAAATAGAGTTAACGCTTCCTTTCTCCCAGCTTTTCTTAGTTTAAATATAAGGCCTTTAGAGCATGGGGTGTATGTTACTGCATGAACATACGGCCCTGAGCACAACAGGGATTCTGGCCTTGGAGGAGTCCTTATGAGCTGCTGTAATACAAATAGTAGGAAGAGTTTTTCCTCAAGATTACCCCAGGGGATTGAGGTCAGACCTTCAGTGAAGGAAGACACAAACCTATTACCAGTTTCTGTGGGGACTAATACAATTTGCACTTCGTTAGAGGAATTCAAAGTGATTTGTACACATTAATTACTCCTTGCAGCATCCCAGCTGGATAAATATTACTACCTTCATTTTACAGGAAGGGTAACTAAGATGTAGAGAAGTTCATTTGCTTGACTACAACTGTACAGCATGCCAATGACAGAAGCCAGGAATAAAACATAAGAGGACAGATTGCCAGTCCCTGCCCACTCCAAATCTGTGGGTCCTCAATATTTCTTTTTCCCAGAAGAACGTCACAAGCCAAGGAAGGGGCTGCACCTCCTGTGATGGGGTTTGGGTACGGGGGATGGCACATGCGGCACAGCCTGGGAAGCACTGCTCAAACCCAAGCCTGCACAGCCTCGCAAAGATAGGAGGAGGAAATGAAAGTGCAATTAGCTGGAAACAAATGAATTCGTGTTGCATATATTTCCCAGGCTGATGGGTTAGTGAATGAACCACTCGTTATTTCATGGAGCAGCATCTTTAAGGATCTGTAGAACAACTTGGAAGAAACACAGCTTTTCTGTTTCGACATTTTTTGCAATATTTCTGAATGTTGTCTGCCTTAGTTTCAGGCATAGGTGCTGCTATATTTCCATTTTTTTTCGTGAAAAGGAAATTCTGAAGAAGCTTTGTAGTTGTTTAAACTTCTCACCTTGAATTTTTCACTGTCTCATGAGTGCTACATCGACAGCATCAACATATGGCCTACAGAAATAAAATATTTTGTACCTTAAATATCAAACCCTCTTTATTCCTGTTTTCATATTTTTCTTGTACTAGACCAGTTAAAAACAGGTGACGCTCCCCTTGCCAGCTGAAATGTTTAACTGAAGTCAGAGATGCAAAATGAAACAGAGAACACAAAGCAGAAGCAAAAATAGGAAACGAGAATAAAAAAAGTTTGGTTTGAGTTTGATCAATTATTTCTTCTTATGGTTGTTGGGGGGAAAAAAAGTACCTCTAAAACAAACCCCCTTTTTTTCTGCAAGAGCAAAACATGTGTCCAGAAATTTTCCAGCCATCTATTATCTGTTGCATTTCTCCTATGTGGTGAACAGAAGAACTTGATACTTCTTTGCTGCAGCTGATAAGCTCTCAGGATGGGATCAGAGTGGCGAAGCTCCTGTGCAAGCTTCCCAGAGGTGGCAAACTGGAGTCTCCAGGTGAGACGGATGTGAGAGTGTTGCAATAACAGTAGTAAGCTCCCTATTTAATGGTTCTTACTCACATTTGAGCTGGTGTCCTGAAGGATGGTATTTTTCAACCTGTGCTCCGCAGATTCCTGGGAGAACTCAGACTCCTTGTAAGGAAGGTGGGAAAAGCAACACCACCAATGCTTGCCAGCGGTTGGGGCTTGGGAATTTTCTAGGGAGTGCTGAGCCTTCATGAGAGGTTTTTCTAGGGATCCACAAATTAAAGCAAGTTGAAAGCCACTGCAGCAGGATAATGTTATATTGATTGCTTTGTTTTTGCAGGGGATAGATTTTGTTTAATCTTCCCCTTCCCTACATTGCTTGACACCATTAGTTTTATTTTCACTGACATTGAATATAAAAAATCACTAGAGAAGACACTTTCTAATGTGTTTTGCACTACATTCTGGTGGGTGATGACATGGGAAGCATTTTCTGGGGCACAGTACTCTTTGAAACAAGTTTTGCTTAAAATTAAATTGGGTAGCACAGAAAAGCATGGGCTTGAAAGGGATGAGAAGATCTTAGTGCCTGTTTTAGAAGAAATTGGGATCCAAAACAGATTGAAGACCTAGAAACTACGGGCCCGGCCAAGAGCTGGACAGAGGGAGACAGAGAGCCCCTCCTCGGCTGGAGAGCCCGTCGACCTACCCGTACCAGCACGGTGGGGCAAACGCTGCGGTGAGGTGGGTGTTACAGGGGAAACCTTTATTTAATGATGGTTTTGGTCTGCAGTGGGGTACGGTAGGAAGCAGCACCTCACACCCTTCCCCAGGATTAGGCATGCAACAGAGGACTGCAGTTTTGGGATGAGGTGGCTGGGATGGGGCAGGCTTCCCTGGGAAACTGCCCTCCCCAGGGCTGCGTTGCCCACTGCCTTGTACATCCGAGCTGCCAGATCTGGTTGTCCCAAGTCACTGTCCAGCCCGGGCGAGGAGCCGGGAGGGAGGTTGGGGGACAGAATGACATGGCTTCCGCTCAACAAATGCAAACTTGTTTCTCCTCCTCCTCCTCCGTCCTTCACAAATTCCTGGTGCCGGTCGCCCCGCTGGCTGCTCCGAGGGTTTTAATAAAAAGGGAAACCAACATTTGACGTGAGCACAGTAGGGAGAGGAGAGGCGGCGCAGAGGGAGGAGGCCAGACAATGTACCCATATGGAGAACAGAAGGATGCCGGGGC
>NW_009260182.1:8052872-8066390 GCF_000687185.1 Egretta garzetta | reverse complement strand
ACACCCCACGGCCCCTGCTCCGCCGACGGGCTCTTAACATAACAAGTGAGCCAAGGGGGCAGCCAGCCCCGTGCTCCGCACCCCCGAATTCCTCCGCCCCGGCCCCTGTCTCCCAGCTACTGATCCCAGGCAGTGCAGGGCCCTTCCCCGTGTCCTCCCCAGCGGTGCTATTGTCTCCTGGCCGCTGGGGTGGGAAAGGATGCCCCCAGGTCCTTTCCTGATAAAGACCAGTAAAGGCTGGGGGGAAAAAAAAAACATATATCTATACATACAAATACATATCTATATACAATAAATAAAGCAAGCCAGCCAAGCCCTTCTGGCAATTTTAGCTCTGTCTATTGTTCAGGAGGAGGGCTTTCCTCCCTCTCCTCCCATGTCCTAATGAAATCCCCCAAGCCCTCCTTGTTTCTCCCCCCGCCACCAAAGGGTACTCACACGGGCATGTTCTCAGGGACTTTGTCTCCTGTGGTTGGAGCAGCATAGGCTGTCAGGATGGAGAAATCTTTTATTTTCCAAGGTTGTAGGTGACAGAAGCTTAGTTATAAACCCCTCCAGAGCCTCCTCAAAGCCCTCATCACCCCCTCCATCTGCTGACCATTTGATTCAGAGCATCCCTTCAACCTATTTCACCCAGACCTACCCCTGTCTTCTCCTCCCTTATCCCTGCAGCCACCCACACGTTCATCAAGCCTGGCTATGGCTGGAGGGAGGAAGATGCAGAATTGATGGCTTCTCTCATGAAATCACACAGAATATCCTCTCAGAGTCCCAGGTCCTGGCAATGGGGCCACCTGCCCTCCTGTACATATGTACAGACACCTCCAACCCTCTGCCTCTTGGTGCTTTCCAAGACACACTTGGCAGGGATGGGGCAACCCACCTCTCTCTCCCCCCCATCAGTGCAGGGTGCCCCTAGGGCCCCGATTCTGACTCCTCTGCTGGCTTGCAATTGACCTTGGGCAGTTTTAGACCTTTTCCTGTGATGCTCGTGACACTGTGGAGGCAGGCCAGCAAGCAGAGGCACCTGGCAAATGACTAGACCATGGTCCTTCACACAACATCCCTGGCCGCTGCCCACGCACCCCTACCGCCAGGCCGAGCCTCACACCTGGTCCGCACATGCCTGAACTGACAGCCCCAGCCCTCCCTGGGTCCTTCACAAAACAGAGGAAGGGGCTGGGGAAGGGATGTGGAGCTGCACAGCTCTGAAGGTCACCACCCCCGGGTGCTCCCTCCCTCCCCTGCCGCAGCCAGCGGGGGTGAGGGGCTCAGCCATGCTCACGAGAAGGGGCTCGGTTCTGCTTGCCCTCCATCCCCAGCACAAAATCCAATTTCTTTACACAGAGAAGATGAGTTCCCCTCCCCCGGCGTGTGTCTCTTTTTGCCTCCCATTGCACATGAAAATGCTGACGGATTTCCCTGATCACTAGCCATGCTGGCTAGTGGCTAAAGCAGTTCATTTCAGACCCTGCGCAGGTATTTCTTACCATATATTATAGTGAATAATGTATCCCCAGCCATGCAGCACAAGGCTTATAAGGCTATCTCAGTATTCTGGTGACAGCTTTAAACCACTCGACCATTGACCATTCAGGTCTCATGGTTTATAGAGTCACCAGCACACCTTGACAGGGTTATAGCCTACTTATTGGTATAAAGCATGGTTAGGGATACATTATTATAGCACGTTGCTTCTGAAACAGGGCCGTGGGCCACCAGTGGCCTAGAGAGCCCTCGCTGGTGATCTGCAAAGGGCTGCGTGGTGCGGACAGTCCGGTTAATGTTTGCTTGCTAAACCATGATGAGCAACTGTTGGAGCGACCTGAGGGGCAGCGTTCACCCTCAGATCCTGGGCAGCGGGAAGCACAGTCAGGGCTGACAGGAGGGGGGCTGCAAAGAGCTGCTTTCTAGGAAAGCGGGCATCCAACTCTGCCTGAAGACCTCTCTTTAACACTGGTGATCCAAAGCATTGCAGTCCCCATGGCCTTTTTACTCTCCAGCAGCCACCATGTAGGTTGCAAGGAGGCCAAGAAACACTTTGAAGAGTGCTGCTTCCACGCTACATGGTTTACATCCACCTTTTCTGGGCTGCTTTGGGTTGGACGTAACCTGACCATCTTGCTTCTGTACAAATGCCAATTTGGTTTGGCTCATGCTGAATGCTCATTAACAATTACTAGAGTTAAGGTAGTTAATCACTACAGCTGAGGTTGAAATCTGGCTTTTCCTTTCAGATCCCAGCTCTGCAAGCTTTTCCTATCTCCCACAGAAAGGTTTCTTCCTTGTTTCCATTGTTCCAGCCTTGCTATCCATTTTATTACAAAGTTTCTGAGAATTGTTTGAATTACCTTTGAATACAACGTGCACTTGTTCTGGCTGTTATTGCAGAGCTGGGACAATTTAACAAACAACTCAGGTTAAAAATGTTGACCTCAGGTTGCTTCCTGATCTCACTTGATTTGTTAAATATTGAGCCAAAATTGGAGAAAAATTACCTTGGTACTTTGAAAGCCCTCAAAACTGGAACTCAGCAATAATGCATCTGTGCTTCAAAATTTCTCTCCCTGCACTCCCTCTTTAAGTGCTATTAAAGGAAATATTTGTTAAGGATATTTCAGCTATAGGACTGGTTAAATGGATCCATTACGGAATTACTACATGCCAATGTTCAGGATGTCTCTGAAACAAATGGACTCATTTTCTCAAATGTTATGTTTAAGTCTCAGAGCACTCTAGACCACAGCCCTGTTTGACATATGCCTCTTCAGTGTCTTCTCTCAGTTTTCTCTGCAGCCTTGATCCTGCAGAGATTTATGCTTGTGATTAACTTCAAGCATGTAAATAGTCCCTCTGAGTTCAACGGGATGGTTACAGTTAACGGTGTGAGCATCCTCTGATGGGGCTGAGGCCGGCCTCAGCCATGCTCCCAGAGACACCCCTGCCAGATGTGCACAGTTTGGCATCCACCAGCTGCGCAGACCTGACCCAGGTCAGGCATCCTCGCAGCATCACATCTTACCAAGTTAGCCAGAGCATGCACTGCACAGCTTTTGTGCCAGCTTCAATTTTACTCCAGCTTTCTGCAAGCTACAGTGGGATGACAGGCGATATTTTAAGGTATAAAGTCAGAGTCACAGACAAATAATACCAAATGCACATTGAGTCTGCCAGGAGAAGTTAACCTGTCAGCACTCCCTGGAAGGATCTGAATTAGCAGATCAGCTTCACATCAGATCAGCATTTGTGTCATGTGGCCACCGTCTTTCTGACCCAGTACTTGGAGCCCTAAAGCCTGACTTCCTTGCCTGTTGAATCCAGGCTTCAGTAGGTTTAAGACAGTGGGGTGATTGCTTACCTTTGCACAGTAAGTTCTGCTGCTGTGAGGCTTTAGTGGAGTTTTTAGAAAAGGGGGGTGAAATCCTACAGTGTGTAGATGTGAGGCTGATAGTCTTACCATACTCTTTTTCACTGAAGAAGAGGAAGGTGCAAGATACTGAAGGCAACGTTAAATAAGCAGAAAAACTTTTGTGGATATAAATTTTTACTGTCTTTTCATAGCCTGTACAACCTGATATACAGGGCTGGGGTGGTGGGGGTGGTAATAGGGGAAATATTGCTGCCAGTACATCGAACAGTACAAACACCTCTTCAGACCTCACCTTTAGCAGCTAGGCAGTATGTGCATGCCACTGCAGGGGGTGAGATGGGACTGATGATACAGATATACTGAGGCTGATCTGGGACAACTTGGTTGCTTTGCATTCAGCTTCTCAGCTCAGGTTTCCACTTCAAGTGCCATAAATCCCTGAGTCCACAATCACATCTCACCTTCCCTTAACGCAACGTTCTTTGGCAGGTCTTGATCTCTTCCCGCTGGGCCAAGCCACACCGGTACTGGACCAGCAGTGCAAGGGGAGGAACCAGACCCACCCCAGTAAGAGGACAGATAGGTCACAGTGCAGGTGGAACAACTGAGGGATACACAACTAATTATATGCACGTGTGGGGTATTTATTACTGTAAAATGCACACAAAATTCATAGGCACCTAAGACTTACGATGGCATTATCCACCGCTGCTGGAGAATTAATGGGCAGCCTTTTCCCTGCGCTAAAGCAGACAACAGAGGGGGGTACTCTGTCATCCAGGGGTGAGAGCGGGGAATGAATGCATATACAGTACTCCCCTCTAATGCTAATGGACCCTAGCACTGAGATTAGATTTACACCCTCCCTCGAAATGTACACCAGGGGAAGGCAGCTCCTCCAGGCTGCCTTCCGAATGGTGTGGTGCTGCAAATGCTGCTCGCCCTGCCTCGTCCCCACTGGCCTCCACACTGGCCAGCACAGGCTGTCCTGCTCCCCACCTCCACCCTGCTCCCCACCTCCACCCTGCTCCCCACCTCCGCCCTGCCCAGCTCCACCGGGAAGGACCGCTCACATTTCCCTCTGCCCCATGGCAATGGTGAGTAGAGCAGCACTTGTCCCCCCGCATGCTCCCAGCCTAGCCCCCAGCATTAGAGGCTCAATCCTTCACATGAACCCACCACCTCACCATGAATGCTGGGCAGTGGCTGGCATTTCGGTCCTCAGCACCGAGACAACACCACACGACACTACGAAGGGTTAAACAGTCCTTTTGCAATCTCTCTGCTCCTCACAGAAATAAAACATGGAGAAATTATCCTTCCCCTTTCCCTCCCACCATCTTCGCTTTGGGATAGGAATGGGATTTTGACCAGAGGAATAATACACCTAACAAGGGGGAATGTTTCACTTGCAGAATAGACATGCTCAGCATACTCAGGTAGAGAAGGACAAACCATCAGGAAAGTTCTCATGGACAGATTTTCCATCCCTGGCTCCATGTTTGACCCAAGTTCCTTGAGCAGAGCCAGAGCTAGTCCCCAGCCCTAGCCCTGGAAGGAGCCCGGGGAACTGGGTGGCAGCATGGTGGTGCTCTCCCACCTCTTACTACCTCAGCCAGAAGCACAGGCCCCACGCTGAACTGGAGAGGAAGGACTCCCACCACGGGTCTGAACAGCCCAGCTTTCCCGGGCAGCCTTTCTTCGTCCCTGGCAGTGGGCCCACTCCTGGGCAGCGTCACTACGCGGCGGGAGTGACCATAGGCCTGCTAAAGAACTCCCTGCAAATAATTCACACCAACTTGTTTAAAGGAGCAAATGGGTTTAATTATTAGTTACAATCTTGTCAATAATTATCACCCCATCTGTGGGTAATAAATGGCAGCTTCTCACAGACTGCATCATTAGAGTTTAAGGACACCAATGGGGTGCATTAAAATGCTGAGGAAAGCATTGATCTGGTGTAAAAATGCTCTTTACAAATTACAGGCACGGGTCAAGCCCACCAGTGAGTCCTCCCTCTTCCCATCTGATGCCAGCCTGCCCCCTCTCCTCTCCTCTCCTCTTGCCATGTATCCTCCCAGTACCCCCAGCCCGTGGCTGCCAGAAAGACAAAGACCCCAGTCTGCAGATTGCAGGGGACCTAGACCTTACGTAGGACTCGGAGCTTTACAGAGCGAAGGCTGTCTGATAATGAAGGGGCTGGTATAAAGCACCACAGCTCCATCCTAGTCAGCTCTGCTGCTTTATTCCCACAAAGGAGCTGGCCTGGGTGTCTTCACAGCGGTTTTTATCCAATAGGCAAGACAAGTAGGAACATGGAGGCAATGTTTTCTGAAGTGCAGCTACTTCTGGGGTGGAAAAGCATCAGTCATCACACAGCAGGACTTCTCGGAGGAGAAATGATAACTCCTTTTCTTTTTTTTTTTTTCTATTTGAACTGCAGGCTGGAATATAGGCCGGCAGAATGTAATTATCCAGGCTGGAATTTGGCCAAGATGCTGGGGCTAACAGCCCTACTGTTTCAAAATATGCCACAGTACCCTAAATGATCACATCTTGCAGGATTTGATTTTGCATTGCATCCAAAACAATGTTGGGAAGTCAATGAGTAGGATAAGCATAAACTAGTCCCACTTATCCCTGTACCTGCTGGAAGTTCAGCCCAGAACGGCCCCTGAAAATTGGTTTCATTTTCTGTGCAAAACATTGAAAGAAGTCAGTGGTTTTATTCCCTTTGCAAATTCTCTGCAAGCCGTTTCCATTTTTTTCAGTGAAAAATACATCAACTTTCAGAAGGGGAAACTTGAATAAAGCAAGATATTTCCATTTGAAAACAAAAAAAAAGGGGGAAGGGCATTTCTTTCCTCTACAACAATATTTTAGACGGACTTTCTTTTTTTAGCCTTTTTTTTTTTTTTTTTTTTGATTCAGCCCGATAGGACAGACAGAGGATTAAGATAGCTAATGGACAGTCCGCACTGGCAAACAAAACTAACACCTAAATGGCTCTTTGCATGTACAAGTGGAAAACTCTCCAGTAAAAAGAGAGCTTCAGCGACAGAGGCAACCTGGACTAAAACTGAGCCCCAGTGTCAATAAACCTCCGCCGGGGCCCATACACAGCCCTGTCAAACACCATGCCCCCCATGCTTGCAACCTATCCCCCCACTATTAAATAGCTCCAAATGCTTCCTGTTGTTTGGAATGCTACGCAAATATTGGCAGAAGGATGTACACCCTGTTTTAAAGATAGTTCGTATGGCAACACCAACCAAACTTTTTGGAAAGCAGTATCAGAACTTGCAGTTTCTCTTCTTACTTCAATGAATAAAGTTTATCTGCAGAATAAATTGCGCTTTTAGCCAACTCAGGCTGTTTGCTAGCTCTTGCTGAATTTGGCCAATCGTCCCCCCCAAGGGAAAAATAGAAAAGGAAAAGGTAATTTTGAAAAGTGAAAATATTTCATTTTCTATTTTGGAAAAAGAATCATTATTTTTTTTTTTTTCATGTTGAAATGTCTTCCCTTTGTGAAACATAACTGCTTTTCTAAAAAGGACAGTGGCCATCTGTAAACAACACCTCTCATTCAGACTGGAAAAATTACAGCAGCTTTCTGTTTTACTGAAATATCTTTTTTGAACCAAACCTCTCCTAATTTTCAGTTGGACAAATGAAAGAAAATGAACGAAAGGGACGTTCAGAAACTATTTCAGATGCTCAGCAGCATCACCAGTGCACACGTCCTGCGGCGGCCTCGGCGCCCCTGCTCTCCGCACATCATTTGCTGAAAATCTCAAACTGTCGCTTATCTCACACACATGAACCGCGCTCAGCTGAACTGCCCAACACTGCCATTGCCCGGCTCACATTTTGTTCACATCACACCCCTCTCTGGTGCTGAGGGGAAGGTAAAGAAGGAAAACAAACTGAAATGCAGGAAACACCATGTTCAGTTCTTCATTTGTAGCCGTTCGTACTCGACTCCTAAATATCACAGTAATTCCTTTGATTTTCTGAAAAGGTAAGTGAATCCTAAAAAGCAGTGTGACTTTTAGAAAGAATATCTTTCTGGCAGCCTGCACCAGAAAGGAATTATTCCCATGTTGTAATGCATAATGCACAGTAAGGTCTGCATGAGAACTGGAGCTGGCCACTGCACAAATACAATTCCACCAGCGAAGCTTCCAACCTCATTCATAGTACCTGTTCTTCAATTTTGTTCCTGTTTAAAAAAAATGCCATGTCACTTAATTGACCGATTCCATGCCACAAGCGGTTTGCAAACACACTTGTTTGAAGAAGATACGCCCGGGCTGATTTGGAAAATCCCTAAGCAATGCATTCAAAATAAATCAGAACTGATTCATGACCAGTTGAGTAAATACAGGGAATGGAGGGCCTGGCACAGGTACACCAACACCCATGGTAATACGCTGAGCTCACTCCAGCAAATTTTGTACCTTCTTCCATTTCACTTTCTGCAAAATTCCCAGCAGATCACTTTACAGCGAAGGATGTGTTGCGAACCAGTGTGTAACAAATGGACGGAGGAGAAAAATCACAAAAGCACATTTGAAAAACACCCTGAGTAAATATTTGCATTGGAAACTGGACCTCAGGATTCACTGTATGCAGTCAGGGGTCAGAAACATTACGGGTCCACTCCAAACAAAGGCAACTTGAAACTGGGAAGTGGGGTTGTGAGCGAGCTGGTGGGCATCAGCGTAACCGCACCAGCATCAGGGAGCGGTAGCTTTTATTGCAGCTGAAGACCCTAACCCTGCATTTGCGTGAGGTACACGCGTGTGTGTTCACATATTTAATGCAAAGGCACACAAGCCTGCATGCGCTCACACATTCTTAAAATGTATGTGCATATATTCCCATATTCACAATGAACTGTTTATGAGCGAGCTATCAAGAAAGAGTTTTCACTGAAATTATTCAGTGAATGACTTCAAACAATGAATACATCGCAGGAAATGGCGATTGGCTCCAGAGCAATCCGCAAGCAGAAAAGAAGGCAAAAGCAGTTGAATAAATGGGTGGCTATGAATTACTCATTTAGCTGCATTATCTCCTTGTGGTCCCAATTCAGCAAACGCCTAAACACCCACTTCCCATTAAGGGCATGAATAGTCCCATTGATTCAATAGGGTTATTTTCTCTGCCGTCCATGGGGCAACTCAAATACTTAAATTTAAGCAAGTGCTTAAAGAGCTTTGCTGAATCAGGAGGTATGTCCACACTGTATATACCTGTGTTATACAGAAGGTCAGATTAGCTGATCAAAGAGTCCTTTATGGTCTTCAGATCTATAAATCTATGAATAAAACCAGCCTTTGCTGGAATTGCTTCTCCATAACCTTCCTGAGCATTGAAATTCATCCACACCCCAAAAATATTAATAAAACACTCTGTACTTAACTCTTTTCATATTATACTAAGTACGCCACTAAATAAACCTCTTAATATTCCAGTATATTTTGCAATGAACATTTTCCCGGTACGCTAGAGCGATTCCTCCTTTTGTGCCATCCAGAACACAATCCCCATGAAATACTGCAGTAAACATTTCTCTGAGTACTACAGCAAACACTACCAGCATTAGCAGATTAACCATTCCACTGAGCGCCATATTAAGCACACGTTTAAATACTGAGAAAAGACGTATAGCCTCCTCCTTCCACTGCGCCTCGTTACCCTGCCGAGATCCATATTTTTCTGCACTGAGTCGACCAGCCCTGTGCATACCTGCTCTCTTCCCTCCCCTCCTGACGCCTCTCCCTCTCTTTTTCTTGTTTTGTTCATCCCGGAGCCATTCTTCTGGCTTGGAAAATTCATCAGAGGGCAGGAATTGGGGGATAAAAGGAGGGCAGAGGATTTGGCACATTGTTCAACCACAAAATCAACAACAAATCTGTACTGCGTGCGCGCCTGCCTCTCTCAGCATTGCTGAACTCTGTCGATGGGGAAGCACAGGTTACCTGCGGGTCCCCCTCCCCGGACCAACAGAAATAAGCCATGCTCTGAAGTAGCAGGTCTCGACTTGTGTAATTTGGAGTTATAAAGCATTGTTTGGGTTTTACAGGTGTACTTTAATGTCAGTGAAATTACCGTGCTCAAAGCCTTCAATGGATTCATCTTTAGCAAGTGTTTAAGAGCCATTGACTCGTCGCTTGTTGCTGACAAACCATCTAGATTCAACCCATGGTTCTGTTCAGCTTTTCTCCTTTCCCTCCTCTCTCTCTCTCTCTTTCTCTCTCTTTTTTCCTCTTTTTTTTTTTACTAGCAATTTGATGTTTGATCATTTGAGGCAATGAGGCGGAGGGTAATTTACGTTATCAGGGAGGTATGAGGGGTGCTGGGAACCCAGACGCAAGGCCCATTCGCCTGCTAAAGCGCCATCGTAATGTAATGAGACTCCAGTCAAGTGCAGCTAGTAATGGAGAGGAACATTTCCCATTCATCTGCCTACCTGAGACTCCACCGAATACGACAATAACTTTTGCAAGGGAGGAGCAGGGGGGGACACGGCGAAGGGGGGCCGGAGTCCCCACGGCATGACTCCCTCTGTCTCAGGAAGAAGCACCACAGGCTCATCCTTCACACCATTGAGGGAAGCAAATTAACACAACTCAGGAAGCCACAAACCAGGTTGTTGGAAGTGCTTAACCCTCCCCAGGTCCTTTCCAGCGGGCACCTGGTCAGCATGCACTCCCAGCCTTCCCCGCCAGTCTGTGACCAGGTCCCCTCCACGGTGCCTGAGCTGCTGCATCACCCAGGAGGAAGCCGGACACTCACGCAGAGGGAGCTCAGAGAGGACGGGTGCACCAGGGCAGGCCACCAGGGAGGTACCTGCACGTCAACCAGTAGAAGCTGAAAAAAAGGAGGAAAACTATTTCCCAGAAGGGCTCCAAGGCCATTTCCCTCCAAAGGGGTTTCCAAAAAAAGCTCTTTTCCCTGATCGCCCCTAGCCAGCTCCGTCACTTGCCTGCAAGCATGGCTGCCTATTACAAAACCAGAGTTTTGAGAAACCCCTTCCATTTGTTTTTAAGTGTGGCATGCAGGGCATTGGGATTGCATCAACTGTTTCTTTTAATGCCACTTTTTAATATCAGTCAAAAGACAAACAAAAACCCAAACCTGCCCCACACTTCTAGCACCCTGGATGTCAACTCGTGGCAGGGTCGGATTTCGTTCCCCACAGCCACATGAGAGCAGCCCCCTCCCGCCACACGCCCTGGAGGGGCAGACATTAACTCCGCTCTGCAGTGTCCCAGGGTGGCTGCATCACCCCAACTGGTGGGGAAACTGAGGCACGGGACAGTGCCCCATGCCGTGCCGTGATGAATAAAATCCAAGGGCTCGTTTTCAGAGAATGAGTTCCCGAGGATGCTGGGAGTCATTTCTGCCGTGTGTGTGTCCCCACCTCAAACACTGCTCCTCAACCTTGTCCCTTGCCTGGAAAACCCTCCCTAGCTGCAGATTCGCTTTCCACTCTGCCTGTGTAGCGTGGTGATGGGGCCTCCCAGCAGCACAGTAACAGCAGCAACAGCCGTACCCACCACCAGCAATAACAATGATGCACATATTCAAGTTCTCGCAGGCAAGCCTGCTATTCTGCACACTTTTTTTTTTTTTTGCAAGCTGAGGGTAATTATAGCTTGAGGGAACCTCCTGGATGCAAACAGATCTCCCAGTATGAAGACCTCGATGTGTGTCAAGGGGTGTAGGTGGCAGGGGCGAGATACCGGGGCAGGAGAGATTAATTTCCTTCATCAGCCTGTCCTAAGCTTGACGTTCGTTCCCAGAACTCATCCTGAGAAAGGGAGAGAGAGGAAAGGAGAGGGGGAGCATGAGGGAGAGACCTCAGGTCCCCCTCCCAGCCCTCACCAAATTCTTGCCACATGGACCCTTCCAATTATATCCACGTTTGAAAGGCTGCTGTCAGGATGAAAGGCGCAGAGCAGTAATGAACTGACGATTAATTTGCAGTTGGCTCACCCAGTGCGTGAGCGTCTCTCAGGCTCGCTGCGTGCGGGTGCTAAATATGACGATGTCAGCAATTGTCAGCCAGAGCCAGGGTTACCCTTAATAAGAGTCTCTCTCTCTGCCGCCTCATTGCCCACTGCCAGCTTTCGGGGGCTCCGGCTCAGCTCCCCATCCTCCCAACAGTGAGGGGAGCACTGGACCAGCCCGGCAGCTGCCAAAGTAGCAAGAGGAAGGGAAAAGAAATGCCCTCTCCCCTGGCAAAGTGGCAGGAGCAGCTGCCAGTGCTAACTGCCTCTGCCCATGCCAACTTTGACCTGGGAGAGTTACGGCTTGTGCTGGCACGAAAAATGCCTCAGGATGTGAGCAGGCACGTGAGCACCAGCCATGCCTGGGCTGGGATCCTTTGCACCTCCGAAACTAGCAGTCAATATCTCAGCCCCCTTAATCCATTTGTAAAACAAATCTCTCACTCTCCACATTCTAAGTCAGCATCACCACGTCGCAGGGGGCATGGGTGGCCAGGGACTGTCACTGACCCTGAGTTTCAAGCCAGAGCTGTTGCAAACACCCTTCCCAGTACCATGCAGAACCAGGTTGCCAGCAGCTGATTTTCAGGTTAATGCATTAAGGATCGACATAGCCTGATGGGGCCTGGGCATATTTCCTCTCCTCAAATGCCCCTGCCAGCCCCGGCAGGGAGGCAAGCATCACGCACTTGGGGACGGCTGTGTCGAGCCCTCTGCGAGAGCACACGGAGGGATCGGCCGTGCTCCAAAGAGTTTCCAGGCTAACCAGCCAAGATGCGCCTGGGTGTGGGAGGGACACAGCGGAGAGCGCTGGATTGACAGGGCTGGGAATACAACCTGCGTCTTCTGCATTAAGGGGCCTGTCATCAGGCCGCGGGGGAACGCTGCTTTGCAGAGGGAAGCACAACACCTGCTCAAAAGACACAGATATTCAAAGTAAAGAGCAATCCCTTGGCATCACACAAAGATGCCTACTGTGCGCTCCCAGGGAAGCCAGGGTGGGCACTACAGACTTGTGTATCCCATCCACCCGTCCCTGTCCATCCACCAAATCCAGACACGGCATCTTCTTTCCTCATCCTCACACCAGGGATGGGACCCAGGCCTGAGCCATTAGCCATTACAAATGTGCTTAACCTTGAAAAGGTATTTTCTTCAAGTGTCTGAAGTTGGGCATCCCAAAGCACCAGGCACCTTTGAGAATCTGGGTTCAGGAGGGTCATAACAAATTCTGCTGCGGAGAAAGCATCGGATGCCTGGACCATAGCAAAGCAATGCTCTTCGATGGAAGAGGGGCAATGTGTAAGGTATTAGAAGTGTTCATACAGCAGCTTCCTATTAGTCTGCCCAAAGGCCTGCAAAATACATTTCACATCTCTCGTCCACTAGATGACCATTTAGATTATCAGACCCGGCTTCATGTTATTAAGTTCGGATCTGAAAGATGGGTGCACTGATTTCATCTTGGACATGGACTTCTAGAGCTTCAGGGGGCTGATTAGTAGAACATGAAAACCAACTGCAAATGGCTGGAAAGCCTCTACCTGGAATTATAAACCAATCAGCACACCCTACCTGCTGCAAATATTGGCCATCACCAGTATCTACCCCGGAACATGCCATCCCCAGCACCTGCCATCATAAGTGTGGGATTCCTGGGCAGCTCGTGTGCTCTAAAGTCTTGGCATTTTCACCCTTTTCACTCTATACAAACAACACTCTTCATCTCTTTTGTGGAGACATGGACATCAACTGAGAGATATTTCTCCCTTGGGACACTTTTTCTTAGGAAACTTCACACCTGAGCTGGCTGGAGCATCCTGTGAATTCATGGCATTTACAGAAGCTGGTGTTGCTCAAAGTTAAAAACCCTAGAAAAAACTATTCCAGAAAACTGGGTGCCTTTTCTTTTGAGACATTCTGAAAAACCCTTTTGATCGTTGGTTCAGAATGACATTTAGTTCTAATTTTATTTGGATGCTATTAGAGAATGTTTACAGAGCTCAGGCACCAAAACAAGCATCCCTTTTCACCTTGAACAAGACATTTAATTTAATGAAAAGCGATGTTGTGGGGCTTCCCCCGCCTCAGCCTCTTGATTTGCAAAAAAAGTTTCAGCAGGCACAA
>NW_009260182.1:8041144-8052849 GCF_000687185.1 Egretta garzetta | reverse complement strand
AGCAGGACCAAAGCCAGGTTACGGCCAGGTACGTGTGTCTCTGAAACTGCCTGCAACTAAAAAGTCTGCTGTTCACCCTGTTCTGGTACACACATAACTTTATTTTATCACTACGATCTTGGGGTGCCCGCACAACTTACCAATCAGCTTCCCTGCAGGAAATCACATTCCCTGCCTGGAAAAACATACGGAATAAAGAGAGGCAAAAAAAAATATTCAGAGATTGGATCTACTCAGAAGGCAAGTGCTCAGGATGGTCTGAGGTCCATCTTAGCAAAATGGACATACTATTACTGTTGCAACCCCCAGGGTACCCTCACAGCGTTTGATGCTGGGTCCTGTTATGCCAGGACGAAGGAGGGGATGATGATGGGCCTGCATCACCACTGGCTCTGTGGGTACTTCACAGCGCCTTTTGTTTCTGGCTGAGGGGCTGTAGGTGCCTTACAGGTCTGGCCATCATCACAGATGCGTTTTTACTGTGTAACCCCTGCCATCAGAACCTGGCACTTCAGGCACTGCTCCTAGCATCGCTCTCACTCCCTCCCGGAGCTTCCCTGGCAGGCGCATGGTGTCTCCTGCCAGTGGGCAACAGACCGGGCTCAGCTCACGCGCCATTTTAAAAAACGCGCCTCAATGAGAGCTTCCTACAAAGATGCCTTCCAAGCCGCTTTTCCTGCCCACCGAGCATGCCCGGGCCTGGAAGAGCAGCTTTTTGGCTTTCCCCACTCCTTCCACCCTGCCTGGCTCCCCTCAAGAGCTGGCTCCGTGGCCACGCCGTGCCTCGGCGTGGAGCACGAGGTAGCAGAGTCACCGCACCGACGCCACTTGGCAGCGCTCCTCATGACACCACGGCCACATGAAAGCCAAAGGCAGCCCTCGGAGAGCCGAGGGCTCCTCTGCAAAGGGGACCTGAGCCCTTTAAGGAAGAGAGAGGAGCAGAAATCAATTGTCTGCTCGCCTTCCTCCCCAGGCCCCCCTCTCCCCCTCCTCCATCACCACCACCACCACACACGCACCCTATTCACCCTGCTGGAAGGTGACATTTGCTATTAACCTTATATTGGGCCATTTTGTAAATCAATGTCACTTACATTTAATAACAAGTGTAATCAAAGGAATTATGCAAATTTAATTTGATGCTTCTTGAATTATGCAAATCTGCACCACATATAATGGCTTCTGACATGTGCCCAGTTGGAGAACGTTCCATTACCTCCTCTCTTATTACCCCTATTATTATTTTTATTTTTTTATCCTGTGGTGGGGGGGAGGGAGAAGGGAGGGAGCAGCGGTTAGGCTTGGAGGCAGGGGGGACAAGCGAGTGCAGGGGGAAGAGAAGGGAAAGAAGAGGGTTGGTGGAGGGAAGCGGGGGGGGATGGGGATGGGGGGAATCATTTCCCATGAATGGCTTTGCAGGCCATAATACTATAAGCCTCTGATTCTAAATTACTGCCCTTCCAGTCCTATCTCCAGCATGATATTACTCTCCTTGGCCTCTTCTTCCTGAATTACCAGGCGAGCTGGGGGAGGGTGAGGGAAGAAGGGAGCAAGACCCACAGAGTGGAAAGTGCAGAATGAATAGGTTTGGGGCTTTTTGCTCCATGGCCACCCCAGGTACCCCCACATCCTGCTAGGGCCCCAGGAGAATAGCTGTTCTTTTCCCCTTGGCTTTCCCACCGCTTACTTGTTTCCTTGCATGTGACCCCAAGATCGGGGAAAAACCACCACAAGATGGATGTGCCACAATTTTCAGTATCTTCTCAGAAAGCTGGGGCATCTACAGCTAGTGACACCCCAAGTTCCTCCCTGTGCAAGGGCATTGGTGTCTGCAGCACCAGAAGTCAGTTTGGACCAGCTTCTTCCTCCATTGCTTTTGCTTGTCAGAGACAGCAAGAGGATTTGATGATCACAGAGTGGATCTGAAAGACAGTGCAGTGATGGCAGTAGCACATGACGCTGGAGCATGTCTTCCTCTGCTGGACCACTCACAGCAACTGATGAGAGACTCCTGCCACCATTATGCAGTGTGACCTTGGGCAAGATGGGTCCCACCTCCATGTCTTGGTGTCCTCACACTTGTGTGAAGCAAGTAAAGAAATCAATTTGTCTTTTGGAAGGAAGAGAAGAAAGAGAAGACAAAAATGCATTTTTTAAAGTCTGTATGCTCCTCTACTGTGAACTGATACACGTTATGGGTGTACAGTACCAACACGGCTCCATCATTTCTATAAAGCAAAGAGTCACTAATATCAGATGTCTCCCCACTCTAGGGTTGAGAAGTGAAAGGCAGAGGAGGATTTCTACACTTCCCAGACAATTTACAGTTGCCATGTTTCCTTCCAAAACTCTTCCAGAAACACTGGGGTTTTTTTCCTCTTTGCTCTAAATATTTCTGCTTTATTACATAGCCCTACAAGACTGAAGTTTTTTTCTCTAATGGAAGATAATTTCCAGAAACATAGCCTGCATTTAGGTTTTAAATGATAAACCATAAAATATGTCCAGATTCATTTTTTCCTACCTGTCAATAGTTCAAATTATTTTTAAAGCTAAAGAAAAGTTTTTTGGTTTAATGGATGGATTTTCATCTGTTATCAAAAATACACTCTCATGGAAATTTTTCTGAGGGGAAGCTGTCCCTACTCTGTCCCAAATGAAAATCATTTGAAGTTCATTGTGAAAAATTCCATGATTCAGCCAGACCTCGATAATATGGCTTCCACCGACGATGGGGTGAAATGGATGTGCTTACCTCACTTCAGGGCCAACTTCTGCTGGAAAGGAACATGTAACTCACCCAGGGGATGCTGCTGGCATTACCTTCCAAGCCCTGATGGTGTTTGGCAGCATCACCAGCAGCTCTCCAAAGCCATCGGTGCTCCACCACTGCCGCCACTTCTCCATAGAGCCCCTATGGAAAACAAGGGTGGATTTTCTTCTCAAGAGCTGAGGCTGCAGGTAGAAATCCTGCTGGGAGGCCTCAGTCCAGCATCTTCTCTGGCCCTTGTCCAGGGAGCCCAGCCCTGCACTCTCCAGCCCCCAGGGCTGGGATGCCTGGAGGGAGGGTGCCAGCAGCAACAACAGTGCCTGGCACTTGCTCACCACTGCCTGAGGTTGTTGATTCACTGCCCAGAGATGGTGGTGGTCATTAGTAGGCTGAAGAAAAGAATGAAGCTCATTTCAGAGTCAGATACATCAATAACCTCTGAAGTCCTCCTCAGCCCAGGGCATCTGGACTGCACAGAGGACAGAGAACTTGCTTTGCCTTGCTTTGCCTCCCCTTGCCTTGCTTTGCTTTGCCAGCAGATGACCCCCATTGCTCCCGTGGAGGTGGCCAGGACTCGCTCCCAGTCCCTGGCGTCAGTTGCTGCACTAGCAGAGTAGCAGGAGGGTGCGCATCGCAAAGTGTCGCAGCCGAAGCACCGCTGCTGTGGGCACCCACCTCACACCTCGGTGTACCCCGAAGGTACTTCTGGGGAAGCAGAGTAATGAGTGCATGGAGCTGAACTTGTCCCTGGTGTTAAGCCTGCTGAGGTCAATGGAGGTACCAAACAGCCCATAGGGCCCTATTCCCGAATTCAAGAGGTGTGTAGCAGATGGAAGCACCTCTCCTGCAGAGAGAGCGCAGCACACAATGTGCTGTCTCATGGCTGGTGTTTCTGGGCTTGTCTCTCCATGGAGCTTTTCAGGATGATGTCTCTGAAAAACTCCAAACATGGATATTCCAGGACAAAAGGGTCTATGCTGGAGTTTGTTGGGAATAGCTGTCAGGAACAGCCCTGCAGGGGTAGAAAATGTCCTGTACGTTACGCTACAGCCAGCAGCACCGGGCGCTGAGCTAAAGCACAGTACATGGGTGACTGCTGTAATGTGGGCTCACTGCTGCCTGTGTGTTCCTCAACTCCAGCCCCCGCTGGAGGACGCCAGGTAAAACAGAGGAGCCCGAGGAGCCTGAAGGTGAAAGCCTTTTCATCAGGCAACCTGTTTCCTGGTCCTGATGCTGAAGGTTAATTCAGAAATGGGCAATGCAAAGTTCCCAAGTGGAGGCTGAAAGACCTTTGTGCCATTGCTGGGAGAGGGAATTTGCTTGGCTTGAGCCCTGGCGGGGGCATGCTGGGCTTCCCCAGGGTAAATAAATAGAGTGGGGAAGTGCCTCTGAAAGCCATAATTGACACAAGGGCTCTAAAAGGGGCTGCTCCCAGCAGGAGACCACACTGCTTGAAGTTTCTTTGCTCTCCCCTTCCCTGGAAATCACAGGTCATCGCTTGCAGCCACCTCCTCCCCACTAAAACTGTAACCAGGAAAGAGCCATAAAAACACCGAAGCACAGAAAGGCTGGGAATCTGAGAACGGACACGCTCACAAAATGATCATTAAACACCCTGGGAAGCAGTTTGAAGGGAGCAGGCTGGGACAGTGCCAGAGAAGAGCTCCTGGAGGAAGATGGTGAAGGCTTCAGAGGCAGCAGAGATGGGGTGAAGGCAGGCCCCTGCAATACCTCGCAGCTGCATGGGGAGAAGTTTTGTGACATGGGCCAAGGCCTTGCCACCCCGCTCCCAGAAGGGACTTAATCTCTAGTGCCCTTGATACTTTATGCAACGCCCAGAACAAACATTTATGCACTGACCAGAGCAGCTGGCATGGTCTTTTTCATAAAAATATACCTTTAAACAAGAGCTGAAGAAAAAATGGAATTATGAACAGTCCTGACCCAGGTCCCAGCTCTCCCACTGCTGCCTGTGCTTGGCCAGGATGTGTGGGAGCTAATGCTTGTCCTAGCTGCTCCGTGCCTCAGTTTCCCCACTTGTAAGGTGGAGACGACAGGGCAGACCCTCAGCCCACAGGGCTGGCACAAGCCCCACCAGCAATGACTCTTCTACAGTGTCACTCCATTGGCATCAGTGGAGGAACCTCTTGCTTAGCAAAGAAAAAAGGGGTGCTGAGGGGGAGGCCAGGAGGGAAGATGTTCCCATTTACCCTTGCCCTGGCAATGCCAGGGGACAGGGAGTTTCACTGGGAAGGCACCCAAGTTTCTCCTTCCTTTTAGGGCAGATGAAAGGGGGGTAGCCGTCACATTTGGTGTAGAGTGGGTCATATGTAGGAACAAGACCTAGGCAAGAAACACAGGTAAATGTCACAAAAAAACTAAACAGGTAGGTCAGCTGGTCTTTTATAATGAGCTAATTATATATTTTGTTATTATGTTTTTAGAGGCTTTCAGGCTCTGTGTTACATAATTTAATTACTGCAAAGAGCTCCAGGAGTTAAACATTTGGAAAAAAACTATTTTGAGGATGAGTATTGTCTTCCTATAAGCATGACTGGGATTTGCATGAACACAGCCTCCCAATGCCCATTTCAAGCTGGCAGGCATCTGACGAAATGCAGAAGCAGCAAAGTGGGGACCAGAGGGAGCCAGTCTCTTTTGGAGCTCCTTCCTCCCAGCACCCTGAAAGTTTTGGCAGACCCTGCTGGCATGAAAACCCCACAGCCTGCTTCCCACGTTGAGCTGGGAAAAGTCCTGACACATGCGCTAATGACAGCAAGAGCGTCTAACATCTGTTAGATGGGGAAAAAACCAGCGAGGCTCCGTGAAGAACTCTCTCTCTCACCACTTGCTGTAAGGTCCACTTGCACAGGCCCCTGGCAAAAGCTGGCATCACCCTGCCCTGGCTCCCTCTCACATCCCAGCCCAGCCTCCCCGACTCAAGCGGTGGTCCCACACCTTTGCCACCTGCATCCTGGCCCAGGGATGCTGAAGGGTTTCAGGGCCTCACTTGGAGGGTCTGTCCCCAGTGATGTCATGGGAGTGGCCCACCTGAGTGCTGCTTTTAGCCCGGTGGACAAACTCACCGCAGTGCAATCCTGTCAGCATCAATGGAGGGGGAATCCTGCTTGCTCAGCCTCTCTCCAGCACCTGATCCTCCATGCAGAGAGCATGGAGATTTTTTCTCTCTCCCCCTTTCATTCCTGCCCATTTTTCATTCCTCCCATTACTTTTTCCAAAATACACAGGTACAGCTCTGCTTGTAGAAATCCCACAGAGTTATTCCTGCTTCACCCCAGGGCAGTTCAGCAGAGATGGTGATCCTCTGATTTCTCCTCTTACACCCTTCCCAAGAAGCTAGTTCTTGGCACTGCAGGGATAGGGATTATTTGATCTTTATTAATTTATTGAAAGCAAGGAAGAGGGTGGAAATTGCAAGGAAAGGGACAGCCAGCAAGATGGCAAGGAAGAGAGGTTAAAAATGAAGTCATCATCTAATTGGCCCGCAGTGAATTATTCACATGTATAATCTTTTTTAAAAAAAAAAATTCAGCACAAGGCAATGCAAGTAAATGCTGTTCATGTTTAAAAGTCATTTCCATAAGTAAGTGCAATTTCTCTACTGTTTGCCCCTGTTTAATGAAGTGAAATCTTGTTTGCATTCCTCCCAATTTCCCAACGAAAGGCGCCCAAGCGTTTGCACCAAAATTACTCGGCCCAAATTAAAACCCTCCAACACTTAAAAAAAAAAGAGGAGAAGGGGGGAAAAATCAGACTTATTTTTAAAATGCCTTAAGTGCATCCCAGCATCCTAATTTATTTTTAGACACTCGTTATTAAGAGTAGTAGTAAGTTTCCCCTTCTCTCTCGCTCTCTCTCTTATTTAAATGAACTTAATGGCAATAGATGCAAATGTCTGGAAGAGGAAAATAGTTAACATTTATTTATTCTTACTGTTGTCTCTTCCCTGGCTGGTGTCATTAGAACAGTTCGTTGCATCCCATTCGCTCCCATTAGCTCTGCTATCAGAGCCACCCAGCACGACTCCAGCACGGCTCGAAGTGCTTTCTGCGGCCCACATAGGGACTACATCATCATCTCCGAGGCACTGGCTTAATGACAAGAAAAAAAATCGGAATATATTGCACAACGATCTGGGGAAACAACAACAAAACCCACTGTCGTTGCCAATGCCACCACCCAACGCCGCCTCCCCTTGACCCAGGGTGCGCAGCCCTGCCTCGGCCAGGTGGGTGGACAGACAGACGGACTGGCCGCGGTGGTGGGACAAACATGCCTTCGCAATTCATTGATCTGGGCAATGTGCAGAGAAATATGCCAATGGGGACCTGGAGTGCTTGGAAATGCGCTCACGAGGACCCAGCGAGACTGGAATGGGTTCAAACAGCTGCTTGGCGCCGGCAGAGCCATCTCCCCCCGATGCGGGGCTGCCAGCCGGCCAGCCCCTGGCACCCCAGCATGGGCAGGAGGTGCCAGCCAGGGCTGGTGGCGGGGTGGGGGGCTTGTACCTCCTTGCTGGTCAAACCCTGATTTCCTCCAGTGTCCCCACTGCTCCCCAGCGGGAATTTTCCCTGAAGCAAACCAGACCAGTTCACACACGTGAGCAACTGTGTGTCTCGGGGCCGTACGACCCGAGCTGCCAGCTCCAGTCGATGGCGCGTGTCACCCCACAGGGCACGTGGTCTCAGCCCACCGGCCACCACTGCAGGGATAAGGGGCTTGGCCCTAACATCCCCCAGGGAGCAGTGGCCAAGGGTCAGCACTGGCCGGCAGCAGCCCAGAGAGGCAGGTGCCCTGGTGCCTAGAAGTGGCCAAAACCCACCATCCCTCAAAGCACTGGGGTCCTCTCTGACCTCCTGGATGTGGAGGTGGACATGGACCACACTGGAGGGACAAAATCCCTGTGCAAGCAAAAGGAAGGTGACAGCTCCCCTACCCAGAAGGCCCTTGAGGTCTTTTGAGCCCTTCACCCCTCAGGCGGCACACGGGCAAGGGTGGCAATGAGCATGGGAGAGGGAAAACAGGGCTCGGTGACAGCACTAGCTGACAAAGCAGCATTTGGGAGGGAGGACATCAGCATCTGCGGCACTGACACATAAAAGAGAGGCGGTAGCTATTGCAGGCGGGGATGGAGCCATGTGAAGGGCCCTCCCCCCCTCCGTAAAGTTGACATTGTCTCCCGTGATAACTTTTCTGCTGAGGTAGGAGACACTTTACTGCAGAGTTGCACACAGCAAGTAGCTGCCCTCCCCCCCGCCCCTTCCCATCCTCTCCCTCTCTCTCTCTCTCTCTCTCCAGCATCATTTACATCCTTAATTAGCTGTAATTCTGCAGTGCTCATTAGGGAAGGACTGGAAAATATCAAGGAGCCCACAAGCAGGGGGCTTCGGGGGAGAGGGAGGAAGAGGGGGATGCGGGCATCAGGCTGAGAGGGGATGTCCAAGGCTGGATTGTGGAGCCAGGAGCCAGGAGCTACTTGCTTAATTCAGGTGGGATGATTACACTAATTTGGGAGCACTGATCCAGTGATGGGGTTAAAGAGGCCACACTGTCCCACCTAGAAAGGCAGAAGGCTTGCCCAGAGAATAACATCATCTCACCAAGAGGACTCATTCTTACCGCCTCACTCGCAGTTGATGTCTCTCTGCTGGGTCATTCAGTGCTCCATGCTCTTAAAGTCAGCGGTCAGGTGGTGGAGGAGGACAACCTTCCCCTCCAATGCAGGCAGCTACACAAACTAGTTCTCTCCTCCAGCCTCACGAGGAATTATCCAGCAAAGAGGTTTCTCTGGAAAACTGCAGCTGATCGGGCTAAAGCACTGCTGCCAGGTGTGCCACTGTGCAGCAAAGAAAGAAAGACTCAAAAGCGATCCAGAAGAAAATCTGAATGAGTAGTTTGGGGTTTTTTTAAGGAGATGCTCTCTTGATTTGAAACAAGGAGGGGTGAGCATTTTGAATTTTACTTCAATGACCTAAAATAACAAACAAGCAAGATATCAGGACTTGAAACTATAGCAAAACTTTACATTCCAGGTTGATGAATGAAATAGATCCTTCAACCCTAAATGGCTAAACATGGTGAAGTTTTGTTGTTGGTCCTGATATTTGAAATAATTTCTTTGGGGACCAGCAGCAGACTTAATCTGGACTCCCTTTCGCTCAGGGGTATACAAACACAAAGAGTCAAGGCCTCGCTCTGCAGTCACAAGGTACAAGACCATTAAGGAGGTACTATTGCCTCCTTGCCTTAGCTGGAGAACAGAGAACAGGGAGATTAAGTGAACTGGGCAAGGACATGAAGGAAATCTGTGGTAGAGCCAGGCAGTGACCCCAGATTTCCTAACGTCTGTCTTCGAACGGCTAGTTACAAGCCAGCCTTCCTTATGTTGTAGTGCATGGACCTTTGCATGCAAACTTGCCCTTGCAACTGTGGGCACATACTTGGCGATTGTTTTAATTCACTGCCTAGCTGTATCTTTGCATGAAGTTAGACATGGATGTAAAAGTCTACCTGGGAATTCAATGAAGTTGATGAGGATGGTCTTTGCAAGGCCACCCTCCTACTTTTTACTTGCTGGCAATAATGTGAGCCTACAGATTGAGCTGTGATGGTGTGTCCCACCAAAGGCTCAAAATGACCATCAATGCATGTGGGATTATTTACAAATATATGGGCATGTGCCCAAATGAGAATTTGCACTTCAAAGTACCTTCCTCTCTTATGAACATCTTCAAATTCCTGTTAGTGTTTAGATGAAACTTGTTGTAACAGAGAATGAGAACGAGCAAACATGCCAGGACAAGTCAAGAGAAAACCCCAGTGAAGTACGACGTTACAGAAGTGCCAGGGACCTTTGCAAAACAGCATTTCAGTGATTCAAATCATTGGCTCTGAGGTTTAACACAGGTTAACTCCCTTCACACTTACCCAAGATAACTTATTTACATCACTCAAGCAAAGAGAAATCTGGCCCATCTTTCTGTATTAGCATCTGGCTTTTCCTGTAGTGTTTGGTACATAGATTTCTAAGGTCTTTACAAAGGAGATTAAATTTCCAGTTCCACTCTACATGAAATTCAGGCTGCAAAGAAGTAGCAGTGGACCAGAGACTGCCAGGATCTTGTTGCAGTGCTTTAAAGAGCATCTTCCCTGCATTTCCAAGGGACCATTTAGTCAAGGTTTTCAACGACAAATTGACAATGACAAACCTTCGGAATGGATTTTGTCCATTCCCATTCTAATATTTGGGAAGAAAGAAGATCAGGGGAAAAAATTCTAGATCCACATGCCTATTAGAGGTGTTCAGCTGGTGCAAGGAAAGATGTCTCATCTTTGCCTGGCTGTAGAAGACAGGGATGCCAGCTGGCTTAGACCTCTGTGCGGCCTTAGCTCTGCCCACGTGATGTAGGCGGCTGACGGGATTCTGCAGAGGGTACATACCTGCTCCAGACATCCACAGAGGAGGATGTGGAAGTGGAAAGAGCTGCTTGTAGTTATAGCTCACAGCTGCGAAGGCCAGCTCCCGGGCAACAGCTCGCGCTTGCGTGAAGCCATCGGCGCTCTCCCGCTTGCTCGCAGCAGTCAGTGATTTCCTTCAAAATGGCTCAAAAGTGTCTTTTGCAAATTGCTCGTTAGTGGGTTCTTTGATACCTAGAGCACCAATGAATGGCGTCATTCCCACAGCCTACTTGCCGTCATTACATTTTCCTCTTCTGTACTTCATCCTTCTGCTCGAAAGCCTAGAGGAACAGCAGGAGCTTGCCTTTTGCCTTGCAGCAATAGTCAGAAATCCCAAGCTTAGACAAACCGAGTCTGGGATGAAGTGAGGCTAAGCAGATGTCTAGAAAAACAGGTAAAGTATGAATCACGGCTATTCAAATATGAGCCACCTTTCCCACAGTTTGGTTTCAGGGCTGGCTGAACAGAGGATGAACCCAAGGCATAAAGATGTGTTGTACACAACTGTCAGAATCGTCAGCAAATCTGCACCAGGGATGGATGGCCCTGTGTGACCAGAGACAAGTAAGGAGGAACAAACTGACATGCACAGAAGCAAGGTCTTTTGTGTGTATGTGTGGATAGGCACATGGGAGTTAAATTACGTATGTGCATGCGCATTTACGTTTTTGCGTGTGTGTTGGTGTGTGCCTGATCCTGCACATCGATGTGTGCAGATGCCAGTGGTACTCCCCAGGCTGCACACCAGCTGAATTGTGGGCAAGAGTTTGTGGGCTGCTACTGAATAGCTTGAGGCACCAGCTGTGAGGGTTTATTTCCAGCACAGAGCATTTTCCCCCACTAAGACCCGATGAAACCATTTCTGCAAACCTCCCTCAGGAACCACACAGAGAATGTAAGACCAAGGAGACATCGGGGTAGATTCCTGGTCACTCAGACTGTGGTAACATGGGGAGAGAGCCTAACCCATGAAAAGAGACCGCTCGTGTGGCTTGCAGACATACTTGGCAAACTGAATAGCGTTGTTCTGCACTCCCTCTTCACAAGTATTCTTTCGGTTTGCATCAACATCTTTCTCCATCTCCCTAATTCTTTCACAGGGGCTTGGAAGAGACACAGATTTGCTCAATGCCTGCTTTCCTGGCATTATTGCCCGTCGTGACTCCTGCCAGGAGGAGCTGGAAGGAGAAGAGCTCTGAACTGGCCCACCTTGCATCCCCACACTGCTTCACACCAGGCTGCCTGTGGGGCTGCAGCCCCTGGGCTCCTTCCAGCCTCCACCGGCCCCGCGCTCCCCTCCGCACCCCTGCCCCAGCTCTGCGGCCGACTCGAACCCTTCACCCAGGCACAGCCTCCCAATGGGACTTCACTTACTCTCCGTGGCCCAGGTCCAGACAAGGTTTTAAGAACATGTCCTCCAGAAGCGGGTCCTCTCTCAGCAGCCAAAGCCAAGCCT
>NW_009260182.1:8040239-8041112 GCF_000687185.1 Egretta garzetta | reverse complement strand
CACCTCGCTCCTTGGGCATCCTGATCCTTCCCACAGGGACTCGGGCCGTAAGAGGGAGGGAGATTGATAGCAAGGAAAAGCAGAGGATGAAAAGTAAACTCACACTACATAAATTCTTAAATGATTTTTATAAGGACACAACATTGTAACAACTTGCCAAGAACAACACCGAAATCATTTCAAGGTTTCCCATTTGTTTGTAAAGGGAATATTAAAAGTGCAGGCAGCAGTCTCCCGGTGTTCCCCTGGGAACTGTTAGTGTCCGTAGTAACGAGGTCATTCCTTTTTTATTAGGAGAAGGGTTTCTGTAAAGTTAAATGTGCTGACAGCCTCTTGCCTTTGATGTTGGGTTTCACCTCAGTCCCTCCTGCAGATATTGCTGCTCCTCCCTCGCAGAGACACATCCCTGACAAACAATCTCCCCTCTGTCTTCCCTCCTTGTTTGTTTAGATGCATGATAGGCAGCTCTGCTAAAGGGCAGCACATGAAGGCGGGCTGGAGTTTCAGTGGACGGGAGAGATGTGAGAGATTCGGTTGCTGTAATTAAGCCAGTCTTCATTCCCCCAAACTGCCAGGACTCAGGACCCTTCATTTTATTGACCAGACAGATAATTACAGTGGCAGCAGTCACAACCCCCCCCAGTTACAGTTGTGCTAAAATTGCCATGGTGCCATGTTCAGACGAACATGGGACCTGCAGAGCCCCTGCCACAGGGGAGGTGGGGAGGAGCACCCCAGCTCCATGCCTACCCCAGCAGGGCTCTCCTTGCTCTGCAGCTGCAGAGACAAGTCCCTGGCAGAGTGGAAGGACCCTTCCCCAGGAGGGCACGCAGGAATCCCTGCTGCTGCCTTGTCTTAGTCATCACAGCTCCT
>NW_009260182.1:8030733-8035196 GCF_000687185.1 Egretta garzetta | reverse complement strand
TGTGAATGTGTGTTATTGACATCGTTTGCGATTCAAGCGCTCTGCGGTGTCAGGAAAACATTTTCCCCCATTAAACAAACAATCTGCCAGACAGTTTCAGGCTCTGTCACTCCCCGCCAGTCTCCCCAGCAGCAGTTTGGCAGGTCCTGGCACGCTCCCTCCACCTTGCAAAAAGAAGCCTAGCGCTGAAGAAGGGGAGGTGGCCATCCCTGGGAGGAGACAGCCCTTCCCTCGCCGTGGCCAGCAGGATGCCAGAGGGATGCTCCAGCAGAGGGGATGGATGTGGCTTGCACTGCATCCCTGGAGCAACACCTGGCCCACGGCAGAGCCGCACCAGCGAGCCCAGGGTGGCGGTACACAAAGAGGAAAGGCCTGGCTACCAACACGAGGTGGCTCTCGCCATACCTCAGGGCTGACGAGGCTGCAGCGGCAGGAGCACGGGCCTTAGTCCCAGCTCTGGCACCTCCTCGATGCGTGACCCCACGCCGCTGCCTGTGTTTCCATGCCCCATCTCTGCAGACTACGCAAGGCAAGTGTAGGCGCACGCCCATATTTGCCCAAGGGCTGGCACAGCAGAGCCCCGCTCCCGTGTCCGTGGCTGGGCTGTCCATGGCATGGGTGTCTGCTGAGGGCACTGCCTGTAAGTAACACCCGCGCCGAGGGCCAGGCGGGGTGGCAGAAGGGATGAGCATCCTTCGAGGGGACACAGCGTGCCCCGCCCAACAAGGCCTGTCGTCTGCAAAGGGGTGTTGATGCAGCAGATGAAGTGGTTTTTCTGCAAGGACACAGCAGCCTTTCAAAAGGTAGCAAATGTTTTCCCTGAGTTACTCAGTTACACGTTCCAAACTCCCAAACTACACAAATCTCCCGAGAAAATGCAAGTCAGTCAGAGAGAAATCTTGGAGCCACTTCAAACGTTTTGCCAATAATTCATGCAATGAGATTAAAAAAGCCATTTCTTCCTTTGCCAAGTACACAGAGACCAGAGTGTTCTCTATTGTGTAGGAACATCACAGCATGTAGCATTTGACAAGGAAAGGTCACCAGGGAGGGGCCACAACTCCTTTTTTAAGAGGCTGCTACCGGTGTCCTTTGGAAAAACTGGTTTTGCTCTGTAGCAAAAGCCATAATTGACTGCCCAGCTAGCTGGGCTGAAATACCTGCCTGTGGTTTCTTTTAAAGAGACTCTGTTGGAGGGTTCTCTGCTCTCTAGCTGACCTGGGTCCAGTTGTCCAGTGGTGTAAATCAGCAGGTACCCATTGATTTATCCTGCCTGAGTCCTTTGGTGCTCTAACGCCGCGCTGCAGCAAGGGCAAGACACCAGGCAGCAGAAACAAGCTGAGAGCAGAGGCTCAGGTTCAAAGTTTCAGGGAATGATGTGCCTGATTCCCCCAGACTCCCAGGGACGTACAACATCTTTTTCAAGGGAGTAAGAACGCTACTAGAAACTAGTCCTTAGTCAGACGAGGTAGGACAGGGCAACACAGACATCAGGAGCCATAAGCAAATGACCATAAATCTAGTGATGCTTCCCAAAACACTTCTTCATCCACACTGACAGGTGGGTGAGGAATGGATTCCAGCCACGGTGGATGTTTTAGTATGCGTACCACTTCTCTCATTCTCTAAGACAACACTTGTGGCCCCACAAAAATCCAGCCACAGTCAACATCCAGGCTTCTACAAGATGCAACATGAAGAACTTCTCTGGAAACACACAGAAAACCTCTGAAAACAGCTTGCTGAATAGAGCGGCAAGTTTATGGGATGGGATAGACTTCAAAACACCATTGGAAATCTTTGCCAAAACACTACAGCTCATGAGACACCACGACCGAAACACGGTAATCAAAATGGAGCCATTTCATCATGACTGATTTCATTGTGTCATTATCAATTTATCCCATGTGAGGTGAGAGATGACCCTCGGCCCCAGGGGATTTAGCAAATGCTTCAGGAGGGTGAGGAGCATATTAGGGGTCTCTGAAGAGACCACTAGAAGCTGTCTGCAGCAATCCCACAACAATCTCAGACAGAGCCCATCCTCGCGGTGAGACGCAACAGCAGGACAAAGCCAGGCAGCAGGGTGATTAGAGGATCCACGGGAATAAGAATGCGGGGAATACCCAGCTGTCCAGCCAGTGGTCTGTCTAAGCCCATAACCTGTCTCCAACAGTGACTGCAATTCAGAAAAAACCCCAAACTCTGCAAGACGCAATTGTATAACAAGGTACAAGTAACAAGATTTTCATGCAACTCCCGCCCCAGCACTGGCAGCTTCCAGCTGGCTCCTCCACAGAGCAAATCCCATCCCAGACTTGGCTGTACCTTTATAATTCAGGATTTCCTTGTGATCCGCCTGAAACAGCCCATCTCTTTTTGTGTCTTTCCAAGATCATGGCCTTATCAAATCGTTGTGCTGCAGAGTTTCATCACTGGGCTGAAATAAAAAACAAAAAAAAGTATTTTTTTCTACCAGTGGTGAGTTACTACTAATTCAATTTCAGTGGCTGCCAATCACTGGTTTCTGGAGAGGCCCATGAAAGGCTACTTGTTTTGTTACCGAGCAGACAGAAGGCGTTCTGGTAGTTGTTAAAGAGTTTCTAGGAAATGGCAGGAGAATTAGAAAACCCTACGGCAACAGCAGGATGACTTCCATTTGTGTGTGTCTGTGGAGGGAGGGCCGGGTGATGCCGGCTGACGGTACGACCCCCTGGCATGCCGGGAAGGCCTGTTTGCTTCAGAGCTGTGAACTCGATTAACTGATGGAATTTGATCTCACTTGTAAACCTAATGAGCTGGGCTGATACAGGGATGCCAGTAAACCCCAGCAACTTCTCTGGTAGTTACAAAAGAGCCGCTTCCTCACCCGAATCAGCACCGGTTAAATGACTGCTGCTCATGCCAGCGTCTAAGCACCCTGCCCACCCCAGCTCACGCTGTTTCACCGTGGGACATTATGGAAATGCGCAGTGGAAATACCTGTGATTATCTTGTTGCGGGCAGCTGCAATTCCTGGGAGACAGAAAATAGACCCTCCATGAAAAATGAGAATTTTCACCTCTGTGGGGAACTTTCTTAGGGCGTATTGGGATGGAAGATGACATTACAGGACCATTCATAAAAACTGTAATGCGTGTCCCCTTTCTAAAGGTCGTTGGTGGCAAAGCCCACCACAAAGCCAATGAAATTTTTATGTTTATGGCATTTACTCATCACTGCTGGCCAGCAAATTCAAAAGACAAAACACACCAAGAGTCTCGCTTGATGGCACAATAAAAAAGCACCAACACTGGCTTGTGATGTGCTACAAAATGGCAAAAGGATCAGAGCTGGTTTAGAGATTATGAAGTGGAAAGAGAATGAGAAAAGCCCATGGAAATACCAAGAGTCCACCATTTTTTTTCACCTGTGGATAACAGCTTGGTGGCTCCAGCAGCTTGTGGGACCTGCAGCGCATGCAGGGAAAGACTTGCAGAACTCTTGGAAGATACCATTTATTATTCAGCTGGAAACACAGTTAATGCCAGTGGGATTTGATCTCCCTCATAAATGTGAACAATTTTTACTTAGAGCAGTCAAGTGACCACCAGGGCTTCTTCAGCCTGTGGGACTGCAGAGTACAGTTTTAAGCAGTTTTATTAACTTTAGTTTAAATCACTTCCAGTACTGATCCCCCTAAAGATCAAAGCTGTTCCATCATTTATACCTGGCAGGCAGTAAAACCCTTACGTAAATCTGTAAGTCCCCTTGTTAAGTTTAACATTCATCACTTAACACCACTTAGCAGCCAACCAGGGGCGAGTGTGTCTGCCAGGCCCAGCCGGTCCCATCTGCATCGTTGTCTCAAGGATCCAAGGCTCCGTAAAGGGGGTCAAAGGCTTTGTCTGATATCTGCTCTTCCAAGAGACACAGATGGGAGACGGCCCTTGGAGAGTGCATCTTTGCTCCCCGTTTCATCTGTGCCCCCACGGTAACTATGTCTGAATTCCTTAAGTTACTAGGAAATCTCAGAGAGCCGCAGAAAACATTTTGTGCCTAATGAGGCCTTCTTGGACCACAGTGTCATCAGACACTACTATGTCCTGCTAATGAGCTTCTCTCTGTGCAGTGTGGAGCTGCACTGAACTGAACTCTCCCCATAGGACGACACGCCGTGAACTGGCAGATTAAACTTTCCACTGGACCAGGGACAGTTGCAAGGCACTGGGATGGCATCCAACTTCAGCTAAGCGGAGTAGGGATTGAGAACATGAATTTATAACCAGCAACCATCAATGAGGCGTAGGGAGCCATGTGTACAGCATACACTTGGGGAAGAAGACTGGGGACTAGAGAAGAGTTGATTCCACCTAATGTAGGGCAGGCAGGACACAAAAGGACCATATCCATCCACTAGAAAACAATATGGGAAAATACAGAGGCAGTACCATCATGCCTTAAAAAAAAAAAAAAAAAAAAAA
>NW_009260182.1:7990771-8030488 GCF_000687185.1 Egretta garzetta | reverse complement strand
AAAAAAAAAAAAAAAAAAAAAAGAAAAAAAAAGGGCAGAAAATAGATACATCCAACTAATATTTGAAAGCAACTTTTCCCCTCCTTGGGTTTAGAAAATACATCCTGTACAGCCAAGGATGTTTGGAAGGAGATCCAGAAGCCCTAGGCAGGGGCCGGAGCAGCAAGAGGGCAAATGGCCCATCCCTAAGAGATGACAAGCCTGGAATGCAAACCGTGATAGAGGGAGCCGTGAAAGACAAGGGAGGAAAAGCCAAGGATGCTTAGATGTTGTAGCAGCAGGAACTACACAAGATGCTGAGAGAAAAACTGGAAGATGGAGAGATGGATAGCACCCAGAAGAAAACTGCAGCTACCCAACACAACAGTTTCCATCCCCCTTTGACTGGTACAAGTGCAGAGCCTCTACTATGTGATGTGCCAAACCGTTGCTTTGGGAAACACTTTTTCCTGAAGTTTCCTCCTCTTTTTATTTCTCCCTTTCCCCCTCCTTCCTCTCTCCTGCTTCCCCCCTCCCTCCAGGCAGAGATATGTTTCTCTCAGCTGCTTCTGTGCCTGTGACTTTACTGCATGGGGGAAGTCAGTCCGGAAGGTCACCTCTTTCATCAAGTATTCTATTTGCATCCAAAATTGTATGTACATGAAAAATGTGGTCGTGTGTTGCACCTAGCTGCAGACGCAGATGAAATTCTGTGGAAAGCCTGATGCACACTAACCTTTGCAGATGGTGCAGCTATTGCTGAAAAATGGATTGCTTAATAAAGCATATCATCCGACATATTTGCTGCTTGGCTAGCCAAATAGAAGTTGTTTTTTGCACAAATTTCCTTGTCAAATTTGTCAATGTTCATGTCATTTTTGCTTTAGGTCACAGAGCAAGGTGCAAATTCTTGGCATCTTTACTAGTTGCAAGCCAATTTCGGCTATTTCTAACAATGAAGTGAATTTCTCTGAGGATAAGACACTCACTTTATGGGGAGGAAAGGAAAACAGCAGGAAGTGGATAATTTTTTTTCCTGGGATTTTTTTGTTGTTGCTTTCTCTCTTTTCTCTTTTCTCTTTCTTTCTGAGGCATAATGTTTGCATTCATTTACAGACCTTGTTAATTCATAGCAAAGAGAAAGAGGCCTTTTAGCCTGTTAAACCTTTTATTTTGCTTGACTATTTGGTGCAAGATGCACACAGATTTTTTTGCACTGGTGCCCAGAAAATGTATCCCTTTGTGCAGGAAAACTTGCAAGTGAAGAAAAGATCCATTCCTTTGGCATTCTCAGATGTGGAAGGCAGGGGATTCTCCCCTTCCAACTGTCTGCTAGAAGAGTAATTTTTTGAAGCCTCACAACCTCTTACACTAAAAGCCGCCTAATGTATCTGTTTTGTTTGGTTTTCTACCTGCTCTGCATTCTTTGACTCTGCCTATGGACACACCACACCGTGTTCCCTGTTCAGAAGCACTGTCTTCAAGCCTAGTTCCTCCCTTCTGGGTTTCAGATCTTTCTGGTACATGGTCCCTTCCCAGACCCAGTCATGGCAAGCAGCTCTACTCAGATGCAAAAGTGAAGACTGCCATTACTGTGCTTGCTATGGTAACAAGCTCAGCTGGGGAGGGGCGGGGGAGGCTTTTAAAAATGCAGCATGCTCTTACTGCACTGCCGTGAGGGAACAGCACCAGTTCCAGGCACCGGAGTGCAGTCCATCAAAAGGGCCACAGGGAACACGAGCAGCTCATGTAAGCCAACGTGGCGCACACGTGAAAGGGCTGAAGCCCCTTTCAAGCCCCTCCTCCACCTCATGGCACGGCCAAGGCAGGTCATGGGAAAGAGGGCTCTTCTGGGCCTCAGTGGCCCCTCGACCCTACTCCTTGGGTGGTGTTGCACGCAGTGCTGGCAGCATGCGCTTTGGGGTACAGAGCTCCACACCCAGCCATCCACCCCAATATACCACAGTTTATCCAGCCCTCTATACGGAGGGCCACAATTTAGGTGTCAGGCATGGTATTTATTTTGCGTTTCCCTTTTTGTTCAGCACCTCAGAGGATACAGTATTTTCCATTTGCTAGTAACTGATGCATTCCTCTCTGGGCTATGCTACGTTCCTGCAGCAATTACGTTTCTCTTTGGAGGATTCATCTCTCCCTGAATTCCCACCCCATACAAAGTCCTTTATCAAGTATAACCTTTTCCAAAGATGCACCATTTGCCAAGTGCATCCTCCAGTGATCTATTCCTATATAAGGAGGACTTTGCTGCAGGACACAGGCATTTGACATAATCCCATTTGCCTCCCAAATAGGCTGCCCCTTCAGAAAGTACATTCTTCTGCAAAGAACATTTTGTTTACAAGGTTTATTTTGTTAGCAGGTGTATTCCCACTAGTAAGTTTTCCACTGCACCATTTTTTTTTAAAGGTCTTGTTTGGTAGCCAGATAGCCGAGACTGCCTGTGATAAAGCCAGCACAAGTGATTAATAGCAAAGTCTCTGCCATTTTATTATTAATAGCAGTGTGTTGACTCAATTAAATCCAGCCTGCTTTTTTTGGCAGGCCTTCGCAATTATACATATCATTATGGGCTGCAGCCCAAATGCATCCTGGGAGTAGACCAGAACTCCACATTAACTTTTTCTGGCTCTCTCTTTGCAGGTTGGCCACTGTAACATGTGGGCTATAACCAATCCGGGCTGCTTCGGGGATGGCAGAATAGAGAAAGAAGGACAAATGGCAGAGGTGGGGATCACACCTACAAAGGGCACGCTCCCCCACAGACATAAACAGCCTGGCAAGCACATCCTGGATCCACCCCTCCACACTGAACCCCATAAACACAGTGTAATGTGTCTGGACAGTACCTGTTACCGGCAGGGGTGATTTTCCAGCATGCCGAGGGGAGTGTTCAGTAATCCCTTCCAAAACAGACTTTCAAGCAGCTTGGCCTGGCTTGAAGAGGCACTGAACCTCAGTTCAAGCCTTTATTTTGAGACAGGCTCCAGCAACTTGTGTTTCACAGTGGTGAGAGACTCATCTCCTAGTAAAGCTGGAATTCAAAGTACCCCAAAGCATGCTATAGGGTTACTCGAGTGCTGGACACACTGTCCCTACCTTCTGAAACATCCCAACTAGTCAGCTGGGAGGAAAGCCAGTCATGGGGCTAAGGCATAAGACTAGGACAGAGCCAACTTAAGTTCTCAGCACAGATATGGACTCCATGTGTCATTTCAGGTGAGTCTTCCATTCATTTTCTGTAGCCTCCAAACTCAAGAGATCCATGAGTCATTTAGATCACTTGTTACGTGGGAACACCAAGCTTGGGTGCCTAAATGGTCAATGGGGAGATGCAGGGACAATGGTAGGTTGCCTTACCTCGGGTTTTGAAGGAAGCCTGATTCTGGGGACCCTGGACAGCTGGTGAAGTGAAGCACTTGTGGTTTTCTTACAGCCTTTTGTGATAGCCCATCGGTAAAATGATGTCCTGTTAATCATGGGAGAAAGCTGGTTTGGGATGTGAATCTCATTACATTTCCATACACAGCACCCAACACACTGAGAGTCTGATCTGAGTTTTAGGCCTTGCCACCACCCAGGTAACAAATCATAGTCATGAAGTGCTGGAGGAACAGCCAGGTCTGGCCCCTTGCAAAAGCAGCATATGTTGCCCAGCAGCACTGCCCATCACTGTCCTTTGCAGACTGGGTGGGCTTCATCTTCCTGCAACCTGCTAACCAGAACTGGCAACTGCAGTTACACGTCCTCTAGCATGCAGACCATCTATGATACCTCTCACTATGACTGCTGGATTTTCCTTCCCAAGCCCACTGCACTCTACAGCGGCAGATCTGGATTCTTCTCTCCAACAGAGCCTGGCAAGTCCCACCTTCCTGTAGGCACTCCTCTTCCTGTAGCATTAGAGGACATCCCACCAGCCACAGCTGAAGCCCCATAAAAAACAGTAGATCCTGTTTCCCATTACCTCAACACAGGGAGCATTGAAGCTGAAGGCTCTTTCCAGCTTGTGCTACTTCATCTTCCAGAAGCCCATTAAGACAGGAGGGCACACTGTGCTTTCCATCCCAGCTTGGCCTGTCTCCATCCGTGTCATCCATCTGGTTTATTTGCTGGCATCAGACAATCCACAGCTGTGGGGTTCTTGCTAAACCAGGGTGGAAGAGTTTAAGCACTTGGCCTATAATCTCCTCCCAGTGCCTGCAATGCCTTTGTGGAAATAATTCCGCTGCTGGACAAGGGAGTGCAGAGGAGCTCTGCTGTCTGCATTGCCCTGTACAGTGATCTGCAGTTGGAGAGAGCACTTAATTTGTACCCAGCTCCAGCCACTGATGAAGCTGATAGTTGCAGAGTGGGACTGCAGCACTGAATATGGGGGACAGACTACGTGTGTCCCACAGATCTTTCAGATCTGACAGATCTGTGGGGGTCCTCAAGAAGAGTTCCCATCAGTCTGTGCAGGTGCTTAGCTCCATAAGCCCCTCTTAGCTGTCCCAGACAAGGAACAGTCCAGTTGGCATCACAACTGAGCTTTCCCTTGTGAAGGCAGGGGATGTATTGCTATTTCTAGGGACCCAAATGGTGGGTGGCTTCCCACGATCACCTCCCTTGCTTCTTCCATCCCCAAGGGTGGATTTCCCAACCCAAGGCCAAGCTTTGGCAGAAAAAGTCTCCAAACTCTTTCCTCCCTTTCTGAGGGCCAAAGCAGAGCTCGTGAAGAGCAAGTGCCTCCCTGAGGAACCTCAGCAACATGAGCAAACGCCACCTGTGACACCACCGAGTTCAAGTACCCTCAATGTGCCTGGGAAAGATCCAAGGAGTTCTGGCAGACAGGATGGGATACACACATAGCAGTGGGGAAGAGGGGACCAGGAGGATTGATGGATATATTTGGGGGTTTCGTACAACCTGTGTTTCTTACCAGACAAAAGAAGCTGCAGATTCATGGCCGGGGCTTACAGCAGTGCCTCTCCTAGCAGTACACCTGCTTTGCCCATGCCTATAGCCATAAGAAAGGCAAACAAAACTCTGGTCAATGGTCTTCAGCAATCTGCTTAAAGAAGATGTACCCTTCATGGACAGCAGCCACATCCCCACAATGACTGGACAATGCCACTTTGTTTAAAAAGAATCTAAACACTTTTCTGTTCTTGTTTCAACAGGAATCTCATTTTGATTTTTAGATATATGGCACTGCCCATCTATGAAGCTGGGCAGAGGAAAAGGACTTTTTTTTGCAGGATATTAGAAGCAATAGTCAATTATCTTCCAAACACATATGCTTTCCCCAGTACCATACAAACCAGACCCAAATTGACCCACATCTCAAACATGGGAGAACAGGACTCAAGCGTTACTCTAGAGAACCCAGTCACAGTCCAGCACCCAAAATTTCATTACCTAGAGCAACATCACATCTCCTGCTCTAGCCATGGAGCTACTGACCTCCAGGGTGATGTCAGCAGTTCCCTCACTTCAAGGCCTTTTTATTTTTAAGGGCAACACCAGACATTCAGAGAAGCCAAAGTTCTTGAGCCCACTGGTAATAAACTAGAATGCTTGTTACTTCAGTGACTAAGTCTGCCTTCCTCTGAGACTTCCCTTAACCCCAGGATGAGCGACCACCAGAGAGGAGATGATCAGACATCTGCAAGGGCTGTCCCTGTCGCCCCAGGACCAGTTAGTGGGAACTGAGCTGTTACTGCTTCTCTGTTATCAGTTACGGCAGGAGCTTCCTTGCCTTGTGGCTGAGGCTGTGTTGTACCAATGACTCACAGAACATAACTAAACCATGTAAAATGTCATCCGGTGTTTGCCATTAATAAGCTTTCAATTAATAATACAAATTTCCAAGAATACCCCGAGCCTGAAACTCAGTGCTGTGCTTCCTAGCAGAGCCAATCAGGGCGCAATCAGAGTCAAGCCACAATTAAGCAGTTTTGCTTTCCAGGAAAGATCACTCCTTGCTGCTGCAGTTGGAAAACCCCAACCCCAGCACATATACAGACCGTACCACTTCACAGCGGATAAGACCTCCTGTGACTGAGAGGATCCCAGGAAAGCTTTCAGACTGGGGTGCAAAGGTTTTATTTTTAAATGTTACAAGACCTGATCCTGCTTACTTGCTGGTGTAAGTTACCCACTGATGTACATGGGGTCGATCAGCTGTAAAAGCAGGAAGACAAGAACCAGAGCTATGTTTAGGAGAGCCATAGTCAAAATCAAACACATCTAAAATCACAGGTAGTGTTGCGATGCCAGCCAACACCAGATCTTCCACCACATATGCAGTTTTTCAATACCCGGTGTAGACACATGAACTTTTTCCCTGTTCTCAGCACAAGTACACAGGAAACCTTGGGCAGATTTAGGCTTGTACCAAACATACATCAACCTCTCTGAAGGCAGATCTAAAAAGCATAAGGACATGGCCTCGGGCGTGTGTATGCCCCTCGCACACATAAAGGCAAAGACAAGGAATGCATTGCCACCTACCCAGGCCCTGCACCCTCTGCTCCCTGCACACAGCTCACCTTACCTGGAGGAAAATGTTCCCTTCTCTGGTATGCAGACAAAGCCACTCTGTATGCCCAGGGGCACCCCCTCTCACGGGCACACAGAGCAAGGCAGCTTCCTTAATTCTGCACCACTCGCGCAACTCCTTCTCTGTGCCTACAGTCATACACCATCTCTTGCCGTCTGTAGACATCAGTGTCCACAGCACACACACCCTCCCGGTAAGCAGGCATAAAGACAGACATGCTCACACACACACACAACCCACCCCCAGGAGGAGCTCCAGGTATTGAGAGGTAATCCTCCCGGCTCAGAGAGCCTGGTGAATGGAACAATTAATTTTCTGACGAGCATGAATATCACACAAAGGCAGCCACCCGGATATGGTGGAACGTTTCCAGCCAATATCCATGCGATCCGGATATTTGGATTCACCCATCCCCAGCTTCTGCTCTCAGCAGTGCTGACGGCAGCAAAGCTGAGCGTGCTGCACTGATCTGGGAGGCCTCCCGGATCTGGCTGGCTGGCCTGGATGGTAGAAGACAGCTGAACTGCGGTGCATAGCCCTCTCCTCCTTACCACCAAAGACAGAGAGACCTTGCCAGCTCCCATCCCTCAACCCACTGCTCCCATATGCCCACCACCACCCCACTCTGGTCTCTGGGGCAAGGGAAAGAATTGCACAAGCAGCATCAGTCTGCTCTACCCTGACAGTCCTCCCTGGTGGAAAATTAAGAGTAAGTCCCTGTTGCAAGTACACTAAGTCTCTAGGCTACAAATCGAACTTCTATCAGCCCCCAGTTTCCTCCCATCCTGGCTTAAGTCACCTTGTTCTCCTCCATCTCACAAAGAGGGGTTAAAACGCTTGCAGAAAGCAACTACAGACCCTAATCCTAGGGGACAGAGGAAGAAGCAGCTTAGAGAAAGACAGGGGATGCTAGGCAGAATGGTATTCTTAGGCAGGATTCGAATTGCATCCAAAACCAGAGGATTCCCAGTTACAGAGCTATGATGCTCCTAAAGACTAAGATACACAGCTATTTGCTTCTGTGCAAATGTTCAGCTGGTGTTGCTTTAGCATAATTGACCAGTGTAGACAGAAATGGAATAAATGAGCTTACCACACTGGAGATCTGACTCCCATTCCAGCTCTGCCTTCAGCTTTGCATGTGAGGAGGGACAAGTCACCCCAGTTCCACAGCTGCAAGATTAACACAGAAATTGTTGGCTTGACTGTTTTGCCTGTAAGCTCCTCAGATCACAAGCTCATCAAGAACTCTGGTCAAGAGCTAGACCAAGACAGCACTAGTTACCATACAATAAAAGGATCCCTTGTTGCTATAGCAAAAGCACAAGGATGTGTGGCTAGAGTCTCACAGGTTTGGTCACTTGCATGTTGCCCAAGATACATGTGTGTATCTATGCTCCTTGCACAGTGCCACCCATGTGACATTGGCAGTCTCTGCACACATTCCACCTCTTCAGTGGTTTTATCTTGGAATCCACACCAGGGAAGAAAATACCTGGTGCAACTCTTTCTGGAAGACCTGAGGCCAGGAACTTAACTGTACACTCTTAGAGGGGAATTCGCTGAGGATTTACACAGGAGTTCAAGTCTGAGCCAAACTTCCACGTGATAAAGTCAACCTTCCGTTGTGTAGGTTGGGTTCTATCAACTTTTGGTTCTGATCCTTCCCAGTACACTCAGATCTTGAATTTTTTCATCCACAGTCATGACACTTAGAAATACTGCTTGGCTTTTAGTGAGAACTGACAACTTTAACACTCCTTTGTGTGTATGACAAATCTCTTAATCTTCTTCTCTTTTTCTCCAAGAGAAGCTAGGAAAAGAACTCAGGGGAAATATCTTACTGTAAAATTGAGGCTTACAAGTAAAAACAGAGTCATGAAATGAAAAGCTAAAGCTCCTTAGTCATGCTGAACTTGCTTTTTCAGCTCCTGGGGTTGTTGCCCACCCACAAGAGCTCAGTATGTTGCTATTTGTGTTTGCAAATAGGTCCCACAAAAGAGAGAAAGGATTGTTGTGTACGTCAGTGCCCCAGTCCAGAGTACATTGGGAAATTCCCATGGATATATGCAATACAGAAGCAAAGATATCCAAAGATCTGCCTGGTAAAAGATACATCTAGCTTTTCACAGAATCACAGAATTGCAAGGGTTGGAAGGGACCTCGGGAGATCATCTAGTCCAACCCCCCTGCTAAAGCAGGCTCTCCTAGAGCATTCTACACAGGACTTCATCCAGGCGGGCTTTGAATATCTCCAGAGAAGGAGACTCCACAACCTCCCTGGGCAGCCTGTTCCAGTGCTCTGTCACCCTTAGAGTAAAGAAGTTTTTCCTCATATTCAACTGAAACCTCTTATGTTTCAGTTTGTAGTCATTGCCCCTAGTCCTGTCGCTGGACACCACTGCAAACAGACTGCTTCCATCCTCGTGACTTCCGCCCTTAAGATATTTGTATGTGTTGATAAGGTCCCCTCTCAGTCTTCTCCAGGCTGAACAAGCCCAACTCTCTCAGCCTTTTCAGAGAGTGACATACCAATGTGATGAGGAATTAGTCAAAACTCTGGATTAGATCTGAGTTCAAACTCCACTCTCCTCGTACTAACGTGACTCCCCAGCTTTGCTTGGATGAGCTGAGGCTGCTCTGCCCAAGACCTTGGGATTAAAAAAAAACCACAACAGGTGGAGTTTTCAGGAGTACCAAGAGGGCTTAGGAGTGCAAGTCAGAGAGATGTGTGCTCCTAAGTCCCTCCAATGCCTTGGAAGGCTTCCAGCCCTAGGAGTAAAATACAAAGCAGAGGATATATTAGGCTGCTAGGCCAATGAAGCTTAATTTTTTCCACCTCCTGTTTATTCTTTGGTTTCACTGCAGAGCATTGATTTCAGATTCCTGCCTCTTTCAGCTATGCACATACACAGGTACACACATTTCATGTATAGGCAAATATATATACACAGACATAGGCATGGGAGTGTGTTTATACGTGTAAAGCAGCTGGGTATTTACAAGCTGTTTCTAAGGTTATAACATACATTGCTATTATGAATTGCTTCATTAACCTGTCAATCAGATTGCTTTCTCTCTTTCACCCCTCTTCCATGTTACCCTGTGTTTTGAAAGTGAAGCGTGTGCATGTATGTGTGTGAAGCGTGCTATTTCAGACAGTGCAGACACACAGACACATGTGGACACACCCCCAGAAATTAATATGGTTTCACTGCTGCCTCCCCAGGAGCTTGGCTCTGGCCTACCCTCTGGACTTGGCGAGCCATGGAGATGCCTCACACAGTCATTTATCACCCAGCCCCTGGCCGGTGGCACTGGGGTCCGGGGGTTGCTTCCCCAGGCAGCCTGGCTGCTGCGCCAGAGGAGGGGCCTGTCTGCAGCGTGTCTGCAGTTTGGAAGCACTGCTGATGGGCTAGTCCCCAATAAACCCCCCAAAAGTGCTGATGTGCTGAAAGCAGCTGACACTGATGGATCTGCTCTCATCTTGCCTTTCAGTCCCGCTGCAAGAGAAGAGAGAGAGGAAGAGAAACAAAGGCAGAGATTAACTCTTTTGTCACAGAGCTCTGCAGTTTTACAAGGCAAGATAAAGCTGCTGTCCAGGTTGGGTGCAGATGGGACCAGCTCAGCACAGTCTGTCTGATTCTCTATGGAGTCCAATCCGGGAGAAAAAAAGCCTGAACTGCACAATGATTTACTGACAGGGCCAGTGCTGCCTAACCGAGCCTCAGAACTTCCCCTGCAGTTGCGACCACAGCCAGGGAGACCGACAGGGATGCTTGGGCATGGCCCTGGGCAGCTGGCTCTGGGTGGCCCTGCTTGAGCAGGGGGCTGGACAAAGATGACCTCCAGAGATCCCTTCCCACCTCAACCGTTCTGCGATTCTGTGATTCTCCCAGACCTGCATGCCAGCTGTTAAACCAACAACACTTGTGTGCACCCATACTGCTTTAAGCACAACACACCATAGGTACACCCAGGCAAATCCACCCGGTCGGGTTAACACATGTAAACTCAGACCCTTGAGGCGTGACACACACTGCTCAGCCAGCAAGGGGCACTCCTGTGGATGCAGGCTCAATAAACACGGACACCCAGGTGGATTCAAACATTCCTATGTATGAAATCATGAAGTGGATTTTGCTTGTCCGTGATGCCAGGCATCAGACTCCCCAAATCAGGTCTCAGGGTGCCATTTGCAACACCCTTTCACGGGAGCCAGTCAGAATGTTTTAATATCATTTCATTTAATCAAACTAAGCTTTATCAAAATTGAGCTCTTTGGGGTGCTGGATCCATTTGGATCAAGTCTTTCTTGAGAATATTGCAGTTCCAAGGGGCTCAGATATGAACCCCCCAGCCTGCATTTTGATGTTACTCAGGTGCACAAGAAGCATTTGGAAGGTTTCCCTCTTCTCTTGCTGTGCTAGAAAGAAACTTCAGCAGCTGCCAAGATGGGGGACTGCCACCTTCCAGACCTCCTCTCTACAAAGGTCTAGCAGTGTATCCGCGTGGATGTGCCTTTTCCCCACAGGGTCACATACAGAGCTCAATGCAAATACAGCTAGAGGTTCACCCTGTCTCTTCCAGTGCCTTTGCACGGCTGTATTTAGCACTGACAATCTCATGGGTACAACAGGACCCAACCCTCACCTGCCCCAGCTGTAGGACCAAATGCCCTCAGAAAAGCGGACATTAAGCCTGAGCACACAAGCAGACACCCGTACTAATACTAGTAGCGAAAGAGTAACAACAATAATAGCAGTGATAATTAGTAGTAGTAAAAAAGTTCTTCTACCTATGGAAAAATTCATCTCAGTTGTAACTTTGATTTTCACTGATTGGGAGAGAGGAGGAGGGACACTTTTTCTAGGTTCTTCTCAAAAAAAAAAAAAAAAAAAAACCAACCTAAATCCATATTGAAAATGTGATCATTTTCCAGTTTCAACAGAAACTTCCAAATAGCACCTTTTTTTTTTTTTTAAACGTTCAGCTTTTTAAATCAAGAAAAAGAAAGACACCCCACACCACTAAAAAGCCATTTTCCCATTGGGAAACATTGCCAAGCTCTAACACTGCACAGCTCTAATTCTTGCCCAGATTTTTCAAGCCTTGTTTGTCCTGCATTTCTGTTGCACAGTTCACAAGTATTCCCAGCAGCTTCAGGCTGGGTAAAGTCACTGGGTAAAGTCCAAATTAGGATGAATAAAGGAGTAGGACCTGGCCCCAGCTGAATGTCGGGGATGTTTTAGGGTTTCTGTCAGGACTGGGGCCTCGTAGTACCAAGCCCCATGCAGCTTTTCAAAACACACAGAAAGAACCTGTCAGATCTGCAATCCATCCATCATAAAGCACATCAATAAAGACAAGTACATTACACTTGGACATGGACACACTCCGAAACACAGACACGTCACCACAGCAAAAACTCCTGCTCTCATATACACTCCGCTGAACATGCAATCCTTCCTGAAAGGCAAACAAGATCTCCAAGCCAACAAATAGAAATGGGGGGCTGGGGGGAAGAGTCTTGAGATTTTTTTTTTTTTTAATTCCAAGAGAAAAAAGGGTCTTTTAAATATTTTTTTTTTAAAAAGGCAATATTTCCTGAGGAAATCTTGACATGCTTTTCACCACATCTTTTTCTGGTTTTGTCTATTGCCCCACACTTCCTTTTAATGAAAACTCTGAAAGCTAAACCTGACTCCCAGGGTCCAAAAGGGGCTGGCAGCATACTGCTCATGTCTAGAGGGTGATTTAAAAGGAAACCTGTAGTAGCAGCTCTGTTCTAAAGCCTGAAAACAACTCTGAAATTTCAAAGTTTCCCACCACACACAAATAACAAAAATAACGTCACTGTGTCAAATGCAGACAGTCTAGGAAACAAACCCACCAAGGAATTATCGATCATCTTTCCCTTCACATGTCCTTAATAAAATCTTGGTCTAAAATATATCCACAATACGCCATCTGACATGCACGGAGATGAAATATGGTGTGTGCGCTTGGATCTAACACTCTGATAAACCATTTGTGAAATCTCTGCAGACTTTCGCATTCTCAGTAGCACACTTTTCTATGGGAGCGCTTTTCAACTTCAATTTTATCTGTGGGCTCTTAAAAAAAAGATCAGTCTCTGAAGGGCTTCAGAAACAAAGTAGATTGTTGTACAGCTGGCTTGAACTTGCCTTGCTCAGTAACTTTTGCAGACTCACTTAGCAACAGCCCAAGGCCCCCGGGGTGTCCTGTGGACCCCAAAACTGGTATTTGCTGCTGTAAGGAAGGACTACATGGGCTGCCTGAATTGCAGAAATGGAGGTTTCCTGTACCAGGGTTCGGCAGCCCCTGGCTGTAAACACCTCTGAACAAAACCCATCTCCCTCTCCATCTCAGAGTGCTGACAGCACTGAGAGGTGCTTAAGCAGGACACTTGAGGAAGCGCCTGCTCTCAAGGACCTGACGAGTGCCGGTGGAGTGGTGAATTCCTCATGCGCTGCAGGTCGGGCGAGTGCGTAAGCTGTGGAGAAGTGGAGCCCTAAGCAGCCGCTGCCAAGCTGCTCCCGCCAGCAAGCGTTGCCCAGCCACCAGAGCCCCGCACCCGGCAGGAGAGGACTTGCTCCCCAACCCATGCACCCACCTCAGTGCCCTCCACTCCCAGCGAGACCACAAGGGCCCATTTATTCCAAGATATGAAATTTGTGTTGTTTCTTTATTGTGCTTTAATGAAACCCTGTTTATTCTAGGCTTTTAATTCTTTCCATCTATTATGTTTAGACAACTCATTAACAATCATTTGTTATCATTAGACTTCAATTTTAAGCTCCTTTTCCCAGAGGAGGCAATGCAGTGGTTTTAAACATATTTGCATCATAAACAATTTCAGGGGCCTGTGTGCCATCTATTACCCTGGCCTTTCCTCCCTTCTTACCAGCCCTTCTGCTTGCCCAGACCTGAGGGTGCTGAATGAGCATTGCCTGGATTTTGGCCAGGTCTGGGTTGATGCACGTTTCCCCCAGGCCTGCAGCCACAGAGGGTTCTGCAGCAGCCTGGTGCATTAATAGCAAACTCTTGAAATCCCAGGTCTTGTAATGGTGAGCTGCTCTTTCCACTGGGATTAATGACTACATGCTGCAGCTGAATTCATTAGGGCCTGTTAAAGATAGCATGCTAGCCTGGGATAATGCGTGGGCCTCATTCTGCTCATTTATGGTTGTTCAGCTCCACTGGATTTAGTGAAGTCATTCCTGATTTGCAGCAGGGTCCCTCGTGTGCATGCCAGATAAGCACTACGTCACACTTTGCATTCATTGACAGCTCCCAGCGGGCAAAAATCTGATCCCTGTTATGTCGTGTAAATCCAGATCAACATTCACTGAGGCTGCAAGGCTTCCCTTGGATATGAAGTGGCATCAGCATGCATGGTGTGTGGCCTGCATCATGAAACTTGCTGTGGTAGAAGGCAGGTCCCTTAAGTTGTGTAGAAAAAGCAGGAAAAGAGTTGCCTTTCTCCTCTTGTTTTTTTCTAAGTTTTGCTTGGTGCTGTATTCTTCGTATGCTGCTCATCACCAACCATGACCAGTAAAATGCAGAAGAAAAAAGAAATCGCTAACCTGGAATCTTTTTATGTACGTTTTGATCTCCAAAATCTCATTCCATTTTGAAAAATATTGGACGCAACCCAATGACACATCTGTTTAGGAGAAGTTTATATCTTATTAGTGACATTGCTAGATCATCTCTGTCAGTGCCAAGCCTTGTGCTGGTGCTAATGCATTGCCAGTGTTGTCTTGATACCCTGGGATTTGGTTTTTAAAGCTCATCAGGTGGTGCTACCTCACGTCCAGTAACAGGACAGGAATCCACATCTCTGAGCTATTGTGTTTCACTACAGCCCCTGCACTCTTGAACAGCAGTCCAAAAGAAAACTGCTGCCCAAAGGCCTCTGTTCTGCATAGTTCTAAGCTTGCGCTCAATTTTAATGACTCGGAGGCTGTTCACAGGCCTTTCACTTGCCCAAAAGCCCTGTCACACCACCAAGTGCAAAGAAGGTTTTGTACGCAGGCCAACTTTGCTGGCTAGAGTGCCCACACAGGGGAACAGCAGGCTGGGCCACCACACCTATTACAGCTTTCCATGTGGATGCCCTGTAGCTTAAATGAAGATGAAAAAACTCCATACATAGCGCCATGGATTTTTCATGGAGTTTTTACATCTCTGACAAATTTTACAGCCTGTGGTAGAGATAACGATGATCCCAGCTGCAAGGCTCCACCCTGCATGCTAAATAAATTCCTGTAATTTTCTATTCTTCCTGTTGTTATTCTGATCCAATTAAAGTCATTGCAGTTAAGTGAAAAGTCATGATTGGCTAATTGGATTTGGGAAGGCAGAACACCCATCAGGGGCCAGGTTTAATTTAGGTTTCCTTAAAATTTCTTAAGCCACTGGCAGGCTAGAAGAGGCAAGCTCCATCCTTGGTTAGCTCCAGCTCAGAGAAAAGGGATTAGTTAGTTGCTGAGTAAGCTCCCTGCTGCCTCATGTCCATGGAGCTTTCTAATTCCAATGCCTGCATCAGAGTCTTTCTGTTTTTTTGGAATCCGCCTCCTGCAATGGTCCTTTACAGATCTCCCACATGCCCCTTCTAAGTCTCCTGTTCCCAGTTTGGTCCTGCACCATTCACCATCTCTCCTGATTTCTCTAAATATCAGTGCAGCCCCCTCCCCAGAAATGTGTTCTCCCCTTGTTTTGAGGGGTACTTCTGCGTAAGTCACGCATATGATTGGACCTGCAGCCCTGGACGTGGGACATGACTCAAACCCCTCTGAAGTCAAGTGGAAGTTTTACTACTGTGGTTGAAGAGGTCCAGCACATGGAGAGCTCTAAACGCTTCTGCACTGAGTGGCCAACCCCTTCCAAGCGTCTTAGATGCAGACCCCTGGAGCTCCAACCATCCAGTGAAGTGAATATAATAAAAGGTCAGTTTCCATGAGTATTTGGAAGAGACCAGAGGCCTATCTGTGACATTTCCAACATAAGCCATGCAAAAAAATGGTGTGCCATATCTTCTAAAACCAGAAGGTTCACTGGAAGCCATTAAAATATTTTATAATATCATAGATCCTGAGAACCTTCTGAATTTTAAGCTTCTAACAAGTTCTCAGGCTATTTATTCTGCTTTAATGCCCACCTTGGACATAGAAACATTGAAAAGATAACAAACTGAAAGGACAGCTGATGCTGTTCTATGCTCACCTGATTCTAAGAGCTGGGAGTTTCAGAAACTCAGTAGTTTCGTGAAATTTGCAATAAAAATAGAAGAGTTACTAACACTAGCACCCAAACACACAATAAGCCACTTGCATAAAATCGGTAGCAATCAAGAAATGTATCCTAACAAACATTAACAAAACTAAACAATAGTTGAGAGCAAACCAGTTTCAGGACACTTTCAAAATACCTTGTTGGTTTTTGGTTTGGCTCTGGGGGTTTTGTTTGTTTGTTTGTTGGGGTTTTTTTAAGATCATGCCCAAGCATTTAGAAAATCAGGTATTTCCAATCTTGCACCCAAAATGCAAGACATTAAAGATGACTGGATGTAAGAAGCCTGGCTATTAATATTTGTAAATATTTGCAATATCAAATGCTAGGAAGGAGAATTACTTGCACCATTGCCTGACGTACTTCTGCTCCTATTGAAATAGAAGAGATAAAGAGGATCGGCCAAAGAAACAGACCTCTTCTTTCCTACCTGTCGCTTTCTTTTTTTTTTTAAAGAAAAAAGTAATTTTATTTTGGTTGACAACTGTAGTGTAAATATGCTCCTTGTCCCACTATTTCTAAGCCCCCTGAGGATTTTTCAAGGCTCATTTCAGCTGAGTCCTTTTTTGCAAGCCCAGCGATTCCACCCAAGGGTGTTGCTACCAAAAAATCTTCAACATCATTGCTGCTTTTACACAAATATCTAACACATGCTTGCTTCCCTATGGTCTTGTCAATATTGGACCACAAGCCAGAAACTGCCAGGACCCAAGTTCCCAGCTTTTCCTGATCTTGGCATTGACTGCCTTTCAGAATCTGGCCCCTGAGGCTTCACAGTTGGCTCTTGGAAAAAAAAAGGCCCCCTCCTTAAAAATCACAGTCCGTGCAAGTTTGCATCTTCCATGAAAATTAACATGCTGGACAGCAGATGGGACAAACACATGCTAGAGGCCAGATCCTTATGTTGGTTACACCAGCATCATCTGCAAACTTGAGGGAACAAGGGCAAACAACAGAACTAGAGCAATTTACGTGAGCAGTAGGTCTGCCCCCCTGCTGGCTGACAGTAACAGTTTGGATTTTCATGCAGGGAGGGAGGGAGGGGGAGAGAGAGAGGGGGAAAAAAAACCTGTGTACAAAATTCCAGCCCACTGCAAAGCCTTCCTAGGAGGACCCATACTGTGACACTTCATATCTGATTCAGGTGTTTTAAAACAAATAAACAAACAAACCACACACCACCACACCACTTTGCCAAGCAACAGGCTCCATAACCACCTTTGGAGAGCCTCACTGTCCCCAGGGATACAGAGGTGGTTTAATTTTCCCCTGTCTGCTCCTAGTGCCTGATTTACACCTCCTAAAATACCTATTAATTGGTAAAATGGTTACGGGTGCAATCTCACAGCTGTTTCCAGCAGCATCCTGCAAAATAGCAAAGCCCACGGTGTTCAGACAGTACCCAGAAGAAGGGTGCATGACACTTTACAAAGTGCGTCCTCCCTAGAAAGCTCTGACCTCTTTGAATGGAAGACCCAGATCTTGAACCAACTTTCTCCCCCTGCCCAACTGTCCCCTTGATTCTTGGCCTCTGATTTGAGGAGACTCATTCCCTCTTACCATTTCTCTTTCATAGCTTTTGTCTGGCCACTCTCAAGGCCAGAAGGACCATGCAACTTTGTGGTTCTACCAGAGTCCTCCTTTTCTCCTCAAGTTTTCACACATCCTTTTCTTTGGGCTACAGCGCCTTCAGTTCCTTCCACTCAAGTTACACATAAACACTGTCCATTTATTCCTTTGTGCTTTTCAAAGGGAATTGGCACTTAACTTCCTGAGAATGCTGTGAAAATTCCAGCTGGACACAAGGAGCAGCAGGGATTATCTGCCCAGGCAGTCAGACCTGAGAGACACCCTTGGATTTCTGACAACAGTGAATTCAGAATAAGCACCTCTGCTTTTGTATACTCCAGCAAGTGTAGCACAAAGATTTCTGTGCTCCCAGGTCAAATGTGTCTCCTTCATGGACAGGCTCTCTGGACACATCTGGCACGTTATCAAATTAATTTCCATTGAGCTTGATCCAGTGTTCATCAAAGTCAATAGTGACATTTCCTGGGTCATGTCAGAGGTCCAGTAATGCTCCATACCTTCCCATATGTAATCATTTAATTACCTCCCACTAATTACCTCTATAGGGAGCTTTAAGATGTTCAGCCTGCAACACCTCTTCCCTGATGCTCCCTGGATCAAGCCTTTGCCCAGGAGAAGGGGAGTGGCCTGACCCATGTTATAGGAAGGGTTCTGCAGGCCCCTCATTGATCCACAAGAGACTCAACAGCAAGCAAGGGGAAAATATATTTATCATTACTTCTCTTGATCGGGATCTATTTCCTGAAGGACTCTTTGGAGCAGGAAACTGGTCACATCTATGCATACATTCATGCATGTCTGTACGTACGTCCAAAGACAACCCGACCCAAAAGGTCAAAGAGGACTGCTACTCTAAAAAAGAATAAAGCTCTTAGCTCAACTTCAAGGAAGAGGCAAAAGCAAATGATCAGAGAGAGCGAGAAAGCAAGAGAGACAGAGATAAAGAGAAAAAACCAAGGGGAAGATGATTTTCTATCAACAAAACAGCAGGGACAAATTCTAGTTCATCTCATCGGAAACGTCTCCTTCGTGTGCAAACACCGCCTGGAGCCAGCACTAATCTCCCAGATTAAATCCTTTTAATAGCAATTAGTCCTCTCTGCACTAACCCACTGGACACTCCACTGCATATTTGGGAAAGGGGGGAGGCTGGAGGGAGTGTTTAACTCATAAGTGCCCTGATGCGTCCGAACACTTGTCTCCCACACACACATTTGCACATAGACCAGGATGCCGTGGCAGTGAAACCTGTTTGGACTGCAGCAGAGTATGGGCCAAAATGGCTAGATCTGGGTGCTGCGTGTGTAAATACTTGGGGGAGTTGGATCAAGCCCAGATCCAGGAGGTGGAATTTCAGAGTGGCATTGTGGCAAGCCAGAAGCATTAGCCAGCTACAGTCAGAAGCACTGACCTACCACCAGCTCCAAGGGCTATCCCAGCTGGCAACAGGAGACAGCCACAGGCAACAAGATGTCCTTAGAGCTACCTTCATGCTACCAGACTGCTGAAGCAGCCTTGGTACTGCTCCTCCCTAAGACACCTTCCACCATCCCTGGAGAAAAGGAGGAGGAGAGAGCTTTTTTTAATTGGTTTTGGTTGGTTCATCTCCGTATCCCATCCAAGGCCTTGTGTGACCTCTCCATGAGTGTTTACAGGAAACACGAGCTGGTGCCCCATCTGGGTCTGGCAGAGGGAGCAGCTCCCTCCTCCTGCACAGGGTGGGAGGGAGCCAGATCGCTGCACCAAGAAACCCAGGTCCTACAGAAAGGACCTCAGATTGCATACCAGCCCCCGCTAATAAACTGAGCAGCTTGGCTGAAATGGCTGAGAGGGGGAAGAGGAAAGTAGAGGACACTGGTGCGAAACAGCAGTCTCTGCACGGAGACTCTGAACTTCCCAAATGACAAGCCAAGCAGAATTTCTTGGAAGGAGCCACATCAGCTGCCCTTCGAGCTATTAGACCACACAAACAGGACAGAGAAAAACCTTCCATGAGGTGACTGTAGGCAGGGGAGGGAAAACTACCCTGAGCCATTATTATCCTCTCCCCCACGAGCAGTGGGAGCTGCCAGAACCCCTGCACAACCCTGTGGTGCCCCCCACCCTCTAACACGCACACACACAACATCCATAGGGGTAGTGCAATTACTATTCAGGCTGGGGGCTGAAGATAGTCTCCTGGCCCTTCTTCTAATGTAAGGTTATTGTAATTGATATGAAGGTAATTGATAATGTGTTACGGTGAATAATGTCTTCAATTTTCTGCTAAATCCCATTTTTGTAGCCATCTGGGCTCCTCCAACTGCCCCCCTGGGACGCAGAGTAATAGATAGTAATTATTCTCAAGTCATTTACTTTTTCAAAGTGTTTAGTGCTTATCTGTTTTACAATTAAAATGGAAACGACCCTGATTCACTTCCTTTCTTTTTTATTTAAATAGCATTCACACACACACACACTCTCCTACACGCACTGGAGCCTGGAGGGTGTGCGCCTGTATGTATGAGCGCATGTGTGTGTGCGTGTTATTGTCATACAGAAACACACAGGACAGTTATGTAGTGCATCAAGCACCTTCACTCTGAGCCGCTGTGAGAGTACAACCACACCACACTAAGAAATACAAATTGTGTTCCTTCCCCCTGCATGTCCCCATGGTGACGCTCAGTGAATGTCACAGCTACCCCACAGAAACACCCCTGGGGTGAAACACATCCAGCAAACAACTTAACAATGCAACACCTCACAAGGTACACCTGAAACGTGCCACCCAATGCACTTACCTGACCTGTGTCCGGGGACCCTACATTTCCACAGGATCAGCCACTCATCTAGAAATCAACTGCAAGTGCACCAAAGCGATAACATTTCACTCCAGTCCTGGTAATCTGTCTGAAGATAAACCTGCAAGTTGTAACAACGCAGACACAGTTGTACCTAGAAGAATACGGCTAGGCATATAAATGCAGAGACCCCTATTAATATACAGTAGATGCCAGAATACACATATAAATGAACTAACGCAAGCTATTAAATGCACTGCCAGAGAAAAGCGTACTTCGCGCAGCAGCTAAACCTATTTCAGTATATGATCGGAACCTCCCCGGCGTCAGCAGAACCCCTTCGGGTTCTGCCTCAGCTTGTGGTATGCCAGGTGAGATGTAAACAGGCACATTCACAATGCTCATGGGGAGCCACCACGCTGGATTTAAGGATTACTTTAACAGTTGTAGCCTAAGCCTTGGTAACCAACACTTGGGAACAGCTGAAGCTGCAAACTGGCTTAGCAAAACTCTGGCAAGGAAGGCAAATAAGAAAATGGTACAGAAATTCTTCTGGGGCCAAAGTTTGGGTGAGAAAATCCAACCTATTTGAAGCTGAGCTCCAACATGCAGAAATAAACCCAGGGGAAATGCTGCTGTTTCTGTGATGGTTTGAGAAGGAACCTGAACCAGGAACTGTGCCAGACCCAGGCATGTGTGGTCCATAGGACATCAGGATGAGACTGTACAGCTAATCTTCAGAATCTGTGCTCTGCCGTGCTCTCCCATCACCATCTCCGTTACCAGCCTGAAGGCTGCTCTGACTGCAGCAAAAACTACCTCACTGCTAACTTAAAGTTTCTGCCTTTGCCCTGGTGTCCTAAAAAGTCATGTTCAGGCAGGTACAGGCTGGTGTTGAAACAGAAGCTGAGGGAAGGGAAGATGGTGAGGATGCCGGGACAACCCTCCATAGCGTTTTACAGGCTCCAGGTTGCAAGCACTCATCCAGAACTCAAAGATCAATCCTTTTCAAGATGACTGCTCGTGTCCCATTGTGATTCAGACCAAATGCGTGGTTGGCTTCTGAAAGAGCCCATACTTCTGCATCTCAAGACAGACTCAAAATTTAGGCAACTATCTTGGGAAAACCTTTATGGTACTGATTATAAACCAGATCTTCCCAGACACACACACATACTCTGGGAGCTCAAACCCTCCCTGGAGACAGCACAGGAGGAACCAGGAGCTCCATCCCACTCCTGTGCTCCCCAGCTAGAGCAGTTGCTAAGAGGGGCTGATTCTTCCCCAAAGGGGAGGAGAGACACTGTCCCCCTGGGGACTTGGATCTCACACCCTATTCCGTCTCCAAAAGCCAGGATATGGAGCCATCGCCCACTTCAGCAGATGGATGAGTCAATCTTCATATAATTAATTTAATTCTGTATATATTTTTTTTGCCTGTCTGAACAATCAGATGACAGCTTCCACATCCAGCCCCACATCCATGTCGCCGCTCCCCCAGCCAGGATACGGCCAAGGCCTCCCTCCCTTTGCCCAGCAAACCACTGGAGCACTGCTGTCCTTTGCTGGTGACAGTGGCCCAGGGCTTTGAGCAGGAAGATCCTGTTGTTCTTTTGTTTAAGTTTGTAACTGTTTGGGGCTGTTCAGTTATTTCTTTTTCCCCCTCTTCCCTCTCTCTCTGTTTCCTTTTTAATTCTTTTTAATGGCTTTCCCCGATGCAATCGGCAGAGGACTGCGCAGAGACTGCTTCCCCCTGCTGAGAGGGAAACAAGACTGAGGGAAAAGGGCACCAAGGGAACTGTTCACATCCTCTATTCATCTCTGCCAGCCCCCGTTCCCTGGTGACTAGCCCCACGCAGCCCAGCTGTGTAAAGCTAGCATGGAACAAGGCAGAACCTGAGCCACGAAAATCTCAGCTGGCACCACAGGGTCCGGCTGTGTCAGGCATGTCAAAGCAAGCGAGGGTGTCCTGACCATGAGTATGGCCCATATGGTCCTACCACAAGGGCAGCAGCATGAGATGAAGAGGGGGAAAACAGGTTGTGGTTCGCATGAGTCCAGCAGAAGTCCCCTAACCATGGAGCGTGGCTGGAGCCTATGGCTTGGCTCAGCTGTTAGGGAACACACATCTGAGCTTGGGAAACCTGCTGCTCGGAAGCCAAGGAGTTTGGCAGAAGCAAGCTTAAGACTCCTACAATACTCACAAACTCCCTAGTCCGGGCACTCCCAGGCGATGCCATCCTTTGTTCCAGCAGCTCCCCCAGCTCCAACCCGGGAATGAGCTTGGTAGAAGACAGATGGCTCTTCCTCCATCTGCTCCCTGGTACTTGGCTGCATACACGTCGGGGAGCAGGGCGGCTAGCTGGGCAGGCAGGAGCGCAAGGTGGAAGCGCTTTGCAAGGCAGCAAAGTTTACTCCAGCTGGTTGCATTTGGTGAAGAGCAAGCCCCTCTCGAACAGGCTCCATCTCAGCCAGTTGCAGGGAGTGCCTCACCTTGGCAAACAGCCCCCACGCTGCACTGCATGCGGGACAGCTCTGGAAAAGCAGCTGCTGCCATAGCAGGCTTTCCTGATTGCCAGGCTGCTGCTAACGAGCCATGCACATGCCAGGGATGCAGAGAGAGGCGGGGGGAGAGCTCTGAGCTGCCAGTGGCATGGGCTGGAACAGAGGAGTTGGTGACTGGTGAAAGAGCCATGTGCTTACTGTGCTGCTTCTCTGCAGGGGACACCAGTCCCAAAGGATCCCTCCCCTAGGAGATGCCAGGTTAATCCTTAGTTTTTCCAGCACCAGCGAGGACCTGTGATCTCTGTTGCACTGTGTGATGGTTGTTTGATAATCATCTTCCAACCAGGCAATTTCAAAGCATTTTGCATCACATAGCTAGCTAGCTTTGCTTTCTGGTGGGGGAACGGGCTACGTGTTTTCATTGATTCTGGAGGTTTTCTGCTGGGAAAAAGGAAAAATCACAGAGTACAAATTCCTCTGAAGTTCCCACTGCCCCGTCAGCTTCCAGGCAAACGTGAAGGATGGAGAGAAACACATCAATGTAGGCTGGGGAAAAGCAATGCAATGACCCAAGCACTTCCCTGTTGAGACAAACACATCCAGACCATCCTTGGCTGATGTATGTTCTGAAACACCTCGAGCCAAGATCGCAGTAGATGCGTGGCAATCTCTATTGGTGCTTCCATGCTCTGTGAGTTAGCAAGGGCTTTTACTACTCAGCCTCCCTCCACTCTAGGGATCCCCATTTCTTTCTGCTTGTTAGCAGGTGGGCACAGAAAATGGTTATTTACCTGCTTCTTGATATCATTCACTTATACACTGGGAACTGAGCATTTTACACCCATAGTCGTCTCCTCTACTTTCCCATAAAGCAGCTCCTTAACCTTTCCTCACAGGCCCTGCTTTCCAGCTCTATGTTCCCCCCTTGGTCTTCTCTAGGGATGCTCTCCAACAGATGAACATAGCCGTGGAACTGCAGCCTGCAGCACTGGACAAGACTCTGCACTGCAGTATGCCAGAGTCCTGCAGGGACCTCCTGGGGCTCAGCAGTGGCCCTGGCATTGACATACTCCAGATCCAAACATTTCCGTACTGCAAGAATGCAACAGTACAGACTCTCACTCAGTCTGAGATCTGCCCTCCCTCCCAGCACCTCCCAGGCAGTGCACCAGTTCCTTGCGACCTTCTCCCAGCTTACTGCCTCCTGCAGATTATCTCTGGTGGGTTTCCATTTTATTATCAAAATCAGTAATACAAATATTGATCAGAAGTAGGTCCAGGCCAACCCCCTGAAAAAACTCCTCCCTTTTCAAGGAATAGTTGTGTCATGGATTAGGACCATGTTGTGTCCAGACAGCAGTAACTAGTATGAGAAAGAATTTGACCTGATCCAACCACATCCTGAATGAGGGCAAAGGAGGTATTATAAGGGGGGCAGGGGGTGGAAATAAGCTCTGCAGAATCAGAACAGAGGTTCAGCCAAGAATGGCTGATAGTTGGAAACTGGTCTCCAGCTCAAGCTGGGGCAAAAATCTGGGGAAATCCCAGGACAACACTTCCAGATGAAAAACTTGTTGACTGCCATTCTCTTTCCGGCCTAATGGACTGAACAGAGAGAATCTGAAACCCTCAGCAGATTGCTTCCAGGTCTGGCTTTTCTCTTGCAATACCCAATATGTGTGGATGCCAAGCAGCAGCAGGGGGAGAATCAGAGTGGTTAGATGATGTGCTTTCCTTCTGCTCTGCCATCCTGTAGCACTTCACCCTGGTGAAGAAAACCCAGAATGAAAAGATTTGAGGTTGATAAAATAAGAAAAAAAATAGTAAGTGGATATTGTAAAAGCTGAAACTTCTTGAAGAATGCTTGAATAAAGGAGTTTCTAACATAAGAATAAGACACTGGCTTTATCAGAAGCTTTCTTCACAATATCTTAGTTAAGAAAACACGTTTTTCATTCTAAAAAGCACTGGAAGTTTTGGAGAAATCTTCCATAAAAGTGATTCAGAACAGCCAGATGTACAGTAAGGAACTACCCTGACCTCACAGGAGGGGAGGGAAAAAAAAAAAATCAAGTGTGGAAGCTTCTCTGCAATGAAACTTAAACCACTGGGTTGAAATAGCAGCACCACAACAAAGGGTAGGAGGGTATTTACAGCAAGGGACACACTTCCCTGCTCACTGCAAGGTATTTACCAGTCAGCCTTCCCCTTGATATGTGATGCAATCTCCGAGTCTCCTGCAGCAGTTTCGGGGTTGCAGATTGACAGACTGTTCTAGGTGCAAAGCCAAAGCAATTACATCCAGGTAGACACCACACAAACTGGGAGAGTTGCACAACCCCTCGGGCCTGTCCAGAGGGAACAGAGACAATGGCAGCACAAATGCTCCTTGAACGAAGCAGCAGGGAGATTTGGCAGAGACTGGCATGGGACGTGCTGGATGGTAGCCAGAGGGTCCATGAGCCGAACAGCTCTGGTCTGTGCAGTACAACCGTAAACACTCACAGCCGCAGAAGACAAGTTAGGTGAGGCTTTGAGAAGCGAGATAACACAGTCCTCCCTTACAAAGCAGGACGAGCCAAAAATAACCTATTAGCAGGCCCCATTGCTCTTGGAAGAGCCAAAAATCAAAAGGGAACAAAACCACATTTAAAAATATGTACATCGATCCCTTTATGTATAAATATCCACATATAACAGGGAGTATCTACCTACCTGTCTTGACCCACCTGTGGTGTAAATCTATCTATATGGGTTTGAAACTAATTTCAAGCAATTCTCCCACTCAATTTCACAATTCTTTCAAATCATCAAGCCCTCCCTTCTCCCTTTTTTCCAGCAGATGTTTTTCTCAGGTCAAACACCTTTTCAGGGGATTTTTAGAAGACTTCCAATACAGAAGAAAAAGGTAAAATTTGGCATTAAAAAAAAAATAACAACCAAGTAATATTTCAACAGACCTGATCTAGTCAGTGGATTCATCTGGCCTGAGATCCCTTTCCAGATTTCTCTCCTGAGGCACTGTGAAAAAACACATCCTTAGAGAGTCTCTGCACAAACACCACCTGGAAAGCCCACCTTTCTCCCACAGAACTTGCCTGACACGAAGGAAACCAGGAGAATGCAGACCAAAGGAGAACAATATGGAAATACTGAAGCACTGCAGGACTGCAAGCTTTGCATTCCCCAGCCAGGCCTTCACAAGAATCTAAAAGGAACATGTTTGTTGCTGGACACCATGCCAGGACAAGGCTCTTATCATCACTGCTGCTCTCAGTGCCCATGAGCAGAAAATAACACCAAAACTTAACTGTTCTCAGCTCTGCACAATGGGACAGCCACAACCAGGACTGCTGCAGACCACTACCCAGCAAACCCCCAGTTCAAGACACTCCAGACCCATCCTACGCAAAGCCATCCCGCAGCTTTTCTCTCCTTTCCATTGGGAATGCTCCTCTAGCGAGAAAACCTTGGTTTCAGCATATCACCTACCACAGAGACAAGGCAGGGCCAAGATCAAGCTAGGAAGTCAGTGCATACATTGGGGTCTGGATTAATGGGACCCAGAGCAGGTACAGGTACGACAGCAGCTGACCCACAAACAGCCTCTCCTCCAACATTATACAGTCAGAGACTAAAGGCCCAGGGACAAGCTTAAATAGAGCCCCTGGGCCCATGGGTGAAGGCCCCAGGTGAGACTGGTCAGGATGATTAAGGCCTATCAATGCACGCAGAGCCCTCACAAAACTTTGGCCAAGCTTTACCAGGAATTCAGATGAACCTCAGCAAGGACCAGGAAACCTGAAAGAGATTGTTCATTTACTGGGTCAAGGTCTATCTCTAGTGTCAAGAGCTGGACCAGCAGATATCCACCCTGGGAAGCACAGGGAACTTCTAGAGGTTGTGGAAAAATCTCAAAGGTGGCAGTTCCTAAATTGTCCAGCTTTGGGCACAGTCCCATCCTTTTCCCTGTTCTTCAGTTTCCACAGCCTAGCAAATAGGCTATTAACACTGACTGATTTTTATGGGATGCTGTCGGAGTTACAGTTCCCCAACGCTGCTTCAGGGAGAAATGAATGGCAACCCTATCTGTCAGACTGGACCCATATGGCCTAGGAGGGGTGAAAATCTTGGCAATGCCACCTGCCTCTCCATTCTGATGGGAGGGACCAGACATAAGGAAAGTTGAGACAAAGTGCATCAGTGAATTTGTGCTCCTGCCATGTCTTATTCCACCCAGGACATCTCCTTTATAGGTTCCCTGAAGGATGGGTCCTCCTTGGAAGTACCCTCATGATGAAGGAACGGCAAATAGCGTGAACACAAACTCAGACTCTACTGACACTTGTTAAGACCAATGCAAGTCCCCAGAGCCGTGTCCAGCTCTGGAGCAACATTCACAGTCCCCAGTGGGCCAGTCCAATTCAAACTCTCTCCCTCCAGTGCCTCATACAGCCCGTATTGTTCCTGGGAGAAAATCCCAGCATACAGCCAAAGGCCACACCTTCGGCCCAGCGTCACTCAGCGGAGCAGGGCGGCCATGGCCGGGAGTCAGGGCACCGCACTGGGGTCAGCTGAGGTTAGGCAGGAACTGAGACAGACCAGGTCCCCCTCCCCTGCCAAATGCTGCACATGTCTCCGCTCTCCTTCCCCAGGCAGGACAGCGGCGCAGAGGTCAAGGCACTCTCTCCATCCCTTTCCCCCGACCTCCCTCCTCCTGCGCACCCTGCACGGTGCTGGACACACCGCCCCTGCCCGAGCCAGCCGCAGGCGCGTCCCCCCCAAGATGACTTCAGCTGCATTCCAGCGAGCCTGGCAACCTCCCGCACACACAAATAAAAGGAAATGAGAAACTCGGCAACAAAGAAACTGGCAGGGAAGCCACAGAGGCACACAGGAACGGGAAAAGAGATTAAACACAGGCTCAAGAGCCCCAGCGTGCTGAGCCTTCCTCTCTAAAGCCTCCCTTTAACTTTGATGGGGGGCACAGGAGTCTTCTTTTCACTTGAAAGGGCAAGAGGAGGGGCTGGATAAAAGGGATCCAGCATTATCCGGAATTGAGAGCACAAGAACGCGCTACAAAGCTTAAAAAAAAAAAAAAAAAAGTTAAGTGCAGGCACCCAGCTTCCCTGCATACCTTCCTTGGTGGAAATCAGAAGCTGAGATCTGAATCTGGGCAGAGAAGAGATCAAAGTGGACACATTACAGGAGGAAGTTTAATAAAACTTAATGCAAAGTAGTTTGGTGAATCCTCTTCCCAATTTCCTGCTGCCTTTTTTTTTTTTTTAGCAATAGCATAATGGGCATTTGAGGCCCTGCAATTTGTAATGGCAGACACTGATTTGTATTGATACTATAGACTATCTAAGAGTCCATCCCAATATATTAGACCACATAATTGTGTTTCTGTGTGTTAGGATAACTCATAAACATGTTATGGTGCTTAGACTTTTGTCTGACAGTGGAACTATTTAAATCAAACCACTGCAATACTGAGATGGACTTCACCTGCAGTATATACTCCAGAATCTACAGAACGCTTTGAGGTCTGTGATATGACCAAGTCAGAACCCTGTGCTTTGTACATCATGAGCTGTGTGGTTTCCCATATGGAGTATATATGTTGTGGAGCTCTCTGATCATGGATGTAACATCTACCTTGCTCTTCATACATCATTAAACCTCAGGCACTTAGCTGGATCTGGAATGGGAAAGACAACCCTTTCCATAAAAGGCATAGATAGTTTCAGAAAGTTAATGGGAAACACCCAGAAAAGCCTCCCACAAACCCCCCTCCTGGATGAGAAAGGACAAGCTCTCCATGCAGTCATGGCAGTGAAAGACAACGGGCAAAGAATTTGCACCAGGCCTGAGAAGAGCCCAAAGCAGCTGTTCCTCCAGAGCTAAAGTCTGATGCCTTGGATGAGCTAGCTTCCTCTTCTGAAATACCCTTGGATGTCAACAGGATTGTTGGTAGAGAACCAACTCACTCCTTGCAGACACACACATATGAAAATGATCTCTCCTCATGTTCCTTAAAGTATCATAGCAGGTAGCAACAAAACATAGAATCATAGAAACTTTAAGGCTGGAAAAGACCTCCAAGATCATCAAGTCCAACCATCAACCCAACACCACCGTACCTACTAAACAATGTCCCAAAGTGCCACATCTACACGTTTTTTGAACACCTCCAGGGATGGTGACTCCACCACCTCTCTGGGCAGCCTGTTCCAATGCTTGACCACTCTTTCAGTAAAAAAAATTTTCATAATATCGAATCTAAACCTCCCCTGACACAACCTGAGGCCATTTCCTCTCATCCTATCGATTCTTACCTGGGAGAAGAGACCAATACCCACCTCACTACAACCTCCATTCAGGTACTTGTAGAGGGCGATAAGGTCTCCTCTCAGGCTCCTCTTCTCCAAACTAAACAACCCCAGTTCCCTCAGCCACTCCTCATAAGACTTGTTCTCTAGATCCCTCACGAGCTTCATTACCCTTCTCTGGACATGCTCCAGCCCCTCAATGTCCTTCTTGTAGTGGGGGGCCCAAAACTGAACACAGGATTCAAGGTGCAACCTCACTAGTGCCGAGTACAGGAGCACGATCACTTCCCTGCTCCTGCTGGCCACACTATTCCTGATACAAGCCAGGATGTTGTTGGCCTTCTTGGACACCTGGGCCCACTTCTGGCTCATGTTTAGCCAGTTGTCAACCAGCATCGCCAGGTCCTTTTCCGACAGGCAGCTTTCCAGCCACTCTTCCTTGAGCCTGTAGCATTGCATGGGGTTGCTGTGCCAACATCAAGGGGGACCATGGGACTCAGAAGTCCTGTCCCAGCTCTGAATGCCCTGGCTGTATAAACTACCCTGTGAGGGCACAGGCCTGTGTAGCAGGACTACAGGAGCTACCTCGGAGGACCTTCTCCCTAGCAGACACCGTCCCAGGAGCACTATCTCCCACTGATACAAGGTGACCTCAGTTCAAAAGCAGTCTAGCATCATAGATGCCTGACTGAGCATCCACGTGTCATCAGCCACCTCAGTAGGTGGACTGGGACCATTTACACAGAACAGCAATAAAGAAATGGATTAGGACTAGGACAGTAAGCTCTGCTGGGACTTGAATGCAGCAGATCTACTGGATGTCTCCTCTGCTGTCCGGCTCTGCAGGTCAGAACCAGTGCCAAGGAAGTGGGGGGGGGGGGGGAAGAGGCACCACCTCGGCTACTCCCAACACTACCGTACCTACTAAACAATGTCCCAAAGTGCCACATCTACACGTTTTTTGAACACCTCCAGGGATGGTGACTCCACCACCTCTCTGGGCAGCCTGTTCCAATGCTTGACCACTCTTTCAGTAAAAAAAATTTTCATAATATCGAATCTAAACCTCCCCTGACACAACCTGAGGCCATTTCCTCTCATCCTATCGATTCTTACCTGGGAGAAGAGACCAATACCCACCTCACTACAACCTCCATTCAGGTACTTGTAGAGGGCGATAAGGTCTCCTCTCAGGCTCCTCTTCTCCAAACTAAACAACCCCAGTTCCCTCAGCCACTCCTCATAAGACTTGTTCTCTAGATCCCTCACGAGCTTCATTACCCTTCTCTGGACATGCTCCAGCCCCTCAATGTCCTTCTTGTAGTGGGGGGCCCAAAACTGAACACAGGATTCAAGGTGCAACCTCACCAGTGCCGAGTACAGGAGCACGATCACTTCCCTGCTCCTGCTGGCCACACTATTCCTGATACAAGCCAGGATGTTGTTGGCCTTCTTGGACACCTGGGCCCACTTCTGGCTCATGTTTAGCCAGTTGTCAACCAGCATCGCCAGGTCCTTTTCCGACAGGCAGCTTTCCAGCCACTCTTCCTTGAGCCTGTAGCATTGCATGGGGTTGCTGTGCCAACATCAAGGGGGACCATGGGACTCAGAAGTCCTGTCCCAGCTCTGAATGCCCTGGCTGTATAAACTACCCTGTGAGGGCACAGGCCTGTGTAGCAGGACTACAGGAGCTACCTCGGAGGACCTTCTCCCTAGCAGACACCGTCCCAGGAGCACTATCTCCCACTGATACAAGGTGACCTCAGTTCAAAAGCAGTCTAGCATCATAGATGCCTGACTGAGCATCCACGTGTCATCAGCCACCTCAGTAGGTGGACTGGGACCATTTACACAGAACAGCAATAAAGAAATGGATTAGGACTAGGACAGTAAGCTCTGCTGGGACTTGAATGCAGCAGATCTACTGGATGTCTCCTCTGCTGTCCGGCTCTGCAGGTCAGAACCAGTGCCAAGGAAGTGGGGGGGGGGAGGAAAGAGACACATCCTGGCATACTTGCCTGGTGATGCAGTGAACCATGGTGACAGCAAAGTTTGAAGTGCCTGGCCCTTTTGCACAAAGGAGTAGGAGGCTGGTCAGATGTTCATGTGTCTTGCTTTCAAAGGGTGGATAACAGGTGTCTGTTCACGTTCCATATCAATGATTGGTTCATACAGCACATCAGAGGTGCCATTCTCTCCAAGGTGTTTGAAGTCTACACCCAAGCTTCTTTTGCTGAAAAGAAGGGAAAATGAAGAACAGAGGAGAAAATTTTTCTATGGGGTCTGCAGCATTCAACATCAGATAAGAAATTTTTCTTCACAAGTTCATTCATAAAAGACATGCACTCCTTTTGGTTCCTTTAATTCGCTGAACTCAGCTAGACAGGATTTCAAAGTCAAAGGGCTGGATTCCTGGCTGTATAAACACAATGGCTCCCAAGAGAGTCTTATGCTGAATCAATGGACAGGGAACACTTTCCAAAGTAGCCATAAGTTGGAAAGTTCAAGCAGTGGGACAGTCTTTTTAAGGCAGCACGAAGCAATTAGGGTAGGACCAGGATACTTCTTTCCATTTCTGCTGCTGTGTATTGGTGAAATTCTAACCTGCTCGGGACCTGAACTTCCCTATCTGTGGAATGGAAAATGGTTCCCTGTGCTTTAGGCCTGGTCCCTAAGCCTGTTTATTCCAAAATCCCCATGGGAACTTTCATCCACTGCAAGTAAGAGCTATACTCTTACCCTCCCTTTGCCAAGGGGGTAACACTTCCTCTCCCACCGCTCCAGCCCCCATAGTATGCACTAGCAGCCAGATGGGCTGAGAGCTAGGACCACCCTTTTCACGGCTTCTGGCCCACTACACGTCTTATTTAATCTGAAAAAATACCGACCTAAAACTGAGCTCCCTGGCCTGGAAAAATGAGGCTATTGGAGCTGCCCTGGCAAGGCTGTATGGCAGTTCTGTGGCATCGCATCTCTGGCCTCATAGGATGTGGGCTGCAAGCTGACTCTGCTTAGAGAGAACATTAACTACACCTCTTTATTATTGAGAAGAAATTTATTGGAGACATCCCTCCCTCTCTCCAGTTTCTCCTTTACCTTCGCGGAAAAGTAAACATTTAATTTTTTTTGTTGTTAATAGATTTAATGTTCATTTGTCGGTAGCCTAGGGGCAGGAACGCGTGACATTTCAAATAATTGTTGTTTCGGGGGTATCCTCTGGAGGAAAATGCTGCAAAAGTGTGGAGAAGATTTAAGTAAATTACTGTGTCAGCTTCTATTTATTCCTTACATGATTGCCAGAGGCAGGGCTGCGAGATAACCATTAGAGGCCCAGCCATAAAACAGGGAAGCAGAATTTCAAAAAGCTGGAGTGCCATTACTGGAAAGTTAGTGTGTAACATGTTAAATTATCCCCAAAGTAGGGGGAGGCAGGAGGGGGGGGAGGCACGTGTCTAAGAGTGAGAGAAAAGAGAAAGAGGGACTGTGTGAGTGAAAGGAAGGAATTGCTCCACAGGGAAGGAAAGAAAGATTAGGTAGATAGACAGACAGACAGACAGATAGATAAAGAGAGGAAGAAGGAATAATGTCTAGGGCAGTCCTTGAGTCCAGCTCTGAGGGCCTGCCATGGTACTTGAGGACTTTTGGAGCAGCGTGTTCAGTTTTGGAGGGTGTCTGGGGGTGTTGAGGTGGGATGACCCAGGAAGAAGAACAGCTGGGCACTACATTTGGGGTGTTTCAAAGCTATATGATGACTCAGCTTTAGTGGAGTGAAACTGCTGCTTTTCCTGTAGCCAGAAAAGGTTGCCGTCCTGGCAAATCCAGTTGCCCCTATGTAAGCAGCAAGCACTTTGGGCCTAGATCCCTCCAACTCTGTTGCCTTCACGCTTTCTGGGGCACAACTAGAGGCCTCTAAAGAGAGTCCAATTCCCTGTCCATTGAGGTATCTTGACTTTTTTCTTTGCTTTTAATTTTTCTTTACTTCTTACCTCCAAAAGATATTCCATCATCCCAGTAAGAGGGAGTGTCCAGTTTAGTCTGGTGCTGGGTGCAGTTCCAATCCAAGCATGACTGCTCAGCTCCGACCTCGTACGCCGCCACTTGTGATTAGGAAAGGCCTTTGCACTGGGAAGAAGCAGCAGGGGCAGAAAGAACTGTAAAAAATATTGCATATTCAAAAAAATATCACCCAGGAATAACAGGGAGAAGCACAGAGCGAATACACTTGCTGGGAGCAAACCGTTTTCTCCCTACATGGTCTTTCTACAAGAGTGTAGGCCAGGAATGAGAAGAAAGAGGTAAGCACCAAGATGCTGAACAAGCCCACAGCATGGGTCAGTGTGAAGGAGTCGTGTCAGGACCCAGGACGTTATTCCCTGCTCTCCCCATCCCATCTCAGCCTTTGCCTGCCTGGCTGACACACCGAATTCTTTGAGGTTTACTACATTGTGCATGGAGGCAGGAGAAGTGTGTGGGGATGAAAGCCTCAGCTATACCAGCAATCTCTAGGACACCCCATCAGAATCTAAATGTTGGCTGACTAGTGGGAAGGCGTCTCTCTCCACCCAGCACAATCACTTTTGTGGTTTCCCTCATCAGGTCTTTCCCATCTCCTGTCTCACAACGGTGGGACACTGCATCACCCAAAAGACCAGCGAGGGGCAGAGGCTGCCCCAGCTCTGCTCAAGACCATGGGCACTGCTGCAAGACGATGCTCAGGCTGAAAGTTAAGCAACTCTTGAAAACAAAAGGAAGGAACCCTGCCTGGGAGGAATGGGAAATGCTCAGGTTCTGACATTGAAGCTAACGGAAAGGGACAGGAGCCAGCTCATTAGCCACTGGGGGCAGGAGGCAATCCCGTGGAGCAGCAGGCAGGTTGGATCTGCCACGTGCAGGATTTTTGTTGAAGTGTCTTACACAGCAGGAGAATGGCCCTTTGCCATAATCAGGCCTGGCCCTTCCGGTGCTCCCACGCCTAGGCCGTCCCTTGGCTCTCCGCACCCAACACTCCTTGCCGTGCCCATTTGTGCTGCTCTGGCCAGCCCCTGTCTGTCCTGCACCAGCCTCCCACCAGCCTCCCTCTGCTCCTGTTTATCGCTCACGCTTTACAGCTCGGCACTGCCCTCTGACTCATTGCCCAGAAGCTGCCGGTTCTCCTTTTCTTTCATTGTAATTTATTTACATCATGAAAAACAATTAAGTTCCAAAAAGTCTTATTTATCCCAGAGATCTGGTTTTATCTTTCCCAGCATCACTCTTCCTTTGTTCCTGCTATTGCTTCATTTTTCCTCACTCTTTTGTCCAAGGCAAGCTCGACTGTGTAGGAGCCAAGGGGCTAACAAACTTTGGACTAGGGCCCTGTAGCCCCAGCCTCTCCAAAGCGATGGCTCTGCTCCCACCCTCTCACCCAAGAGGATGGGAGTCCAACCACACGCTCAACAATAAATAACCAGGGAGATATTTTTTTTAATTTTAACGACTCACAAGGAAGACTTGCTGGTTAAATCATTGCTAACTCTCAACCTCCTCAATATTTCTTTGCTAATAGACTTCAGGTTTAATTGAAGGATCTTCTCTGGACTCTGTCTAAGGCACCATTTTCTCTTTAACCCCACCGCTCACAGCCTCACAAAAGCCAATCCATTAAGGGTCTTCATTAGTTTGAGCACCAGCCAACCACCCAAGCGGCAAAGGTCAAACACAGTCACCTGTCACAACATGGCAGTAAAACTACTAATTGTATGGGAACAAATGAGATAAAAAGATGGTACTATTATGCTATTTGATTTATTTTGTTTCCAAAGAGTCATTTAAGTCTAATTTACTTTGCAAGCTATAGAGTGGGCCTGTGTGGATACAGATACTTGTGTGAGCAAATGTGGGTGTGTACATGTGCATGTGTGTGTGTCTCTCTCTCCTAGGCATGCATATACACATGTACGCACATACAGGGGTCTGAAATGCAAGTCTAGGGAACCATAAAGTCATGGCACCATAAAGACTTAGGTTTAACCCTTCATACAGGGAGAACGCCACATCTCACCGAGATGGCTCTGCAGTAGTGGCTCAGAGTCACATCAGCCCTACTGCTGCCAGCTCAGGCGCCCCTGCACTGTTCCTCAGCAGCCCAGCTGCACAGGAGGCGAAAATGGCCCACATGCCCTCTGGTGGACAAATGCCACTTTGCAGCTCTAGAATCCAAATGGAAAGCTGGAAGTGGCCATATTTGTAGGCACAAAAAGAAGTCGTCTCTGTAAAGAGGTTTTTTGAAGCTTGTCTTCTCTCCAGCTTGTGCTGGGAATCATGTTGTCAGCACATGACTGCCAACTGAAAAAATCTGGGCTTTCTGAGGCACAAAAACCACAACCCACCCCCACTTCGTCATTGTAGGTGCCAAACCAACTTGGTCATCTTCACCAACAGTTCCCATTACCAGATGGGGCTATCATTTTTCCTGGAAGATGATGTAAGTAGTACTTCTCCCAGAATAAAGACCTTCTTACTCAAACCCAGGACCCGATCTCAGGCTGTGTAGTCACGCTTCAGCACAGCAGACCAAACATCTGCAGGGTCAGGGCAAAAGTTTCCATGGCTTTTAAAAAACACTCAGTGCGATCACAACTTTGATTTTGAATATAGATCACCAAGAATTCCCTGAGTAGAGGCGAAACATTCAGGGGCTTTTCAAAGAACAGAGCTCTCCATGCTCATGTGCTAAGGGCACTCTCTCAGCTTCTCTGTGGTTAGGAGCAACTCTTTCAGGGCAATGCAGGGAAGAGAGCAAGGGACCACAAGCTCTTGCAACATACAAATGTGGGGAGACATGACCACCTCATAGCAATGGCACAGCTTCATCCTGCACAACCAACAGTGTGGTATGATACATGGACAAACTTCATCAATAGAGTCATTGGGAGAGTGGGAATATTTCCATGAAGGCAGCAATGGCATTTCTGCTTTTCTTTGAAGTTTTTGACCACCTCTGTTCATCAGGGAGTCATGCAGATTATCACAATCAATACTTCCTATTACATGTTGTACAGCAAATAAACACAATCAAAAAGAAAAATATTGACTTGAAACATTTCAGAGCATTATGAAGGCTCTTTTCAAATGGCTACTTGCACAGGCAAGTCCTTTAGTTATGATAACTCAACTGAATAGAGCTAGAGGAAACTAAGGGTAGGAATAAAGAATGGGTAGGTGGTTCCTAGGTGAGCATAGCTGAAGAGAGAACCTGGGGAAGATGAAAGCAGATAACTGTGTGGTTGCTTCTAGTGCATATAGCAGCAGGGACTACACAGCTGAAAACACAGCTAGGATATTGGTAAGATCCAGCTGGAGGGGGATGCAAGTTCCCCTCTGAAGTGGTAAGAGCACTGGTTCCCTCTCAAGGAAGATCCAGGGTCGCGCCTGTCAAGCTCAATCAAGCACGTTCACTCCAGCAAGCAGATTAGCAAGACTTAACTTGTTCTTGGCATTATGGGAGACCACATGGGCATCTGTGAAACATGAAAAGCAATACACACCATCCCACTCCTGTTCTGGTGCTCCCAGGGTGCAGACATCTCCTTGTCCTTTTGGTCACAGCTTCATGTGCCAATGGTGAGCATTTAGATTCGTCAATGCTATCATTAGGGACCTGAGTCACATGCCAGCTGTGCTTCTGCTCCCTTTTTTTCCCTCATCTTTTCTCAGTTCGTCCCCAACCCTTTCCTCCTTGCCTCCCCCCTTTCACTTTGCTCCCGTCTCACTTCACGACTCCCCCAGTGCTGAGATCAGCCATACCATACTGCTTATCTTCAGCAGTCATCAACATGTTACAGAGGATCCCACCAGCTCAAACTCATTAGCCCTTAGCTAACAAAGGACTCATGAGAAAAATATATTCCCTCAGCCTGTATTTAGAAAACAACATTTCCTATCGTGGGTGAGAAACAGACTCCACCAATCTTGTGATACATCGTCACAGCTACCAGCAGGACCCCACAGTGGAGCTGATTTCTGGGAAGAAGGGAAAATTAGAAGTTTTTTGCTGGCAGTGGGTCATACGCACCATGTGAACGTATCCAACCAGCTCTAAATGGGCTCCAGAACTGGAAGAGGAAAGGGAAGGGAGGAGGATGACAAGAGCATTAGAACACTTTTCCCCTTGTTTTGTTATTCGAAGGTTACATTTCAATTCACCTTTTCTTCTGTCAAATTTGAAAAATAATAAACCACATGGGGCTTCCTGAGACTTTTTTCCCCCATTCCCCAGATATTCCCATAATAGGAGAGGGTAAGCAGCATTTCACAGCTCCAGTGGAGAGCAAATTAGTTTTTCTGGCAACTGAATGCTGTGTCTCCTCCACTATGTGCACACACACACACACACATCACTGCCTACAGCATTAACAGATCCTGCCTGAAGTGCAAAGCCAAGGAACCAAAAGGATGCAATGCCAGAATTAAAACTGCCTGGTAGTGTTAAAGCCCCTAAATACACATTGCATTATGTTATCAGCTTCAGTTACACAATCTCAACTATATTTCCAAGGAAATGGTTCCTTAATCTAGGGCTTAGGGTGGCATTCCCTCAATAAGTGGCTCTGCCCTTATTTTATTTTCTCTTTGTTCCCTGTTAAGTGCTATGCACTACACTCACTGCGCAACCCTTCCTCTGAAGACAAAACATTTCTTTCTCCTGTGTTTTTTTTTTCCCTGGTGTTCCTCACAAGAGTGGTTGTGTGCTTTTCTGAGTCAGCCCCACCTGTCTGCCCAAAACAGGACTTGTTATTTCCATTCTAGAGACAAGAAACTGAGGCACACAGGAATGAAGAGCCAAAGGCATCGGTTTCATTTTGGAAACCCTTTGTTTTCAGTGCACATAGCTCACGCTGTGCAAGCACCACATTATATTCAGCAATGACATCTGTGACTCAGAGCCACACCTCAGGATAAAGTAGGGTGAAGATGACCCTAAAAATTAGTGAATTTTTACTGGGGTCAAAGTGATGCATCCAACACCTCTTTGGAACTCCCCTTTCAGTAACAATGCAATGAGCATTTCTGCACCAGACCCTGACTCACTGCAGGTTCAGTAAGTAAAGAGGCAGAGGCCATACAGACAAATGGCCTCTTTCACTCTGCTCCACTCCTGAATGCATCCAGGTTGAGCAGTGAAGAAGACAGGAATCCTATTTAAAATGTTTGTAACCAAATACTTGTCTGTAAGGAATACAGAGATGCCTGGCAGAAGTTATCAGATATTCACCACACTAATGCTGACCACAATGTGGAAAAAAAAATGCTCTTTTAATACTACTATGACTATTTTTGTCTGTGGAAGAGGGAAAAGAAGACATTCTTAGGTTGCTTTTCCAACATGTAAGAAGACTACATACTGCCCACTCACCAAACCCAAACCAAAAGAAAGAAGACCAGACACCACACTGTCAAGAATAATTGGCTGTGCAAACACAATTTAGGAAGCAGCAGATTTGCAGAAAAGTATCTTGGAGTGATGATGAATCATATCCATGTTTCAACTACATCAAGCTTTTCAGGAAAAAAAAAAAAAAATCAGCTACCACACCAGGATTATGAACAGCAGTGTCCTTTGCAAGACATGTGAATTACTCTTCTGACTATAATCCATCCCAAAAAGGCCTGCTTTGGTGAGCTGCTTTCCATATGGGGCAATTTAAGCAAATTTACTCAGGACTCTGAGTCCTCAGGAGTGGGGAACAAATGATCAGATGTCTGTGAAGAAGAGATAGGAGGGAAGACCAAAAGAATTGGAATTGTTTAGTTGAAAAAAAAGACTGAGGAGAGACATGGCAGCAGTTTACTAACAGGTGACAGAGGGAAGGAATAAATTTTTTTCCATGTCACTGGCAGATTCAGAAAGAAGTTATGGGCTTAAACTGCAACAAAAAAAAAAAGATTTACTTTGGACATGGGGAAGAATGTTAGAGGAGTAAGTACTGCAATAGATCTGCCTAGAGAGAGGAGGATGACTTCACTGGAGGTTTCTAAGGACGGATTAGACAGAATTGCTTAGATAACCATGATCTTTTCTTGGGAGCAGAGGTATAGGCTAAAGGTCTCCTGAATAAAGCTCAGTCCTCATCAAATTCCAGCACTGTGAGATCCAGAGCATGGGATACTACGTCTCCTCAGAGAAACAAATAATATGAAGCTGTTTAGAATTATGTTTTCCCCAAGGATTAGTTAATAAATTTAAAACCTCAACTGAGCAAACACCTAGCCTGCAAGATGTGAGACTGTGTGGTTGATATTTGACAAAATCATAAGCAACAGAAAATAGGGGTTGATAATGAGAAGTTTGGGCAGATCCTACCAACAGCTGGTACTTTCAGTCTCCATTGTAACTTAAGAGATTTGTACTGATTGAAGAAGCAGCGGCTTGTGGAGCTGATGAGGAAGTCCTGGAATTACTTTTCGCACAAAAGTAGGGATGGGTGAAAGCTCCAGCTGAGGACCAGTTCATTCCAACGATCTCCTGAATTCTAACCTGATTGTGTTCGTATCTCAGAGGCCTGTTTGCAGCCAGTGGGTCTCTCCAGGCCACGGGCTCTTTTGTCTTGTAGTGTTACGGACCAGCAGAGAGCTCAACAGAGAACCCCCTTCACTCAGCTCCGACAGC
>NW_009260182.1:7987814-7990666 GCF_000687185.1 Egretta garzetta | reverse complement strand
CAGCCGGACCGGGGGCTGGGCCCCCCGCGGGACGGGGCCGGATTCCCCAAAGGGGGAATTTCCACCCCCACCGCTCTGCCAGGCAGCTTGTGACGGTGTAAAAACTTGCCTGTCCCGTGATTTATTCAGGCTTACCTCGCTTGGGCTGAAACCTATTCTGAGAAACCACTTAAATCTGAATGATAACTGATTCCGAAACAGAACTCTAAATTATAGTTTAACCTTGCACCGATTTTTGATCTAAAATTATTATATTGAATAAAGGTGTTCCTACCATCCATTATCTCAGGGGGAAAAAAACCACACAGCTCCGTATTGCTGAAAGGAAACGTCCCGACGTCATTTTGTTCCCATTGTAAATGGCACCAGGTCATTAACCAAGCTAGTTAAGTAGCTCACCAATTTGCTAGCCATCCTGCCAACCAGAAAACCAGCCTGTTACTTGGGTAATCAGACAATTGCATTTTACATTTTCAAATAACCCTTAACAAGCAGGAACTAATTAACGTCCATAACACCCCAATGAGCTATGAATGCTTACTTCCATCTTACAGCTAGGGAAACTGAGGCAAAGAGCTTTGTCCCAGGCTACAAAACCCAGCCAGGACAAAGGAAGAGCTAGAAGAAACTCCTGGTTCCCAGCCCTATATTCACTCCATTCCCTGGGAAACACATAAAGGATACTTTTACCCATATGATGAAGCTACCAGCAACAACTGAATCATCAACTAAGCCATCATTCAGCCTAATAATTAGCCAATTAATTAGCAACCACCCAAAGCAGATTCATTTACTCAGGGCTCCATCTAACACTGTACTAGCAGGGAAGTTGGATGGTGGAATCTAAACAAGGAATGGAATTGCAGAGCTTTACCACACACCAGGCCCTGGACAGCTTACAAACAGGGAACACGGTTGGCTTTAAAGCTTATCACTGCAGCTGAATTTCTTGGTGCCTGATACATGCAGGCCCACATTCCCAGGCCCTGGATCAGGAGAGGAGTCCCAACACACTTTCCAGGGGACCAAGAGCAATGCACGCCCTTTGCTGTGTACAGGGAGTGGGCAAAGTTTCAGCTGTGCCTTCACAAACTACTTCCGAGTGGTACACTTTCAGTGTAGTGCTGTGTTGGGAGCCTGGTAAAAAAGGAATCTCTTGATCACACGGAGGCTGGTGTATTAGCCATCTTCCTGCTCAAGCCCTTCCTACTAAATCCATGCTCCCACCCAGAAACTACCAGAGACAGGATTCCTGTTTTTTTCTGAGAGCAGGGAGGGAATCTCCCAACAGAAAATGTGGCAAATCAGGAAAGTTTGGGCATTTCCATTCAGGGAATACCAAGGACCCAGGATTACTCACCCCAGCAGTTTGGAGTCAGAGAGCAGCTGCAGTGAAAAGTCAAAAGCTCTGTATGAAAGAGAAAGGTTCTCTTTGCAGGTAAAGCCTTCAGTGTGAAGCACTCAGAGAGATTTTGTGGAGGACACAAGACTATTATTTTAGGTTTATTATTGTTGTTGTTATTGTTGTTAACCTCTGGGTTTACAGGGGAAAAAAAAAATTCATGTCTTCGAGACTATTCTGTCAGTTAGCCAAGAGCCTTCGAATGTCCAGCTGAAAATTTCGGGGTGTTTTTAGCATGGAGTAAAAAGGAATAGCAGCTAAATTTATATTTAAAACCACTTTAGATTCTTAGCCCATGCCATCAAGGAGTGAAACACTAATTGGTAGCGCTGGGAAAGGAGAAGTTTTTAACCCTGCAAAAAGTGGGTGAAAAATAGAAACTTGTGGTTGTTCTTATGCAAACTTTTCTTCAAGGGATTTCAGTACAAACTTCTCCCAACAGAGAAAAACAATTAAAATCACACAGCCTCCTGAAGGACCAAGGCCACACCAGCAGTAGTTCTGCAGGACAGAGCAGAGAGTACAACATGCACATTTTGCTCCCTCCTGAAAATCAGAGTGAATTTTTCCAAGAGCTTGTTGCAAAAAGATACTTTCTGCACTAATTAGCTCAAACAAACAATTATTTTCCTCCTTCCAAACCAAGATGTTTTATTCAAGCATTTTCATCAGGCTTGAAAATGTAGGTCCAGGCTCATAGAAGATGATGTAATCTCAACCATTTGCAATCCATTCGCTGAGCTCTGCAACCCGCTTTTAGCCTCTGCAAATAGCAGAGCGAAGAGCCCCCGTAAGGGCGGCATGAGCCACGTTCATTTTGCCTCCTGGCTCGGGCAGGCTGCAAGTGGGGCTCCCAAGCAGCTACGTGGGCTTAGCTAATGGGAGATAACTTCTTATACTGTGATGCACTTGCAACAGTGACACCAAGTATTTGCTTTAGGCTTACCCCTCATGCTAATGCCATTAAAATGGTGTGGCTCAGCAGTTCCCAAAGGGATTATCACGAGCCTCCATTTGAGGAGCTCCTCATTTGACCAGCCTCTGAGCTGCAACTTGATCTGCAGGATGGCTGTGAGGCTCACCAAGTGCCCAGTGGGGTCACCCTCACTCTCAAACTGCTTCTCCTTATGGAAAATCTTCAGCCTGTTTTGCAAAAAAAAGAGCGAAAAAAAATATTGAAACAGATTCTCTCCCCTCTCCAGCCTGCAGAACTGCCAGGCAGCCTCTTGGGAAGCCCAGCAATATCCCTGCATCCCCAAGGCCCACAGAGCTGTTTGTCCGTACTGCAGGAGGAGCAGGCTAGGAAGGAGGGCAAGAACCACGAAGTGGCCTCCTGCAGCAGAAAAACCTGTGTGAGGATACGTGAAAAATAACCCTGACTTGCTAATCCTAGCTGTGAGCAAACAATTAGCAGGAAGCAGAGGCAAACAGGAAAGCTGATTTAATTATG
>NW_009260182.1:7983714-7987675 GCF_000687185.1 Egretta garzetta | reverse complement strand
GGGGGGGAGCCGGGGATGTGGTTTCAAAACAGTTTGTAAAAATCTGTTTCACAAAAGCTGTTGTTCCCCTCGGGGCAGAGAGAGATTACCGTGGCTCAGTGTCTATCAAACACGGGAAGAGAATAGGGCCAGGGGCAATGAGACAGCTTCCGAGTATGAAGGGCCCTTCTTCTTCTCCGCAGCAACCAGCAGCCTGCCAAAGAATTCCTGTAAGCTCTCGGCGGCTTTGTGTGCCTGCCCGGGCTGTGGGCAGCACTGCAGCAGGCCTGCCTATTGTCGGCAGGGCTCAAAGGGAGCAGGGGAGAGAAAAGGGGAGCTGGGAGGAGGAAGAGGGCTTAAGGGGGCTGCTTGTTATCAAAGCCGCAGAGGTTATTGTGCTGGAGCAGAACCACGCTGCTTCGGAGCCCCTTCAGTGTGGCTGTTCATGGAGGCGCTGCAGGGAGACGGAGGGTGGGATTTGTTCCATGTAAACTCGCTGGGGTCTCCCTCTGCACGCACTTTGCTTGCTCACACCCTCTGGCTCAGAGCAGGCATGTGCGGAGGGAGGCAGACGGCCCTGCACTCTCCTTTCCCATCTCCACCAGCATCCAAAGACACCCACCAAGGGATCCCACCAATGCACCTGCTACAGACACGCATCCAGACGTGCGCAGAGCAGACACCCGTGCTGACACACACAGATGCACCTACTGGTCGCTCATGGATTTAGAGAGAAATGCACGCCACACACATCCAAATCTGCAAAGCCAACAGTTCATCGCTGAAGACATCTACAGCTGGACATACAGATATACCTGATGGCTCGTATGCATACCCTCAATACCTGGGTGCAAGTCCCTAACCCAAACGCACAGATAAACCCATGCACAACAGTACGCAAGCACACGTCTCCTGGTATGCACAAATGAGGAAGTCTCAAGGCCCTATCTCAGAGATTGTGAGCACACGGTAGAGTCAGCAGAAAGGATGCTCAGCCACGTTGTTCTAAAAGCTTCAGTCGCATCACAGGAAAGGAGAAGCTGAAGGCCTCTGGGGAGTGAAAGCCTCAGGAAGGGGCTTGTGAGCAGGGGTCTCTCATCAGCAGTTTTGCAAATACTGATGCTGTGTATCATGAACTAAGAGTCTTCCAAAACACTATGCGCTCCAAACACCCTCCAAAGACCCCAACTGACTGGAGGAAGGGCCTGATATTGAAACTGGGACACACCCCAAGGGACCACAGAGTCAGGGTGAGCAAGGTGGAAGAGCCAGATCCCCATTCAAACTCTGGCCTGACTTAGATCAGGGGCAAGTGAGCACTGACGTGAGACAGTTCCCAAAGCCCAGCACGTGAGAACCCCAGGCTCCATGAGGGATCCAACCTCAAGCCATCGGACATGAAATCACAAAACAAACTTTTAATGAGGACCATAGCCTCTATCTCCTTATCCCCAAAAACTTGCCCAAGGGAAGTACCAACCAAAACCCCTCCAAGGCACTGGACCAGGAAATTTTCTTCATGCTCATGTCAACCAGTTTGGTAGAAGCTTTGCTCCACAGTGGCCAAATCCACACCTGACCACAGCTCTGGTCAAAACAGCTTTCACCCGCTGAGCACGGACGGTGGAGTGTTGGTGCATTACACAGCATCCAGACCCTCTCCTATTCCCAGGGTGGCCCCACTCATCAGTCCCAGGGAGACAACTCATCCTTCGACTCAGATTGACCATATCGCTGCCAGTCGTAACCCTGCCCAGACTCACAGCAACACTGACATTTAAGAGGCCAATACACGCGTGCACATGTGGGGTGACAGCAATTGAGCTGCACCCAGCACCTTCTTCTTCATCCCTTCTCCTCCCATGCCCACCTCATCGCCCAGAAGATGCTGCTGAGCTGGCCCGGGAAGGCAGGCGGGGAGCTGGGAAGAGGGAAGAAGAGGTACCCCAAGAGGGAGAGCGGCAGCCTCCGACAACCCTGGTAGGAAAAGTAGGGGGGCTGAGGCTGTGGGGGAGGGGATGGAGGCAAGGCAGGGAGGGCTTCTCATTGTGAGGGAAATTTTATTTTTAACAGATGCTAAGGCAGATGGCACAGAATTAACAGAAAATGGGAGAGGAAAAAAGAGGAAGAACATTACTGGCTCCAGAGAGAGTGGACATTAAAAAAATAAAGAATAAGGGAATGAAAACAAGTTTAAGTACTCTCTCCAGAGGAGGGGGGGAGGGAAAGCGCGAGGCAGAGCAGGGACGAAGCAGCGTGATAATAACCAAAGGCGTGAAATTGCAAAAGTAAAATTTGTGGCACTCGGGAGGGGCTGATAAGGCCCCAGCTTCATTGCAAAACTCACTCAGAAATTACTGATGTGATGTTTTAGCCTTTATCATTAATAATAATCGAGAGTGGGGAGTGGGGTGGGGGCGCCTGAAACAAAGAGGGAGAGAAATCGCGTGAGCATCTGAAACCTGGGGAAGGAGGAAGAGGCAGCAAGGGGAGAGCTGGGGGAGAGGAGAGGTGCAGGGGGAGAGGATGAGAGAAAGGGGTCCAAACGAGGGAGAAAAGGGACGAGAAGAGAAGGGAAAGCTGAAAAAGGAAAAGGAAGCAATGCCAGCCAAGAAAAAAAGAGGAGGAGGAAAGAGCTGGAGGAGGAAGGTTAAAGGACATGAGGAGAACAAAGGGGAAAGGCAGGCAAACCAGAGTTGGGGAAGAAAATGCCAAAAAGCGAGGGGCGGGGGGGAAAGGCAGCTGAGGGGGAGAAGAGGGTGAATGAATGGAGAAATGATAGCAGAGATAAAATAGTGGGAGAAGACAGACTGCAGGACAGGGAGTAAGAGAGGGGGAGACAAAGAGATATGGCCCTGCCACTCTCCTCCCAAATTAATCGAGGATACATCAACCCAAGCCACTAAAACAGAGCTATTATGAATGGGTTAGTCACAGGTGGAGTTAAAGGCCTACAGAGGGATATTAGCCAAAATTGAGTGGCTTTTAATTTCTTTCTAACGAGAGATTGTGGCTGGGGGGCCAGACACTGCCTCGGCTTAGCTAGGCCTGAAGGCAGCTAAACACGGGAGCCGGCAGCTTCCCACCGCCACGCTGAACCACAGGCGAGCTGACCTGTGCAGTACGCGCAGCGAGGTGGAAAAGGCACACGTGAGCCGAGCCGAGCCGCGCTGACCTGCCCGCTCCACACCAGGAGACGGCAGAGCCGCGCGCCGCGGCTCGCGGACACAGACAACAAAGCTGGCAGGGACCCACCGGACCGCTCTGCCTCCTCTCTGCACCAGCGCGGGGTTGTGCTGACAGACGGACAGACGGAGTTCCAGTGTTTTGCAACCCGTCGGTGAGGTGGAGGGGGATTCACCCTGCCCATCGGGGCTTTGCTTTTTACTGGGAGGAAGATCCCCCTGCACTGCAGCCTGCTCATTGCCCTCCTGGAGAGACCAGGGAGCTTCAACACAAGACCAGGACATCTGGGTTCTATTTCTGGCTCTGCTGCTGGCAATTCACCACATTTCTCCATTTCCCCATCTGCTATCAGGGAATAATGCAGTATTGTTAAAACTAAGCACTTAAAAATGATGAATCAGACCACCTCCCCATTCCAAAATCATAAGATTGGTTTAAAAAATCATGACACCTTCAGGAAGGATAGGGCCACGTGCAGGACTCGCACGCCTTCGGAGAACCCGGTCTATGGGACTCTAGTTTCCACCCTTTTCTACAAGATTTAGAAAGGGGTTTCTTTCTTTTCCTGAGCTAAAAGCTCACAGTTCATCTGGCCACATGATGATGGGATGGTGTGGGGGAAAAAAAAAAAAATCTCCAGAACTGGTAATACACTAAGTAAGATGAATTTTCTTCCTCTAGAGCCATGTGCAAATTTTCCATGAAAACCTCTTCTCAAAGCATCGATTCATTAAAACCAAAGGGAGGGGGTCAATTTCTAACAACTATCTCTCCCTGAAGCAATTTCAGAGGGGGG
>NW_009260182.1:7967698-7983692 GCF_000687185.1 Egretta garzetta | reverse complement strand
AGGAACACAAAAAAAGTTGTGGAACCATGGCAACATCCAGCTCTGACATTTTCTAAACAAAAACATTTGCTTTATGATTGAAAATGACTTTTCATTTTTAAGTTCTAGACCATTTAGGCTTAAAAGGGACTTTCAAATGGTAAAAAGTTGCACTGGGAACAAAATATTTCATTTGATCCAACACAAAATTTTGGTGCTAGGGTATAGGGAGAGGGAGATAGGGTCAGGATGAGAATCAAATTATTCCTTTATGAAAGCATTATGTATTTTTATTTCTTATCTACTCATGGAGCAGAAGTAACTGCAGTTTACAAATTCTCATACAAAAAAAAAATGTTTCCTGCCTAGATCCAATTTCCATCTATATGAGATATTTAGGGACTGCAGATAGTATATGTTAAAAATTCTTAATTTATGCATTTCATCCATTGCCCATATGATCCAGCCTGAAGAGCCCCCACATACACCTTCATCTCACTGCTGTTCAAATACTCACGCATCTTCCCCTTCTCCAAGCTGAACCCAGGCTTGCTTGTGGCGGTCATGGAATTCACTCAGGAGTGGATGTGCTTTCAGGTGAAAGACACAAACCAGATGAGCTGGAAAGTGCATGTGACCTCTGAGCCAACAAAAACACTTCTGCAGAATATATGTGAAGGCAGCAGAAAGCACTCCTGCAAATCAGGGTGAACTCGCATCCCAGTGGCATAAAAGCACAGCGGTGCACATGGTTATACATGTTCCCTAAACAGCACCACCTGTATTACACACGTGTTAAGTCTAAAACCCCTCTTAGTGCATGGAACATCACGTGAAAGCCTGAAGAGCCCCCACATACACCTTCATCTCACTGCTGTTCAAATACTCACGCATCTTCCCCTTCTCCAAGCTGAACCCAGGCTTGCTTGTGGCGGTCATGGAATTCACTCAGGAGTGGATGTGCTTTCAGGTGAAAGACACAAACCAGATGAGCTGGAAAGTGCATGTGACCTCTGAGCCAACAAAAACACTTCTGCAGAATATATGTGAAGGCAGCAGAAAGCACTCCTGCAAATCAGGGTGAACTCGCATCCCAGTGGCATAAAAGCACAGCGGTGCACATGGTTATACATGTTCCCTAAACAGCACCACCTGTATTACACACGTGTTAAGTCTAAAACCCCTCTTAGTGCATGGAACATCACGTGAAATCTGATAACAGCCACCGTCTCTAATGACCAGGAGCCACATTTGGAAATCACCTGCTAATTCATCTGAGAAGAATTCATAAACTTGAGAGACAGCCAATCCTAGTGGCGAGGTAAATCTGTATCACTCATCTGGATCTTACTGACACTTGGATGGAGAAACTTTATCCTTCTAATGAAAGAACCTGCAAAGAGAAGGGACAACGTTCACGCGAGAGTGTTACCCTGTGCTAGGGCAAAGGACCCAGAGGCAGGGCTCCTGGGTTCCACGCTCAGCTCCACCAGAAAACAAGAGCAGCTTCCACGTGCATCTGGTTTGGGGCTTTCATTCATTTAAAGCATTGCAGACTATCTTTCTTTCAAAGACACAAAAGAAAGATCATGGGCATTCTTCTCTCAGTCAAATGGTGGGTTCAGCTGGGAGAGTTCAGCAGTGCTGGAGTCTAGCTTGTCCATCTTCTGAGCCTCCTCCACATCTCCAGCTGGAGAATCTCTTATCTGCCCGTCAAGGAGAGAGTCCCATGGCCTGAAGCTCAGCCTTCAGGGAGAATTTACTTTCTCACTGAGATGGGGGAACCTTTAGGAATATCTTTATAGTGAACAGAAAAACAATATCCTAGGGTGGGAATGTCCCAGGGGACAAAGGAAAGCAGGTGTAAGTGATCAGAGCACATGGGAAGTGCACGAGAAAGAGAGAGGAAGGGAACAGGGCCCCAGAAATCAAGCACCAAATCCTGCCAGTGCACGTCCTTACCTAGAGACCTCAGACTTCCACGTGGAGGTGTTCCAGCTCGCTCCCTCACGTAGGGGCACTGGCCGAGTGTCCAGTGTTTCCTGTTGTGAATTCTTCTGCCTCGTCTGTCGGCACGGAGCAAGGACCATTCCCGGCTGTCACGAAAGCCTTTTCAATAGGCACTGTCCCCCCTGGGCTGCCAGCTGAGGCCGCTCCCTGGAGGGCTACACCCCCCTCAGAGTCTATTAAAGCTCAATTACCAAAGGCTGGCTGGTCTCCTCGCCTGGCGAAGGAAGGTGAGGATGCTCCTCTCCCTCCCAGGGTCGGGGCCGCTTTACTACGGCCTGGCCAGCTCACAACTGTGTATCAATTTAATAAGATCAAATCAAGTACAAGAGGTGAGGGGAGGAAGGCAGGGAGGGGAAAAGCCATGAGGAGGCGGCTCAGAAAGCCAGCGGTGCCCTCCTAGGCAAGACTGGCTGGCCTGGCGATTACAAAGGCCATGCCGCTGATTTACGCTGCAGGCAGAGTGGAGCTGCCCTGAGTTACACCAGCAGGGACCTCCTGGCCCCACAGACCCTGTCCCACCAGCATCCTCCCATGCCAGCACAGCATGGTGTCTGATCCACTGGTGCTTTCCCAGGGACCAAACCCGCTCTCTCCTACATGTTCCACTTCCATTCTGCCACCACACTGTTCCCCAGGAGGTTTTGCATCTCCAGCAGTCAAGTCCTGGCTTTCCCCACACATTGGCTAAGAGCTGTCATCAACACCAACACAGAAGTTTCTATCAGGGATAAATAGTTTCCCTCCCACCTACACCCTCCCTCCTTGGATGTGTCTTCTGGGGTCTGAGTCCATAGATGGAATTATACAAATAGATCAGTCACACAGATAGTAGTCGTGTTTCATTTTTTACTCAGAATCCTTATAGGCAAGGAAAATAAGAGAAGCTGAAAAAATGTAAAAGCATTTATTTTGTTCCTCATCCCCTTAAGGACCCATGTTTTCCAAAGCTGCTTACATCAGCAAAGAAGGTGGGGGCGAGGGAAAGGAGGACACAGTGCTATACTGAAGGTCTAACCTTGGTTTAACATGTTTCCATCATGGTCCACAGGACTGTGAATGTCACACAGAGATCAGAAGGCAAAAGCCTCGGGTGCCTCTGGAAAGCATCCTTTATCCTCATCACACTGGTGAGGAAACTGAGGCAGGGGAGAAAAGCCTGGCAGACACTTACAAAACCTCTCAGAGATGTGCCTGAGAACCGGAGACAGGCGAAGCAGGGTCCCCTAAGCACCAGGCTGCCTGTCTTCCTGGGTACACTGTGACACCTGCCACCAGCTTCAGAACAAGGGAACAGAAGAGAGGAAACTCATCAAATGCAAACCATTCATAGGCATCACAGAACAGACACTCGGTCCAGAAGGGTCTGCACAACATCCCATCACCACACTGCAAATCACCACTCACCCCAAGACAAACTTGCAACCTCTGGTAGAAGGCACATACCCAGCACGTTTAGTCACAGGGCGAGCGTAGTCCCTGCTAAAACCTCCCCTATTCCCTGTTTCTGGCAGGAAGCTAGGATCTGTGGGAATGCTCTCCAGAGCTCCTCCTGAAAACCCATCCCTGGTGGTGACTGGGGAGAGCAGAATGGGGCCAGACTCTCCAGCCCGCAGGGACACAGCAGAGCAGGGGTGGCATGCTCCTCATGCAGCCAGGAGATAAAACGTCTCTTGGGTGCAGAGGTGAGCTGCCAAGAAAATACCCGAACCCCAGAGCTTCTTCTCTCACCTTGAATTAATAGAGCATATCATGGGGTGTGGAGCAGCGTCAGGATCTGGCAGGTTTCACAGGGCAGAGAGGAAGCATGGCCTCTGCTGCCAGCTGTGCCAAGCCTCCAGCTTTCTACCTCTTGGCAGGACTCCAGAACATCCCTTGCCCTTCTTCAGCACCTCCCACACTGATGCCCTCCCAAAACCTTACCTACTTTCTAGCCAAGAGCAGTGAGGCCAGCAGAAACCCATACTTTTCCACTCCCATCAAATGTGTCACTTCAGACTGGACAGAGGAGACGTGGGCATTTGATCTGATAAAGAAAGCATGGGCTGGGTGAGTGTCATTGTCCATGGATGGATGGTGACATCTGTCCAACAGACCTGAGCAAGGCCTGCAGAGAGGACACTGCTGTCACAGGGCCTTCAGACCTTGGCAAAAACTAGGGTGCTTGCTGCAGATGCCTGCTGTCCTAGCTTTATCCTGGGCCTTTTGATATCTGCTGTTTCTCTTCAAACTTCAGCATCTGGAGTCACGACATTTTAGGAGATATGAATTTGGAGGGGGAGGTGAAGGGCAGTGGTTTGGCTGTCCTTTAGCGGAAGAAAACCTAACAGATTCAACAACCCCAGAAGGCAATAAAAATAAAAGAACATTACAGTAAAACCAACGGGGCTTTGTTTTGTAATTTACTGGCTTTGGCTCTAGACATGCTGAACAAAACCTCCCACAAAAAAACAACCCAAACCTTCCACCTGCACAAAGAGCACGGAAGGTCCCACGTGTGCAGAGCCCAGGGGCAGCAGAAAAACCTTGTGCCCTTCCCATTCATAAGCAGCCCAAAGTGGATCCCTGCAGCCCAAGCCCAGGCTCGTCTGCTTCAGCCAAGGGGGATTGTACTGGGCTGGTGATTCAGGGAGAGCTGAACCTTCATTTACCAGGAGTCTTGGCTTTGTGCCATCCCTGGTCTAAAACCTTCAGAGCCTCAGAGGTGAACACATTCTTGCTGGAAAAAGAGAAGGGATAGGGCCAAAGACCAACAGGTCAAGCCTGCTACACACTGGTGAGGGAGACCTCCAAGGAGGCAACACACACCAAGAGAGCTGTGCAGGGTTGAGCAGCCCCATCCTTGGCGTGCTGAAACGCTGCTGAAGGGTGCCTCGACTTGCAGCGGAGCTGAGCAGTGGCTGGGCAACGCCAGCAGCACACCAGTGCAGGCACAAAGCCAAAGGCTGTGCCCCACGGTGCCAACCAGGCAGGCAGGGAAAGGCAGGCAAGGTGAGGTGAGGAGGCTGATGCTACCCAGCAAGCTGGCGGAGGGGTAAAGGATTGAATATTCCCTCATACGCTGCCCATGCCCATTGCTCCAGCCGCCTGCCGCTGAGGTAGCAGGGTCTAACACCACAAAGAGCCTTGTTCCTGGCACTGGCATCTGAGACAGACAAGCCGGGCATCACATTTATACTTGACTAAAACCACGGCACGGTGCGCTGCCCAGTAGGCCCTGTGTGCCGCGGTCCTCGAAGGAGCCTTAAGGCAGCCCCTTTCCCAGAGAACCGAGGAGAAATTTCCTCCCTGCCCCCACCACCAGACATCGCTCCCTGGAGCTTTACACCCAAAGGACCACAGACATGTGGGGGAGGGAGGGAGACACAGAGAGAGGATCTCCCGCCGGAGACTAGGGAGAGGATTAAAAAAAAAAAAAAAAAAAAAAAAAAAAGAAAAGAAAAAAGATGGAAGAGAGGCAGTGAGCAGAGGCAGAGAAAGAAAAAAAGAAAAAAGGAGTGGGAAGGGAGAAAGTGAGAAAAAGAGAGAGAGTGAGAAAAATGACAGGAGCTGAATTTTCGGCGCCCTCACTTTAAATCAAGATAAAAGACTGAAATGGAAAATAACAGTCCAGAGAAACCCCTGGACGGCTTTGGGCGTTAATGGAAACACATGGCTGAAGGCTGTAGTGTTGTCAGCTTCCCCGTGCTCTGACATTCCTTTCTGATAATCCGGCCTGCCATAAAATTAGAATAGCAAATACCTCCTGACAAAGATGCATGTTTCCCTCTATTGTGCCATCATAAAAAAAACTCCGCTGGTGACTCGAGGAGCCGCAAACTTCAATTTAAATTTACAGTGCGGCGGAAGGAAAGTGATATGCACTCAAAAATTTTAATAACCTATTAAGTTACGACTTCAATTTCATTTTATGAATATTTTCCTTGGGGAGCAGTGCTATCACAGAGAAAGATAGAAATTTAAAAAAGATAAATAGTGCCATTAATCTCCAACATTTCTCTTCCATTATCCTTGAAAATTAGGAGTTATTTTTGTTCAGATCTTCATGTAATTAGCTCCCTACACTTGATTCACTAGCCAGAAAATGACCATGTTCAGAAAATTAAAAATTTGTCATTAAGTGGAATTTAACATAATATCATTTATCTTTATCTATTCCCCAGCTGACAGCAGGAGCCTTGGAAGTGATACAGGCTTCTGTGTCAGAGAGTAGAGGCAAGTCCTCGACATGAGAGGGAGAGCACGGGAGTGTGGGGGGGGAGGCTATAAGGATGTGGGAGGGTAGCAGGAGAGGGGGAGCGTGCCAGACAAAAAGGAAGCAGGAGCTGAAGTCACGGGAAGATGGGGGGAAAAGGAGGAGTAGGGCAGACAGCCAGGCAGGGAGAGGGGTGGAGAGGGGGTGAGGAAGAGGAGGGCAGGGAAGGCTAGTGAGGTGTAGGGCTATCTACTGGGCTCAATGGCAGAGCTTGGAAAGGGCCACCATGAAGACAGCTGGGTGCTGCAACAAGAGCAGAGTCAGGGGCCTGGTGAAATCCTGACCTGGCAGGATCCCCGAGCATGGTCGCTGGCTTCAGCTGGGCTGGATAAATGCCAAGGCACTGTTTTCCTGCTGGTAGCTTTCTCCAATTCTTCACCTGCCCCAGCCTACCAGTCCCCCATGAAACACAGGGCAGGAGCCAGCAGAAATCCTCACCAAGGTCAGAGGAAGGCTTTTGCTGCCTTGTCTTAATAGACCTAGAACCTACATTGGTTACAAGTTCCAAATGAATATCGGGTGTCAGCAGACCTCCTTGTCTTCAGGCATTTCAGTGATCCACCAAGTACCCTCCATCAAGTTGTTATCACCTTGTACAGAAAGGAAACTGAGGCACAAAACAGGTCTTTGACTTGCCCAAGGTGGTGAGACTGGAAGCAGGGCTAGGACAAGAACCTATCCCAGACTGGCAGACCCTTTGAGATCTTCTGCTCTAACTCTTACTTTGCACTCCCTTCCCTCAACTAACCCTGTGTGCACATCAGAGGTGTGGCAAGTCCAGCTCTCCAGCAAGGGATGAACTACAAGAAGCCTCTTCAGCTTCCAAATCCCTCCCATGGACTGAAAACATTAGCCTCCTAACCATCTCATTTAATCTCTGTCTCTCCTACTCTCAGTGGCTAGATCTGATAAAATATCTCTCTGGAGAAAATGAAAGAGAATAGGTGGAAGGAAGGAGAAGAACACCATAAAGCAAACACTATGGGCAGGAGCTATTTTAAATAACTGGCTAGCTAAAAAAGCCAAGGACATTAGCTACTCAGCAGTTCCATCACAAGAGCTTGTGCTATTTTAAGTAAATCTCTTTGCCTCTCTATTCCAGTTTAAAGTTTGGGGATTTTTCCACTCCTCTCAAAGAAGTTTTGGGGAGTTTTATTTAGCTGCGTTCCCTTCTCCTATATCTTGATTTTCAAACTTTGTGCGTACATTTTATTCTTATTTTGTTTTACAAGTGCAATAAAGTGGGGGGAGGAAGAGCCATAAAGATTTGCACTTCATCAGAAACAAGTTTAATGACCTTGCACTCTGCTACGGATTCTTCTGTGCAAAATGTAACACAAATTTTTGCACAAACATCTACAGGACAGTGTCTAGTACATTATAGATCCATACAACAAGAGGGCATAAACCAGCAGAGGAACATTCCAGTGCAAACACTTATCATGCTCTGTGGTCGTGATTTTTAATGCCACCTAGGGAGTTAGGTACAAAAAAATATCTCTCTCACAATAGCAGTCTCCCCACAGTTTCTGCAAGCCACAGTTGGTGGCCACAGAGTACCAGCCCACATGCAACAGCCTGTTTCTTCCTACCTATAAACGAATCAGATGGGTTAGGGTCACTGTGCTCATCCCATAGTCGAGGTGTTGGAAGTACCTCGGTGCTACAGCAAACCAAGAGCGGAGCTGGGCATGGAACTCAACTGCCCTGCCTTGTTTTGGCAGGCAGCACCACCTCTGAAGTTTCCCACCACCAGCAATGCTGCTTCATGGCTCAGGAACTTCTTTATTCTGGTGCACACGTAGCCAGAGCCAACAGCAGGGCTGGATAAGCATAGGTCTGTTTACTGGTTTTCCCTATGGTTCTAGATGGGATCCATAGCCAAAGTAAATGGAAGTAGTGCCCGTAGCATCTGCCACAGTGGAGTGGAGGGCTGGCTCTAGGGATCTGTTCTGGGACCCATTTTCTCATCTCAACTCTGCTGCAGCCATGTCCTTCTCTGGTCCCAGGGCTGAGTGTAAATACTCAGACCCCATCATCTGCTAGAACACTGCAGAGCAAACTCCCTCCAGCAAATGGTCCGAGATGCCAAGAATTGCCTCATCCCTTCAGTGGGCCTCCTCCAAACAGCTGGTTGGGACCATCACCAGCCTGGAGGGCCCAGGCTGGAGAGGAGGAAGGCCAAATATACAGGCATACGGGGGATCCTTGAACCTTGTGGGGCACCTTCTCCATGGTGACACTGATCCCACCCACAGAAGCTCCCATGAAGCATTTCCCTCTGTCCGTGCTGGGGCTGGTTCCTGACGGCTGATGGGGGAGATCACTGCCCCATTGCCCAAACCTTTTTGTTGCACATCCCAGAGCATGCTTATTTCACCCTGGCTCTCAAACAGCCCTTTCCCCCCAGGTCTCCTCCCTCACACCCTCCCACTTAGCCTCGTGCTCCTCCTCTCCTGTCCCTCCACACACTCTTCCTTTTGCCCTTTCCCTTCATTTTCTGTCTTTCCTCTCTTCCTGCTTTTCTCCACTTCTTGAGCTGTGTGATTCATGGTGGTCTCAAAGCAGAGGCTAAGACCCCTTCCTCTCTTACCCACTTATTATATGATTTACTGAAGTGCCTTCACTTTGTTCCCTCATTCCTTGACTCCGTAGCTATCCTTGCTGCTCCCCTTAAAATCAGTTCTGCTCCTCTTTCCCCCCACTGCCTTCCTCTACCCACTTCAACTCTTTTTTATACCCTCACAGGCTAAGCCAGGCTGTTCTCTTCCTCTCCCTCCATGCGGCCCCTGGCCCATTCCCTCCTGCCTCTCCCATCCCTTTCTCATGCTCCCCCTCCTCATCAGAGCCTCAGCGCTGCAGCCTTAAAGCAGGATAAATGGATATGGATATCGTACAATAAAACCTTCAGAATGGAGAGTTTTGTGCAAGTGAACAGCAGCCAAGCCTGAGAGACTGAAAATTGGATAAAGGGATTAAAACAGTAGCACATTAACAGGAGATTTAGAGTGTAATAAACTCATTTCATAATAATATGTGCGTTGGGGCTGGTAATAAATCATCGCGGGATCCCTGCCTTCCGCGGTGCCGGAACGAGGCAGTGACCCGAAAGCGGGGTAGGATTTCAGCGAGATGTGGATTAATTTCACAGGGTTCTTGGCCAGGAATAGAGCGGCTGTGCCATTGCTGTACAGCTGCTGCTGCTACTGCTGGCTTTTTACAAAAAAAACACAAAAGGCAAACAAATGAAACCAAACAAGAGGACCTGCCAACACCGCCTGGCACATGTGTTTGTGGAGAGGGGTGGTCAAGTGGCCTTCACCAGCACAACCCCGGAGGCCAAACACCACTACTTCTCAGTCACCTCCCTAGACAACGTCCAGTCCCCTTTCCACGCAGACTTGTGGGGTAAAGGTATTAAAACAGCAACAGGGAAGAAGCCAGCTAAGCAAAAATGCTAGGCTGTCACCCCATTAGTGGTCCAAATAACTTTGCCTAAGACTTAAGTCAAAAGAATGTACCAACCACATGCAGTAGATATACCAGCCTGGTGGGTAGCCAAAAATGCAACCTTAGGACAGGTGGGGATGGGGAAAGGCTGAGACCCCACTCATGTCTGCTGCACAGAGCTCATGAAAAGTTACAAAAGAGATGAAGCCTCAGACCAAGAAAGGGAGGAGAGCAGCATGCTGGAATGTTCCCAGAGAAAGAATACAGATGGATCCAAGCCATAATGCAATTAGGTGAGGCAAGGACTCTGCAGCAAGAGGTGATAAAGGAATAAAGAACAGGAAAATGCAGTACAAGTGCCCTGGAATAAGAAACAAAGGGCTTGAGGAGGCCTTGGGGAGATGGGGACAGGTTGATCATATCTTAAGGAAGTTTGGGGAAGCTTTTTTTTTGCTCCCAAAAGAGGAGGTACTGAGAAGCTCATAACAATCAAGGTACTGGTCCAGATGACAGAGGAGCTGGGCTCCGCTTCTTGTCACTGTAGCCATGGAGCTTTCTTAGATGGTGAGGTCCTGCCTTGCTTTACCATAACCCCTAAGAGTGTGGTCCAGTGTCTGTGAGAAAAATACACTGGGACACCTTGACATTGATGCAAGTGGACATGAAAACAAGAACCTGTATTGAAGAACAGACAGCATGGGCCAATCTCAAAGGAAATTCTCTAAACATAAGCCAAGGGTAACCTGGCACAAAGAAGGGGAGGGTAAATTTAGATGAGAGAAATGATGCATTGTGAAGACTGAGGAGAAAGTGAATGGCCAGTGGGACAAAATTCAAATCTCAAAAGGAGACTTAAGGGCTGGAGACCTGCAGATTCATGGAGATTTGTCTTTGCTGGTACCCCTAGGGTTAGCACCACAATGCTTATTTAGTCAAGACCAGAGTCACAACTCTGGACTTCCCCAAAAATATTGCCCTCTATGTTGTGCTACCCAAATACAATGGTAACAAAAAGTCATCAGTTCACAAATCAACCATCTGGCTATGTGAGCGGATTGAGGATGTTCAGACCAAGCAAATCCTGTTCCTCAAATGGGATCCTAAGCCTTGCAAGAAGCCTGCATCTGAGGCAGAAAGCTGCATTCATACACAACTTTTCTTTTCATGTGCGTGGTGGCTGTTGACAACCCACCTACTACGCGCAAATCCCTCAGAAGAAACCCTGTTTCTTTAACAAAGGGAGTTTTGCAGCATCATGCAGGTGTGTGCAGAAGACACAGCGAACACCTATGACTTTCACAGGACCAGACTGGGAGGTAGGCTAAAGTAGCATGTCAGGATTTTTAAAGAGGTATTTGGCATCACATTGAAGGATGGATTAAGGGAAAATGCAAAACAAGGAGAAAGGCAAGACTGCAGTAAAACAGGGAAATGAGACTTGAGCAGACAGAATGGCTGAGTGTCTCAGGGCTGCTTAAGATTCATTCAGTCAAGGGACAAAGAACAAGTCCCAGCACTGCTTGGAAAGCCATGCCCACAGATCTCCAAGAAGAAAACAGAAGAAAGGAATGGACAAAACGTTGGGTTCCAGCAGACTGTTGCCTAAATTCCCAAGCTTCTTCCACGGAAACCAAAATATCTTATTTACAAAATGTTGCAAGGTTTGGATAAAACCAAAACATTTCATAGCCATTGCAGTGCAGAGCACCACGGGTAACCAGTACTAGGTCGAAGGCCCAGCTGTCACCCCTCTCCAAGGGAGGCCACCAACCTGGCTTGTGGACAAGGGTCCTGCACAGGGAGGACAGTCCAGCCTTGACCTGGGCCAACTACGAGTCACTGACGGAGACTGGAACAGGTCTAACAGAAGTGACCTGTACCTCCACACCGGTTAAAGTGTCCACTTGGGATGAAGAGGCATATGGCCTTGTTCATCTTCTGAATCACTCTGTGCCAGGACTTGGGTTTGACTCTGCCCTTTGCCTCTGTGTGCCCAGAGTACAACTTAATTACCCATACCAGGTCACTTTCTCTCCTGCTAGTTTAGATCAGGCAGCTTAACTTCCACTGAGAAAATCCTCATAACGTCATTGGAGACTTTCCTATGCTCACACCAGACATTTTGATTTCAATGAAACTACGCTGTCTTTCAAGGAAAAACCTTCATAAAAAGTATTCCCACCAGTCCAGTCCTCCCAGTCACCTGCTTCACACTGGTCCTGGAGGGCTAAGGGGAAATACTTATCGCACACCCCATTTTTGTTACGAGCTGCTGTTGTGCACAGCACTGAGCTCAGAGGTTCAGCCGACACCACAGGCAGTCTATGGCCCTATGACTGATGACTGGGGTCTCTCGTTGCCTTTACCACACCAATCATGCTATAACGTAGGCGTTGGCTTCTTACGTTTCAGCAGTAGACATGGCAAAAACCAGAACACCTCTCACAGCAATTTTTTAATCACTCAAAAGGAAAAAGTGCAAAGAGTTGGGGAATTTTTCCTCAACAGAAGAACAACTTATTTAAAACACATTTTGTAAAAACACATTTCAGAGATCAGTTCCAAACTATAAAGGCCACTTTTGGCTAATAAACACAGGAACCATAAGATAAATGTTTTGAAAATGCATTGGTTAAACGGAGTTTCAACAAGTCCCTTAAGATAAAAAAACAATATATTTAAAGAAAAGTCTTCAGAAATTTTACTGAAAATAAATTTTGGTTTTTATAAACACTGAAAAATGTGGTCAAAAAACCCACGCAGGTCAGCCTGTCTGTCAGACCGCAGTAGTGGGGAAAAGGAAAAGCAGGAAGGAAAAGCTCACTTTGCTATTTCTTTTCCTCTGCTAGTAAGGGATGATCCCAGTTCAGCAATGCTGCACAGTGGAAAGATGGGAGTCCCAAGACTCCACCCAAGGTGGTCAAACAGGGCACATGGAACTGCCAGTGGTACCTCGCCGTTACAGACACCCACCGAGAGGTGACAATCTCCGAAAGAAGAGCTTGGAGCCCAGAGCCCTTTCTCACACACCACGTAAACAGCGTGTGGCCCTCATGGCAATTTCAGCCAGGTTGGAGGGCGTCACAGTGGTAAGCAGCAGCAGCACTGCCGTTCATCTAAGCTGGCTTTCACTCATTACCATAGCTCTTGCCACATCACTGAAGTGCAAATTCATTCAGTAAATCATACCAGCTTCACCGTTGCAAAATAGTACTCAAGAAGCACTAATAAAGCAGGAGAAATTGGATTTGCATTGAAGTCAACCTGCCACTTCAGCTGTCAGTCACTGCCAATCAAGAGCTGTAAGCCCCATCCAGACAGATCTCCCTGGTAGCAAACTGGCCATAGGGACTTGGGAAGCCAGGACCTTCGTATTCCCCCTCCCCACCCACACACCACAGGAGTCAACACGATCAAGTCCCATGTGATAAAATCTGGTGGACAGTGAACCACAACAGCAAGTTTCTCTGAATAGTGAGCTGCAGAGCCAAGGGGCTGTAAAGTGCCTTGATTTCTCTCCTGCTGGATTCAAAGGAGGTATTTCCTCCCACACCCCTACTGGGTGATAGTTAAGAATAAGGAGAAAATTCCAGAAACCTTCCAATCAATTTGACAGACCATTTCAGCTGGAAAATACAGGTAGCTGTGAAATAGCTCTGAAAATGCTGAAGGACCCGACTTAATGTCCTTCAAACATTACTTCCTGGCTATGAGTCAAAACTATTTCCCTTGTGTAAAAAGGGACCAACATTAGGGCTGAACATGGCTAAAACAGAAGATGTCATTTTTTGGTTTAACATAAAGGCTTGGACTGCCCCAAAATGATATTTTCATGAGGAAGGAAAGGAATGAGAGAGAAAGGAAAAAGGAATTTTTTTAAAGTTCAGGGGTTTTTTCATTTAATGAAAAACATCAAAAAACAGGAGAAAGCAAAGCATAAGGGATTTTTTTACATGAAAGGTTGTGGCTGTTTTGCAACATTCCCGTTCTTTACTAAGATGAAAAATGAAATTAAAGCTATCTGATTTGTTTCCCCTCAATTGGGGCATAGGTACAGTGACCTGCAGCAGTCTCGGGGCTGCCCCGTTGCAAAGGGCCACCTTTCAGGACACACTGCAGCTACGTGGCTGGTGAGCTAAAGCATGCCATTGGGGTTGTGGGGTTTTTTCTGTCACAGAATGTCATTGCAATGCAGTTGCATGATACGGTGCTGGCCAGAAATCACCTTGAAGACAGTTTAGTGGTATGACATGGTACATCGTCAACAGTAAATCTGGGCTGGGAGGCAATAATCCATTCCGATGCTGATCATTGAAGACATCAGAATCAATTAAATGCCCGCTGTTAATCATGCTACCTGGCCTACAGACAAACCACCTTGTTCTGTAACCTTCTCTGGTTTTATTAGCCGAAGAGGCTGACATTAGGTTGATTTTTGGATAGGAGAACTGCAAAGACCACTCGGAGCCGACAGAAATGGCATGGCTGTATTCAAGTGCTGACTCCATTCTCAACAGAATGAACACAGGCAGGTCTAGTGAGTGCTGCTCAGGTGAGCCCTAAGCTCAAATCTTTGATTCTTGCAGCCTTAACACTTGCCACACATTGGAAAGACCAGCCACATTTACCAGTGTGGCATTGCCAAGTTCCTGCAGGGAGAGTTCCCCCCTATTTAAACTCCAACTGGATGGCAGAGGTGTCGTCTTCAATTCCGGCGCAAGGGAGTTAATTAACATTTCCTTGGATGTAAATAAATGAATGCAGACACAAACAAGTTGCCTCATTTTGGCAGAATAATCGACGGCACAAGTATGGGATCAGGAACAGTAAGTGAGGCAGAAATTCTGCAGAAAAAGCTCAAGCTGAACAGGAGTTATCAGCACAAGGCTGCTCTGGAAAAAAAAACAGATACTTGGACAGTTTAAAGAGGAGCACAGATGATCGGGCATGTCAGACCTCTCTGCACTGGTGACGTTTCAGCTGGAATATCAAATCTAGGTCTGGACCCCAGCATTCAAGAGAGATGTTGGCAAAGGAGCTATTTGTGAAGAGAAGCAAGACTGGTCCAGGATATGGAAAGCATGACCTGAAAAGCTAGAAAGAACTGGAAGTGTCCAGTCTAGGGATGAGGTTTAGAAGAAATATCTTCCTAGTAGGTAAAAAACTGGACAAAAAGGAAAGCAATAAGCCCTAATCCATGCCAACATGGAGAAGAGAACAAGGCTTAAACTGCAGCAAGATCCAGATTAGGCATGAGGAGAAAGTTTCTAGTGCTAGAAGCTAGTGAAGTACTGGAGTAGATTGCTGTAGGGAAGCCATGATATCTCCATCACTGAAAGCTTGTAAGAGTAGAAAATTAGTTAGAAAGTTAGAAAATACCCATCTGAGGTAGAATGGGTCTTGCCCTAGGGTAGGTAGATGGATCCAATGATCTCATGGTGCTAATTCCAGGCTTTATTTTTCTGGTAATCATATTCAAATTAAAGAAACTACATCACAGCAAAACAGATTGATACATTCAAGGCCATATATTAGCCCAGTAGCAAGACAGCATTAAGACCACTAAGAACGGATACATGCACATCAGTGACATTTGCTTCAATACTAGCTGCAAAAAAGAGAAGCAAAGGAGAAGGGTAGTTTGCTGTGATTCCCCTGCCTTAGTGTCCTAAAATATTTCCAAAATGGCCTAACCAAAAGGCTGTAATATTTATGTCTATAGTTGCAAAAGTAGAAACATTGCTCTTTATTAAAAATTAAATATTTTTTCTTCTTGAGGTTTTGTGGGGTTTTCTAATGTTAAGCATGAAGTTATCATTCTCTATGCAGTACCTTCCATTAAGGAATACAGGCATTTTATTAAAAAAAAAAATAAGAGAAAGTACAATATTTAGACTTGATCAGAAGTTTTTTTTTCCTGGGAACATGCAACCAAATGCAAATGTTTTACAGGTCCTTCCATATCTACCTTTTCTTCAGAAAGAAAAAAAAAATGTTTTGAGCAAGTGAGTTCCCTGCTTTGGCATTTCTGAGTGCAGATTTCAGAATCAATCTAAGCACATCTGTGTTGCTGTCTTCTGGAAGGCAACAGCAAGAATTTTGGGATCCCCAGGTCTGTGGAGAGGCACAGGCTTAATGGTCCTGGGGACTCTATGGTCAAGGAGCAGCACCACTGCTGGTTAGCAGGAAGGCTGTCCGGGTAGCCCAGGGTTTGTCTCGACACTGGCTTAGAGCACATCCCTGTGTCACCTTCCCATTACAACTCCCAAACTGCATGGGCAGAGCTATATGTTGGGGAAGGGG
>NW_009260182.1:7926044-7967658 GCF_000687185.1 Egretta garzetta | reverse complement strand
TCCATAATACTGTTATAATGCATAGCACACTTTGTATCCTGCTCAGCAGATCCCAGCTTGAACTATGCACTCACCCTCTGACACTCCACTTCCAGAGTAACACAGATGGGCTCCATCACAGATGAACTCTTACACCTTCCTAGTATGTTAAGAAATCAGTTCCTTCTCCCATCTGAATTTGCAAAAATCTGTTTCTCCTGCTCTCATAGGGCCAAAATCTTTGCTGGTAAAATTTAATGGGATCCATTGGTATTCACTGATGCTGCCCCTGGCCCTGCATGTTCCTGTTACATCGTCCTAAATTATGTATTGCATGCAGCTGGTACAACATACACAAATCAACATGGCTATTTCCCAGGACTGTAACCAAGTCAGCAAAATATTTATTTCAGAACACGTGCAGAGCCCACCCAGGTTCTTCCACCACCACATGAGCAATGTCTATAGTGAGCTGCGAGGGGGATAAAGAGGAATGAGGCAAACTGAAAGTCATCAAACCCACCACCTCTTTCCAAAGGGTGAAATACATATGCATTCATCCAAACACAACCTATACACTTCACTACAAAAGAAGCCGGTTAAACTCTGCTTCTGTGCAGGACCAGTTGCTCCCTCCAGGCCACATCCTCACCTCATGTAAATTGGGATCTTCACGTTCCCCTCACAAAGCCCTGTTGAGCTGCCATCCCCCCCACCCCCAGCTAAGGATCTGGAGCCTTCCATCCAGTGACAAAACTCCACATTTTTAATACTGCTTGGTTGCTATCACCACCAAATGATCCACTCTGCCCTCTTGCCAAACCAGCAATACAGCAGTTACCCTCATTTCTCTCAAAGGTCCTGTGCATACAAATCTTGCCACAAAGTGGGGAACATACTTTGCCTGAACTTCATGGGTTTTATCACCTGAGTATTAGTCATTTTCAATATGTTTCCATTGCATTAATGGAAAAATATGGGAGCCCTCCGGTGGTAAAAATAATACCTTTAATTTCCTATAGACGATAACCAGAGACTGTAACCTAGCAAAGTGCCTACTTCAGCTTTCAAAGATGCAGCTGAGAGTTCAGAATTGTATTTTCAGTACCTTTTCTGTTCACTTTATTCCACTTACACTGCTTTAACTTAATTAATACCCATTGACGTAGCAGGAGCATAACCACAACAACAACAGCAGCTACCATCACCAATGGGTCAAATTCAGACACGCAGCAAGGTGTGTGAATGCTGTAGGAGGAAGAGCGCATGAAACTATGACAACTTAGGGCTTGCTTTAAGAAGAAAAATCAACCATGGTGTAAATGCAGTGATTTTCATTGGAGGCAAAGCACACCTGATTACATTCAGCTGAAACAACAAAAGCCTCAGCTTCAAAGAAAAAACTTTATTCCTCGTAGGTACGGTTTTAAAAGCTACAGATTCCCAACACTGAATTTCTATCAGCTATGAGACCAGGAAGGTAAAGAAAAACCTTGTTAGATTCACTCTGGTCTACTCCTTGATGCTACCTGCTGTCTCCCCCCATAAGTTTCAGCTGTAAAACCACATGCTTACCAAAACACTAGTATGCTGGGAAAGGGGAAAAAGAGGGAAGAAGTATCAGTATAAGTTTTGTCTTGGCAAAATGAAAAAGGAAAGTGTTTCAGACCAACCAAACTCCAAGCTAGTCCTTGTAATTTGGTATTAGATTTTCTTTCTATAATTTTTTTAAAGTTGCACTTAAAGTAAAGCTCAAAATATTCAATGTAACAGGAAAAACAAAAGCTTATTTTCCTTCTAAATCTTAGAAGAAAACATTTAAAGTTTTCCTGCATCTCTGTTTTTTGTCAAAAACATAGTTTTCAGCCAAAACACAATTAATTTGGGATGATGACAGTCACAGATCCAGTGGTGAGAGGCAAAAGAAGGCATCGTACATCAGAGCTACAAAACCAGCAATAGGAATGACTCCTTTAATTTGCTACACATGTGAAACTGTGTGAAGTGCTCATACAGGTATCTCAAAACCCTTCCCCTGGTATTCATAACTGCAACTGAAAGGCACACAGAGACACATGTGATGACAACGCATGCGACATCCTTATTTGGGGGACAAACCAGCTGTCTTCTTTCATGAACCAAAACCAAGCAGAGATAGGGACATCGATACCAAGGAATTCTCCAGAAGAGGCCAACCTATCCTGCAAATAGAAGGAGTAAATGGTGCTCCTCAAGGAGACACCCTGTCACTTTGCCAGTAAGTAGAAGCTCATGGTAGCAGCTTGCTCTGGTCACATCACAGTCCCATGGACCTGCAGTGCTAGAACAGAGGCTTCCCTGCTGGTTTCTCGCTCCTGGCAGATGTCAGTCCATAACTCCATGGACCATACTACGTAACACAGCTTATGGTCAGGTAGCCACCCATCACATTTATATGCCTCCTTACTTCTGATCACAAGGACCAAGCTCCCCGAGGCAGGGTCCAGCCTCATGTTGTATGGCAGACCTTCCTCACTGGTTTCACTTTTCAGTTAGCTATAATCTGCAGTTGCAACTACAGTTGTAGCTCATAAGTCCTTTAGCACTTTGCCTTGACCTTGTGCATTGCAGGGGAAGAAAAGGTAGTTTGGGTCAAACCCAAGAGTAGTAGATACTCTGCAAAATCCAATACACAAATGAGACTGGCAACAATAAAAGGTTTGTCTAAAGCACACAAGGGTTAAAGTATTTCCTTACCCAGCATAGCAACTCACAGCTCAGAAAGCATACTTCCCTCAGGCCTGCACAGAGCATGGCTCAGAGACGGACCTGCCCCCTCAGACGTGCAAGGACCTCTCATCGGGAAAGCAGAAGGCAAGATCCACAGTGCAGATCTGAGAGCAGAAAACGTCAGTGGCCCTGTGCGGCAGCTGTTCTTCCTGCTAGTAAATAGGCTCAGCTCACCCTGACTATCTTCAGAGCCAGTTGCCTGATGCAAACACCGTAATGTTTTGCATCAAGGTCTTGCTTCTGTACTGTTCATGGTGCTGGAAAAGGAGTTTCCCAGATCCCCCCAGTCTTTTCTATCTGTGCATTGAGCACGGAAGAAAGCAGAGTAGAAGATGCTGAGAAAATTTTTGGGATGCACACCCACTTTCTGAATTTTCTTTTAAATGTTCCTTTGTTGAGTTTTTGCCAATGTGTTGGCAAATGAAAGGAATGAAAGAGATCATGCTGTCCCACAGACATCTTGGGTGGGGAGGTCAGGCTTTCCACCAAAGCCCTGCCCAAATGTCACCCACTAGTTGTCTGAGATAAAAATTGCCTTCTTTAGACTTCAGAATTAACGTGTCCGAGATGAACACAGACAGCTCACAGCTATATTATACCTTCATAGTCTTCATTCTACTTTTATGCTATTCTGGATTTATAAGACTGGAAAAAGTTAATTTAACCATCAATAGGAGCGTGTTCTCCGAGTGCAGAAGACTTATATAAATGGCCTAGATGTCACAGCCAGCTTTACACCATCATCTCTCATAATCAAGAGCATAGCCCAGGAAAGGAGGGGAGGTAAGGCAAAGAGTAAACTTGCCCTGCACACTACTGCATTGTGGATAGTCTTATTTATGGGAAATGCTCTCAGACCCAGTCATAAGTTGGAAAGCCACCTCCAGTCTTGGTTTGACTCCCCATGGACAGGACACAGCTGCGCATGTGGTATCCTGAGTCTTCAACCAGATGCAAAAGTTTTCAGAAATAATCTGGGTTTCACTCTTTCAAACTCACAGCTGATTGTCCTCATAGCTACCATCAGTGTTGACCAACGGGGAGCAGGATAAAAGGCAAATATTTCTGACCAAGGAAGCAATGTGCCAGATCTACAGTTCAAATGAAGAACTCTTGTGTTGACTTCATCTTCCTCAGATCTAGCCCCATATTTGGAAAACCGTTCTTAATAGCTCCACTTTTAAGCTGTTCAGATAAACACTGTGCACCCTGCTGCTTAAGAGTAGTCAAGCATAGCATTAACTTCAGCACGTCAGAGTTTTGTGCTGCATCTACCCCGTGTCATCACCTGCTAACACTGGCTGAACACAAAAGAGAATGCACGTAGACAGGGAAGATCCTTAACACTTGACTGCACACAGACACGGATTCCCCCTGTTGCCGCTCATGGTGCTTGGGGAAGAGATGATCAGCTATAACCACAACGCCAAGCATAAACAAGACTTCTCTTGAGCAAAATGAGGTGTCTTCCCTTCAGAAGTTCAGACCTCTCCAAACCCTTATTTACTAGAATCCAAGCAAGAAACTCAGAAGTGAGCCACCTCTTAGCACTGGCCTAACTACAAGTTTTCCTCTCCCCATATTTCTTTCCATGACTGTCAGGTCAAAGACACAATGATCTAAATAGATATGCCCCTGCTTCTCTCATTCTACAACTATGCCTATCCTTGGTCTCCTCTCCTCTACTTCCATTATGTCTTTACCTATTTGGAAGATCTCCATGGCCAGCTATGTAGATTGGAGACTATTTGCCAGTAATGGGAGTAATGTCCAGCTTCCAGTGCTTGTCCCAAACCTCACCTTTGAAGTCCCACGGGAATAGCAGAAGACCACCAGAAAGCAGCTGTGTTTCACAAAGACTGTGCTCTATTGTTCCCTAAAGGCTTAGAGAAAATGTACTCTTCTGGACCTCCCAAACATCCTAGAAGATTACTATCCATGTTTGTAATGACCCAGTATTCCAGCTAGGGATTTATTTTATTCTCCCATCTCCCATTTTAAAAAAAAAAAAAAAAAATCCACAAAACACAACACCACACACCAGCATCACAGCATAGCAGCCACCACTGCCGCAGCAGCTCCGTGCAAGTCACATCAATTCCATTCCCAGGGGTGCAAACCAATTTCTCTTGTTTTTCCGCCCGTCTCTCTGGCTGAACCTCCAGCAGCCTTCAATCCCATTAATCCAAGCACTGCTGGCGATGACGAAGACTGATTTCACCAGCAAACGATCAATTTGTATCTCCCCCCCTTTTTTCTTTTTTCCTTTTTTTTTTTTTTTTTTTGGTGCGATGTACAAAATATCATGAAAAAGGCGTTAGTGGTGATAGTTCCACAACAGTGAAATAATAGAGTAATAAGGCAATCCACTTTTGACCTTGCAGGACAGCTAATTCATCTACCCATCTATCTTAATTATTCCCTGGGTTACAAAAGAGAAACTGTACAATTCATTCATTCCACGGTGACAATTCCATTTTCCACCCCCAGTAGAGCACCATCCTTTCTCTGCAGTGATCCTGCCATAGACCACATCCCCTCTCAGCCTACTCATACCAGTCCACATGCAAACAGTCATTAAAGGCCTGATCCAAAGCCTGTTGAAGCTGATCAAGTCAGGCCCTCATTGTCCCCAACACACCCCAGTCTGTCCTTCCACATCTCTCTCTCAGTTCTAAGCAAGCAAGAAATCGGCCATCTTCAGAAGCTGTATCAACAGCAGCAGTGGGATCTCTGGCAGAGCAGACTGGTGTTCAGACAGGCTAACTTTGCCCAAGGAGCCTGATCTTTTCAGCTCTTCTCTCATGTTGATGGGAAGAAGGTATCTTACAGAAAGGCGTGTAGAGTCTCAGAAAAGTCTGCGAGATCTGTCTGCACTGGATGAGCAAGATAGGATCTCTGAATTTGGAGACCACATTGTGATAAGGGTACAAAGCAGACATAGGCCAGACAGTGGAGAAGATTAAAACAACATCCTCTGACGGCACTGCTTTGAGTTCTGCTATGTATCATTTGCTGAATATTAATGTGACCTGGAAGTTAGCATCTGAGTTTCAAATACAACCTTACATCCATGCAACCCGATCTTTCTGCTGCTTCAGCTTGGAGGTTGAATCCCACAATCTACCCATTTTTAAGCATGGCATCTACAAGTAGACTGCACATGACTCTCCAACCTGCAGGGAGAGGCTGGTGTGAATGAATGTCTCCCACTGTTCTCTGAAAGAGCCAAGGTTAGTCTTTACCTCCAATAGGCAAAGGGGCCTGTTGACATTTGCAATACCAAAATTTCACAAATCCCTTACAGCCTAGCAGCTGCTAGGAAGAAAGTGGAAAACTGGCCACGGGAGAAGATAAGGAGGAAGGTGCTTCAAAGAGCGTAGCGGCAACTGAGACAAATTCCACTGACTCTTGGTTGTTCCTCCTGTGAGTTAAGGTGAAACAAAAGCAGCAGAAAGCCCCATAAGGGACAGCTGCCTCCAGTCAGGTCGTCTCCTACTGGGAAGCGTCTTGGCTGCTGATACATCCTTGAAGATTTGTCCTTGCCTAGCATCCCACTTCCCTGCAGACATTTTTAAGGTCATCTTTGGGCTCAACAGGTCACTCAGTTCCTCTACGCGGCATCTCCAGATCCCTTTTGGACTTCTGAGCAAGCCAGACTGTTTTCCCCTCCTCACCCTCATCTGTCTCCCTTCCATCACTTTACTCATACTATCAAGCTTGTATCTCTGCTTGTCTTTCCAACACCCAATTCTCCTTATCTAAAATATATACCCCTCTCTTTCATAAAGTCCTTAAATGCAGCACTTCCTTTCCTCTGTCTGTAACAGGTCTTCTTAGCTTGATGTCCTTTCCTGCCTGGCTTCTTCACCTGTCACATTGGTCTCCAGCCCATGCTGCCCTACCGTACACCAAACCCATTCCTTTTTTCATCCCCACCACCCTCTCACCTCCTGGATTCATCTACTTCTCTCACACAGTTCACACTTTTGAATCATATTAGGAAGGCAACTTAATCTTCCACCAACTTTACTCTGCTGACATATCTGCTGCTCCCTTACCTCTTTTCCCACTCTGCCTTCATTTTCCCCTTCTTACTGTTTTTTATACTTACTGTGGTCCCTGCCCCATTATCTCAACAACCTTCCTTCTCCCCATAATCCTTTACATGAGTAGGCATCCTAGTTCCCTCTTTGTCACACCTAATCTGAGACCGAAATCTCTTAAGAGAAGTGAGCATATCTTCCTATGTGAAGTTTTACAGTGCCTTGTCAATATACAGTGCTTTGAATGATTATTACGAACACACTACTAACACAAAAATACCACCTGGGGGCCAGGTATTCCTGAGACACAGATTGCTTCAAGCAGCTAAGTACATCAGGGCAGTACCAGAGCTTCTTGCCCCTTTCTTACAGTTTACCCCCAAGTCTGCCCCAGCAGGAACAAGATCCTGGGCTAGAGTGTAAACAGAGATAAGACAACACCCTACATCTCAGAGGGTGGAACTGGAGCCTAAAGTCAGGCATACACAGGGAGGGCAGGAAAACCCACCCCACCCCACTAACACTAAACACCCAGGACACTGCATAGATGTATTCAGACCCCTTAGTGCAGAGGTGACTACTGACATCGGCTCCTCTGAAGACTCAGAGTCAGTTGATAGGAGCCTGGCACAGAAACATGGGCAGAACTTAGGCCAGCTGAGTACAGCCCAGGGTGCCAGTGAGCAGTGAAAATAGCAAAGCAAAGACCCCAAGGCTGAGCCTGGGCCAGTGGTGCTGCTTCACTGCCACGTGTATGCCATCATGCTCATTGCCTCAGCGTGTGTTCCAACAGAGCCTGCATAGTACAGCCAGGCTCTTGGAAAGCAGCAAGTGGACACAAACACAAGGTCTACAGTGATTAATGTCATAGCAGGACACAGAGATCATGGAAGCACTGGGAGCAGAGCAAGGCGATGCACAGGCATATCTGACACAGGTTGCTGCAAGCTGGAAACAAAGAAGCTACCCCAGCCCATACCATAACCATCCCAAGTCCCAGCAGAGAAGCTGTACAGTGTCACAGTGCAGAGTGACACATAACAGATTTTCCAGTTAAGATATTGGCTACCAGCTGAGGGCAATGCATTTCAGTCCCTGACTGACACAGGTTCCCTGGCTGACCTTGGTCAATTCATATGACATGGTTTGGAGTCCATCTTCATACAAAGAGAATCACAATCTTTCATCTGTTTCTTCTTGTCTCGACAGGATGACTAATGTCCTCTGTGGCATGTCCAGTCTCCAGCATCCACATAAAGTTCATGCTCTTCTTCCACCAAGCAGCCTCTTTGGTTCCTTGAGCTTTTGTCAGGTGTCTCCCTGGCCCCAAGACCACAGACTTTTCCCCTAAGTGACAACCTGAGTTTTGCCATTTCCCAGAAAGTCCTCTTCCTCCCAGTTTCCTCTTTTTGCAGTGTTTTCAGTAATTCTGTTCCTTCCCCTTTTCCCCAGAGACCAATCACCATTCAACCAAACTCCTGAAAGTCCAATCCTCCTCTTACCTTCAGCTGTCTTTAAATACTATGGTTGTGAACTGTCAGGCACTCATAGGTGGCCAACCACTCTCTGCTAGCATGGTTACAGGATGGCAAAGGGGCTGGCCCATAACGTGATTTTTTTCAACAACCCAGAATTCACGCTGGAGAAGCTTCACTCTCCCCTCGAGAATTAACCTTTCTGCACCTCCTGCTGTGCTGGTGCTTGTGGTATGCAGGAACATTTCCCACCCCAGGCACAGTTCCTCGCTTCTTTCCTGGCACTGGATATGGAGTACAGGTAGACAGCTGAATGCTTTGATCTTCGTGATGGCTGGTGCACATACAAAGCTTTTGGAGTCATGTACTTCCTTGTTCCCCAGGAGAGCAAAGTTTCCTACTCAGCTGAAAATTAACTTCTGGGGTTGCACTACTCACTTCCTCCTAAATGGCCTGCAAAGCAGCTCTGAAAGCAAAGTACTACACTCCAGGGATCCCATGACCGACCTTTCCCGGGCACTCCTCAAGACAAAAGACGGCAAGAAAAGCGAGGCAAAGGGAAGAGTAAGGAGAATTGTGGTCCTGGCCAAAGAAGAAGTTTCAGAGGTGAGAAAAAGGGAGAGGGAATGAGAAGGGAGTGAAGGAGAGAAAAAGGAATGGAGGGAGAGAGGGAGCAGCAATAATAAGGTCATTTGTTACAGGAGCTACTCCTAGTCTGTGTGTATGTAACACAATTTGAGCTAATTGTATTGCCCTCACTTTGGGGACGCTGCTGTCTGTCTCTGAAGCTTTTTCTAATTTCCCCCCTTAATGTACGATTTCAGAATCTTTCATTCTAATGATTTTAATGCAATCAGCAAAACTATGCATGTAATTGTCTTTGGCACGGCACTCGCTGGAGTGGCACTCGGGGACAGCTCCCTGAACCCAGGACTCCGGCAGGAGAATGCAAAACAGGCCTGTTTTCAATCACCGCGGCAGAAGGCAGCCGGCAACGTCTGCGAAAGGCTGCCGAAAAAAAACATTTGTCGGAAGACAATGACAAAAAAGGGGGTCTCAGCTCGGTGCTATTCAGAGACAATTTGTAAGCACGGCTGTTGAAGTCGATCCAAAGGCTCCGGAACAGCTGGAGCTTTGCAGTGATTGATAAGTGCGCCCAGGAGAACTTCATTTCTGCCTGAATGAAGACAAAAGCCCCGCGATGCTGGGCGGATGGGTAATGTCACTATCATTAAGTAGTGAGAGTGGATATGCCAGACCTTCAGATGGGGACACAGTCAGGGCTATGAGGAGAGGTCAGGGCACCCTCCCTTCCTTCCCTTCACCGCCAGCTCTTTCCCCTCCCTGACTCCCCCCTCCCCACAGACACACTTTCAGCACAAACACCCCCTTTGCTGAATGTAATGCCCGTATAATAAAAGTTCCCCTAGCTTACAAGTACCACACCACAGGTCTCCCCCTCTCTCCTCTTCATGCCTGCTGGGTACACGCTCCTTCCAGACCTACTAGGGCTGGTTCTGCCAGTGGATGCTCCAGGCCATGCAGATGCACCTTGTCCACAGACAAAGTCGCTGTTGCTCATCATCCCACGCTCAGAAGACAGCACTCTTGAGACCCACCTTCAGTACCCACACTTGGGTGACTCCCACCAAAGGCTACTTGTCTCCTTCCTCCCTGTATTCCTCACCAATACCTTCTTAAACCCAAAGCCTGCATTTCTGAAGGCAAGTCCAGTTGAAAATTTTTGGGCAACACTGTGAAAACAGCATCGCCACAGGAGAAGAAAGCACAGAAAATACAAAACAGATCAGAATGGAATTGAACTGGTGCATACATGCTTCACATAGAATCTCATCTGTCCTAAGGCTTGCCTTGGTTTGGATGTTTGCAGACATGGTCTCTTTTTCCTTGCAGAGTTACCAGATATCACATACAATAGTCAGCATGAAGACTGTTGGAGGCAAGTGAGTGGATTATAATCTCAATTTTTGCTTTGCGCTTTTCTCATGGTGAAGAAAAAGCTGGAAAATACAACCCAAGTTGTTCTGAAACAAGAAGCAAAATTAAAGGACCCTTTACTCATCTAATCACCATTGGTGCTGCCCACAACTAGTCAAGTTCAAGAGCTGTCTACTCAGTTTCTACATATTCAGTAGTCAGGACACCAGACACCTCGAAACTCTGCAGCACGGTTGAGAACCAGCCGCGCACCACAGAAGCCATCAGAAAACAGCCTTCAGCAAGGGTGACACCACACAGGAAAGGGAACAAACTGCCCAAAATTGCTCCAAGCCTGTGTCACAAATCCTCAGAGGATCTAACAACCCACCTTAAACACTTGCTCTTTCCATTCCAAGCACTGAACCCACCTCTTCTCTCCTGCTGTCAAAGGCCAGCCCAGGCAATGCCAGAGACAAGACAAAGACCCCTTCCAAAAACTCCACAGAATCTTTCCTTTAGCAAGAAACATTAGTCTGTCTCCTTCTGGGGTGCTTTAAGGAGTGTGAAGGCAAAAGAAACAGGAGGGGAGAAAAAAAGATTCCTACTAGCAGCCAGCCCGTCACTATTTTGCTTCTTGCTGACATTTTAGGCCACCCCCCTCTCACATAATGCATCTAACTCCTTTGGAGATGACAATCCCTAAGAGCATAGAGCTACAGTTCTCCAGTGGGGACCCTGGTCCAGGACACCCTCACCCAACCACCCATGAGAGTGACTAATCACCGATGGAGGTGAGCCTGAAGGAAAATGAGAAGCTTCAGAATCAGGAGGTCTGGGACCATTTCTAAACTCTGTTGCTCACCTGGACCCAATCACACCCACTCTTCTGTATATCTCTCTCTTCCCACTTTTCTGCTTCCAAGTGCTCTCCAGTACATGGTCCAGGCTGCTTTGCAGTGGTACAGCCCCTGCAGCAACAAAATCCCACCCTGCGCTGGGGCTATAGCCTGCCCCCACAATAACATTTCCAGGAGTCCCTACCTACCAGCACTCAGCATATTCCTGCCACGTTGCCACCGTGTCAGAAGCCATAAAAGAAAGTTACTCAGCGAAAGTGGAAACTCCAGCTACCAGTTTATCACTGAACCCCTCCGTGCTTCAGATCAGATCCATCTGGACCTTTTAGCAGCTCCACGACCACCACCCCCTTGATTCCCATATCCTTCACAGACAAGCTGCCCTGAGGGAGGGAGCTGAGAGACCCCAGAGACGTCCTCATTTGCAGAAGGCGATCTCTAATCGCTCAGCTCCAGCAACCAACTACTTAGAGCCTAGGATGCATAAACTCACATTTCTCCTACTCATTCAACGACATCTGTGTCAGCAACCCTGCCTCATCCTAGACTGTTAGTTCTTTGGGTAAGCTTTGTGTCCTGTGTTCATACAAAACCTACCATGTGCCCAGGCCTCTTGACCACCACAGGAAGAAGCAGCAGCCCCCGTACAGCTCCAGCACACACAGGGAAAGCTGCCTGGCATCCCTCTGTGCCTTCTGCTGGTGGTGAAAGCAGGGCCAGCTGACATTACCCTCAATCTCCCTCCACTTTCCAAACTCCCAGAACCTTTTGCTGAAGTAACACTGTTGGTTTTTTTTTTGACTGACTTACACCCAGCCAGCATCTTGCTCTCTTTGCAAGGGGATGGAACTTTTCCCAGTCCCCCCCAGGCTGTGGAGGAGCACCAGCCCCACTGCTATTTGCACACATCCTCTGGAATATCCACATTCAGCACTGCCCTTGCCAAAGCCACCACCATAATGCACACATCGTTCCCTAATCTCGCTGCTCCCAGAGCTGGTGCTGGCTCACTGCTTGGACAGCTAAATAGCTACACAGAGCACTGGAGTGCTGGGGGATCTCAGGTGGTCCGTCTTCAGTGTGCGCTTTGGGGGGCCCCTTGTGGACATCCTTCCTGAGCTGGTAGCACTACTAGCTGCATCAGGGAGCTCTTGTAGCCTCTCTGGAGCAGAGGGCTCACAGCAGACCCCTTCTGAGGAGGGAAACAGAGGCACTCAAACAGCCTGGTGGTCCCTGTCAACCATGGGACAGGATCCCAAAGTCCCAGTGGCTGACAGCTCCTCTCTTCCCCTGAGCAATGCTACTTCAGCTTCTATACCTCCAGTCTGCAGGGAGCTGGGATGACACAGGAACCTACTTCTTAAGGCAGAGAGATCTTTTCTCAGGGCCGGCACATTCAGCAGTGATGTTACCAGTAAACACTTCAGAGCAAAGGTTTAGCAGTAAGCAGAAGCAAGATACCAAGCTTTAATGAACTAATCTGGACCTGCAGAGACTTTATTCCAACTGAGTAAAGATCCCCAAGCCTCCACTCAAGCTTAGTCAGGCCTAAGCCTCCAGCAAAGCGACTACCAGTTGCAGTAACATGTTCCCCACAACACACGCCATTTCCCACAGGTACCGGGTTCCAGCTTCTAGAAGGAAAAGAAATAGCCCAAGCATCTCACTTGCTGTAAGACTTCCCGTTCCTGATTTTTGGTCACAGAAAAGGGTTCAGCAAAGTCTCCAAAGGTATTTTCCCAGTCTCTTACACTAGTTTGGGATGTCTGTTTAGCCTGATCCTCCCAGTGACTGTAGTTCACCTTGCAGTTGCCACCTTTAGCACAACTGACAATACTGGCAGGTCCAGCGTAACCTTCATATGCAGGCAGAGCAATGATGAGTATCAAATTCCTTGGATATGATAATATTGCCAGGTACAAGACCCCAAGGCCCCTCCTTGGCTGCGCACAGCCTGCATCACATCCTTTTGAGCCTAGGGACCTTGAGTGTCCAAGAGCAGCAGGCACAAGAGCTCATGGCCAAGCAGACCAAGACAAGCTCTATGCAGGCCGCACACAAGGTATTTTCAGGGTCAGTCAGGAGGTGGTCAGTGCTTTTAGACCCACACAGATACAACCTCTGTTGCCACCAGGGGAACACATGGCAGAACCAAAAGTAGTCCCATGATCTCAGAGTTCTGGCCTAGACCCAAACAGCAATGGTACTTGGTGCTGGCAAGTTTCAATCCCTTCATGGTCCTCCCTGCCCTAAGCCATGATGGTAGGGCCAAGCAGGACCCAAAATCTCCTCCAACATGCCTTTGTCTCCACTCTGATCTGTGCAGTAATAAATAGTGATCAGTCTTGACAGAGAGCATCCAAGTGTCTGGCATGCTGTGGAGGGCAAGGGCAAGGCAGTCTCTGCTGCAGAAGATGATCCCTCGCCTGCCTCCCTTCATGGCCCCAGAGGATTCACACCGCCCTACTCCCTCCTCCTGAAAGGTGGTAACAAAGGTGTGAGTTTCTAAGCCTGACTGGCTCATGGAGTTAAAACCCAGTGAACCTGACCAGATCAGTGATAAAGCCAGAGCTCTGCTGAATTGGTCATTCTCTTGCTCTCTCCTTCTCTTACCTGACCCCTCTTTTGCATGGTTCATAGAATCGGCAAAACTCCCTGACACAGAAACTGGAAGACACTCGATCTGTCGGTAACAATTTCCAGCGGCTTTGACAGGAACAGGCAGAGCACGGGAAGCATAAAAAAAGGGAAAGGGAAAAAAAAAAAAAAAAGAAAGAAAATAATTCCTCCTGCCTCCTATTCTCTCTTTCATTTTCCCTTTGGCTTCCCCTCTTTCCTGGTGCTATGTGAGCATCTCCTTTCCTTTGTCCGCTGCTGGTCAGATGAAGACAGTCCACGGGCTGCAGGAGGAATCCCAGCCCCAGCCACAGAACAGACTAATTCATCATAGAGGAGAGGCTGTCTGCACACAGAAGGGCAGAGGAACATCTCTTCCTTTAAAGCCCCCACTGCTCTTGCAGCATGCTGGTTCCCTGTCCAGGCCTGGGGTTGCCCACACTGGCAGGGAGGCTTGGAACAGGTAGGAAGGTCACTGGAGGGGATAGGGCTGGTGATGATTTATACTCACATGCTATTTATATTTTTTAGGTCAGCTTTGCTGGGGGCGGGGGGGAGGAAGCTTTCACTTTATTCTGCAGAGCAAGGTGTGGCCTGGGGCCACCAGTGTTTTTACCCACCAGATGCCTGGCCCAATCTTTGATCTTTCCTGCTCTCATCACTGTGGCTTCAAGCCTGATGCACAGCAGGCTTCGCAGAGGATTGGGGAAGGGTCTGTGAGCAGTCAGAGCATACAGACTGAGACTGCTGCAGCCCCTTCTGGGCTATACATCTGACCCAGAGACTGACACCCTCAGTGTAGGAAACTGGACTCCAATACCCAGGCAGATCCTTCCCACCCCTGAGTTCTGATGTCCTTCCCTAAGCAAAAGTCATCTTGACCAAGTGCCAAGAGTACACAGTATGATGCCTACCTTTTCAGACAACCCATACTTCAGTCTATGTCCACCCTAGCAAAAAAATAGATCACTGATAACTATGGGTAGCAGAATCTGTGTTACATCTTCAAAGCTGCATTTTCTTCATCTCCCTCTCCCACCGAGGGAAATGTTTTTCAGAACAGATGATCTTTGAAGGAGGTATGCAAGATAGTAGGAAGGAGAAGCCATGGTTCTCATGATCCAGTGGCCAAGAAACAACAGATTTGATTACACAGGGTGCAACTTTCATCACAATAAAACCAGACAAATGTCATACAGCCTGCACCTTCAGACAACACACGCTCTCGGAAGGGTCCATGCTTGAAAATAAGACCTGTACAGAGGGAGGATGGGAGAGCACTAAAGGATAAACAGAAGGTTGACAACAGCAAAAATGTACAGAACGTGCTCGGCTACTGAATCACAGTAAGTCAGATTTGTACATTTAGTCCAGGCACCACGCATGCAAGTTACCAGCAGGATATGACACAAGGGTGATATCCACTATGAAGCCTTTTCCTTCAAAAGACAAAGCACATCTGGCTTGGAGCCTACACAGTATTTCATGGCCTAGATGAGACTGGGGACCATGAAACCAAGACAGACAGATTGATTTAATTTTTAACTCTTGACACAGATGGAAATTCAAAAGAAAAGCTTTACTCCTTCCTCTGTGGTAGAAACATCATCAGTGCCTGTTTGCAGCAGGGATTGGTCCCATGTTGAAGAGAAAGCTGAAATCCAACTTTGGAAGTGATCAGACTCAGACTCTCCCCAAAGGCAGGAACTTGCCTCCCCATCCAGCTCTTTGCTGTGCCGGGATCAAGTTTTCATGGTTGTTTCAAGTTTCATTGCTTTGAGTATCATGGCACACCAACAAAAGGAAACCCAACAGGTGAAGCTGCAATCACCCTTCCTGTCCGAGATGGCTGATCAGAGCTGTGCCAAAGGCAGCTTGTTTCCTTCTCAAGAGATAATTACAGTGGCTAGAAAACACCATTTGCCATGTTGCTTTTAATTCATATCAGCAGAACTGACAGCTCCAGCCACATTCACTCAGGGGCTGCAGGCAGAAGTCTGGGAAGGATGGAGCTGCTCCAGCCTCGACTGCAAAGGGCTGGGAGGCTTCCATCTCGGCCCTCACCATCACCTCCCTTTGCTTTGCCTTGACCCGCTCAGCCCCTCTGCTTTCTGTGCCTGCTCCACAAACCGTTTAGCCATCTGTAGTCAGCAGTCGCACCCACTGCTGTGAAGGGAAGGGTGACCTTGTGCGTGAGAGACTGCTGCTGCTCTTGGAAGATCGGGGGTTCAGGTCTGCTGCGAGCTCCTGGACCATGTCCTGGGGAAGCTGCAAAAGCTCCCCAGGCTTTTGGTGGTTACTTATCCCCAGCTAGCCATAGAGCAGTTACCATCACCCCACTGATCAGCCAGGTGGTGTGTGGAAATGCTCCTGCTGCCAGTAAGGCTGCAGACCAGCCGAGTGCTCCAGCAACTGCTAACAGGCTGCTTATACGGCAAAATCTGGGGCAGGAGGAACAAGGGCTGGATCTTGCACACCACAAGCTAGAAACACGTGCTACTCACTGGTGGGACTGGGGCGATTCCAGAAGTGTGATACACTGATTCAACAGCACAATTAAAGAGAAAGGGACAAGTAGATTAGATATCACATAGGAGCAAGCAGGAGGAGGCTGCAACAGACCCTCACTTGAGAAAACTAGAATACCATCCTTGGAAACCTGGCAGCCATGTCCATTTAGACTGCACAGTCTTCAGAGCAGCCATTGCCTCCTATCATGCTTTGCACAGCACCTAGCACCATGGGCCCCCAGCTGAAACAGGGCCTCCAGGCCACGAAGATCAGCAATGAAAATACTCACAATGGACAAACTCAATCCACAGAACATCCCTCAAGCACACAAGGTGAGCCACAATTGTTTCTAGTGCCTCTGAAAACAAGTCCTCTTCAAGCTCAGAATTGGCCCAAATTGCTTATAATCATACAGTGATGAAAACCACGAGTGGCTCAAAACCTAGGGAGTCTCAGACATGGAAAATCAGGGCAGGGAAAGTAAGGAGGCAAATCAAGCCCTCTCTGTACAGCTGCACCCTCTTGCAAGCCATCGTGCAGTGGGTGCTTTAAGATTCCGTCCCCCACAACCACACTGATTTCAGACTTACACCAGCATAGCAGCTTGAAGTGAACAGTCAAGTAGCTGGACACCAAGGATAAATAAAATTTCTACTAATCCTGCTTTCACAGCAGGATACTAGAAAATTTAGCTGACCTTTGTTAAATAAGCTCAATGGGTCCCTTGAGAGATGGTGAATTACTGTGAGTGAGCAAAGAATGTCTGCCCCAGGCCATAGCCTGCAAAGAGAGGTTTTTCCTCCACAAGAGGCTGCAACCCCCTTCCTGCTTCCCAGGAAAACATATTTCTTTTATGCTAAGGGGGGAGTAGGCCACCCCAACCCACTGCAAAGGCAGTTGTGCCCCATCTACAAAACCCCTCTCAGGTGTATGGGAGACATTCTGCACTGGGCAGCTTTTGAGCTGTAGCACTGGAAACTCTCCCCAAGGCAGGCAAGCGGCCAGTAGCACGCCCGTAGCCCCAGGTGGTCACTGCCGTGGCTGCCCATTTCCCTGCCCCCTGGACTGCCAGTACATGCACCTCTGCGGGACTTTCAGGGGGGCTGTGGGGGACAGGCAGCATCTTGGAGACAAGCCCGTCGGAGACATCAGCGCTGCAGGGTCCCTTGACTGATATACTGTGAATCCAGGGGCACAACGTGGACCAGCGCGGTACCACAACCAGATGCAGCCAGACTAAATTTCATTGCTCCACAGCACATTTCCTTCGGGAAATTTAAAGCCTTCAGAAACACCTGTCCACCTGTTCCAGCTTGCCTAGCTGGAATTTAGGCCACCACCTCCGCCTGCTCGAGGTAGTAGATGCGACAGAGGAGTGCGAAACGAGGCTTTTTCATGTGTGTTCTGGCTGAGGTGGATTTGATGAGACACAGAGGTCATACAGGGTGACATCGGCTGAGACATTAACATGCCGCAGCAGGAAACGCGGACTGTTTCCTTTCCAGACGTAACAGGACAGAAAACAGAATCGCAGAGCTGCATCCAGGGTCTTCCATTCAGCGTCCAAACAGCCGGAGCAGAAAACTGATCTGGGCTAACCCCTTCAGAGAGAACCAAGCTAGGACAACTCACACCTGGCAAAACATGCCCAGCACTACATTTCTGGGTATCCACAATCACTCCAGGTGCCACCACTTCTTCCTTTCACAGCACCAGGTAGTGAGGAGTAGGGAGGGGAGAAATGCAATTAGAAACTATTGTTTTCTGGTTCTCATTCTTTAAGCAACCCCTGGTTGTCTGGATAGGCAAATACCTGGATTGTCTCCTCATGGCAGATTAAAACAAAAAAAAAAGTCTGCTTCAGGTTGGTTTGAGCTCCCTTTATTTTACTCTCCTGCTATCTCCTTCCGACTCTGACCTCCCAAATGCTCTCAACTGAAACAGATCACAGGTTCTAGTGTCCATAAAAACAGGAACATTTTTATTTTAGTTTTGAAGCCTATTTCAATGACCCTGCTGGGGGAGGGGGGGGGGGGGAAGCAAAACACAAGACCTCACATCATTCATCGTGGCTGAGCAGCACAATTCCATTTCCCAGGCTCTGAAATGAGAGACTTGCTGACGATGAAGTCAAAAAAGGTAAAAGCTCCTCTGTGTCATTTTTTCTCCTTTTCCCCACCCCAAGTCTTTCTTTTCTTTTTCTCTACACATACCACACCACCCCCACATCTCCATCTTCCAGCAGGCTCTCTGGAGATGGAGGGGGAGCGAAGTAGAAAGGTTGGTGTCTCAAGGGAAACCCACACCTCTCAATATTCAGAATATTGAATATGAAATGTCAGAGGAGTTATCAATCTTACTTTGATGGCACGAGGAGCTTCATTTGTTAGTGCAGGATGTGAAAGGGGCCTTTCAGAACCATTCACTGACTCTTCAAAACACATTTCACTACTGGAGCTTTGTGATCGTTCATTCCACACAGCGTCCAGGCAGGAAGGGGAGCCACATCCCAGCCTTCCCACCCATCCTGGGCAGCGAGGGGGGCACAGACACGTAGAAGCACATACCATGGCAGCAGTGCTGCGCAGGGCGGCAGCAGCATGAGGTGAGGGCCAGTTGTTAGCCGGTGAAAAGCCACATATGCTGCTTCGGTTGGCCTGTAACATATGATGATGTAGCCCAAAACACGTCATGGAATTGGGCAAACCCTCTGCTGACACCAGCGGCTACAGCATCAGTGAAACCAACTGAGCCTAATCCATTCCCTCCATGCTAGGCTCAGCCCAAGACCTCTTAGTCATCATCAGCATGTCAGCACTCTTCCTCATCTCCTCCCTAATCCTAGTACACGCAGAGAGAAGCCTCAGCAAGGACCTGAGAGCAGCCTAATTCTGAGATACACCAAAGAGCCCCAGCTCAGCAATCACATCCTGCACACAGCAGTATGGAGACCTGGGTCCTGGCTGACAGCAGAGCTAGAATTAGGCTCCAATGAGATCAGAAAGAAATTATACTGATAGGGCAGCTCCTAAGGAAAAAAAAATATATATATATATAATATATATATACATATAGACACACTGTCAGCACTACAAAGTTTCGAAGTGAAAGACAGGTCAGCCATATGACAAGCAAAGACAGGGGGCAGGACTGCTCACTGGTGAAGAAAGGTAACACTGTTATGGGCCACAGGCTGCAGGTTATATATTCTGGCCCATGTGGTTCTCTGGTTCCTTGTCAATCCCACAGTTCGGCAGGTTGACATTTCTAACCCGCACCTATTTTTGGTGTTGTGTGATCCACAGCCTTCAAGTTTTGCACACAGTCCCCTCTTTGGGCAGCCAGAAGGGACAGGTTTCAGTCTTCCCTTAATTCATCTCTCCTGTCCTGATTTTTCCTAAACACCAGCAGTTGTATTGGGGCTGAAGCAGATAGCATGTGACCCAGTTATCTCTTGCCTTGCTACTAACTACTGTAAACTGCAGACAAATCAGATATGTGTAAGCTCCAGTGACCTACAAAGAGATCACATATGTGTTGCTCTGACCAACATTCTCAAGCCTTGAAAATAAAGCTTTGATTCCTAAATGTACATTCTCTACCCCTAAGAACATTCTGGTGCTCAAAAGTTAGTATAAGCAGCACACCCGTTCAGGGGGGCGGGATAGAAATCTGGGCACCCCGAAGTATTCTGTGCCTACCCTTGCATTTATGAACCAGCTGGTGGAGATAAGTAAAGCTCCCTTGATTGGCATTGATTTAAGCTAACTAAAGGTTCAGACCCCAACTTTTATACAGGCAAGTTTGGAAACGCTGGACTGCTGCTATTTGCTGCAGAGCCAGCACAAGGAAATGAGGTGCTGTTGTTTGTGACAGACCACTGTGCAGAAAAAAAATCTCCTGGTCTCAAACGTGACCTTTCCATCAGAGGTCACCAAAAAGTCATCAGTGATTTCATCAGATATCAACCAACTCAATTGCCCTTACGTGCACACATAGCAGTAACAACGTACAGGTCACACTCATTTCCTTGTGTGAGTCAGTCACTCTGAGCCCAAGGCCACCAGTTAGAAGAAAGAAAGATCGCCTGAGATCCTGAATTAGATTTCTGCTCTTGGCTCAGATCTCATTCTCAGAAATATGCCTACTGAGTGATTACAGGAATTATACACCAGTTTAGCATTACAGGAGGGTGTCCTAGGCGCAAGGGGGCTGCACTGCAACAGCATAAATCAGTGTGGCTCTACTGACACCCCAGCACCTCCGCTCAGATTGGGGATCCGCTCCGGCGTATTTAACCCCACGGATTTATTTGGCTGCTGTCCGATGTTAGCACAGGAAAGACAATAAAGAGATGAAAGAATAATACAGACATGAGGGTGACTACTTTCCAAAGAGGAAACACTTGCTCTTGCTGTCAATGATTTACAGGGTCATGTTGTTCATTGTTGACATATTTTATTGTCATTATTTATCACATCCACTGCTGGAGCCCTAAGGAGCCCCACACAGGAACTTGGGCCATGTAGTGCAAGGTGCTGTACAAATACAGAAAGCTGTCAGGGGGGTAAAGGCACCAGAGTCCTGCCAGCTGCTGCCACTGCAGAAGATACTGCCGATTTGCAGCAGGACATAAAAGAGGCAGTAGGGGGAAGATGGCAGGTGTCCAGAGTGCCAGAATATTTCTCAGCTCAGCACAGAACAAAAAGATTCTCTTCACTCCATCAAGTTTATAGAGTTAAGTTCACAAATGCTAAATGCTTGCATCGTTTTTAACGCTTTCTTACTGGCCACAAGGCTGTCAAAATGCAGAGGAACTGCCTGCGCAGTCAGAATCCTGAACAGGAGATTACCCAATAATAATAATTATTATTGGTATTATTACTACAGATTTATACAGACTGCCTCTATCAAGAGAGACATTGTATTCTCCTTGTAAAATAACATTTGCTTTGCTCTTCACAGAAGAATTAGAGGCTTTACAGGCAAAAATATACTGGCAAGCAACTCCCAAAGCACTCTGAGGGAAGGCAGAGGTCTACATCAAATATGTACATTTGTGCCCGCTTAGTCTACGATCACTTTTGCAGTGGTGTAAATCAGGAGCAACGTTCCTGGAGCCAATGCACTAGACACTCCACTAATACAAATCAGTGCAGTTCACTGACTTCATATAAAAACCACACAGACACGATACAGGCAAGAAAGCGCAATCAGGCCCTGTCCGAGATCACCCCGTGTCCATATGCTGTTATTCATTACAAAGTATGATCTCAGTGCCTAGGGGCTCCTAGGAAGGCCAGAGTCCCCACTCCACTATGTTCTGCCCTGATCAGTAATGACATACAGCACCTGCTTCAATAATTTGCAATGAAAGGAGACTAAAACCAGGTATATTCTGGATGCACTCCGATGATGAAAATACCGCCAAGTCTCGTAATTATACGGCAAGCCCATACAAGCCCACATTTTTCTTCGAGCCTCAGCTTGCAGTCTAGTGAGTTGATGAGATCTTCCAGCAAAAGGCTTCTCTTTTACATAAAGAAGCCTCGCAACTCAGACCTTCAGGCTGGCCTTTGCCCATTTCTGGTTTCCAACTGCATCTTCAGTGCATGGCACATTAGCCGCTGGCTGGGTTGGCTCTCAATCCTCTTTGTGTTAAATCAGTCTAGAAGGAACTAGAAGCCCGAAGAGCCAAACAACAGGAAGGAAAGACTAGGTAATAAAATGCCACTACAACCCTTGTGAGTCAAAATTGACACAAACTTTCAAGACTGAGTTTTCAGTGCGCCTGAACTTGAGTCAGAATTACCAAGTCAATGTGCACATTTATTTTACTTACTTATTATTCAGATCTAAAGAAATCGTTTATCTCTGTCAGGGGAAAAAAAGTAAAATACAAACACACACTAGGAAAGAAAAATAAACACACCACTGCTCTGAGACAGTGGTGTGGGAGCTGTGCAGAGCTGGCAGCCACAACCCTCATGAGAAACAGCATGGATCGTCCCTGCTCTGGTGTGTTCTCGGCTGTTATTTAACTATATTATTTTAGTTAAAGGGAGTAACTGAAGGCTCCCAAAGAGCAGCTGCTGCTATAATCCATACATACAGTTACTAACCAAAAAAGAAACATAGGATAAGTGCTGGCACTCCAGAGAGCACGGTACCTGCAGTCCAATTGGGAGGAGAGCCATGGCTGTTAGCAGCCAGCTGGAAGGCCTCTCTGAAGTACAGCATCCTTCCTGGACCATGCTACAGGTCCTAGAGATACCTACAACTCCAGAGTGCTGCCAAGCTCCCCTCATCAAAGACTTCCAGGATGTCACTGAGAGACAGCTTCAGGGCCATGCCCCGGAGTGCCCGTCCCAGAAGAAGGACCCTCCAGGATCTCCGTGACCCTCTTACCACACAAAAATCACAGACTGGATGAGGTGGAAGAGACCTCTGGAGATTGTCTGGTCCAACCACCCTGTTCAAACCAGGGTCAACAAGATGAGGTTGCTCAGGGCTGTGTTCAGTCAGGTTTTAAATATCTCCAGGGATGGAGACTCCACAGCCTCTCTGGGAAACCTGTTCCAGTGTTTGACCACCCTAAAAAAATCACTGGTGCATGGCTCATATGTGGAGATATTCAGCTGCCTCCTAACCTGATTTGTCCACCGTGTGTCAGAAATGAAATGGCGTAACTCCACTGTCCCTAGTCAGCATGCTACTGGTATTGTAACAAGCCTACTGCAATAGTATGTGGAGCCCAGATGGAGCTCAGGGCCCCATATGCTACATCTGTCACACCATGAGCAGACAAGACAGAAAGAGTGAGGAAACAGGATGCAGAGAGGTGGCATGGCTCAGCTTAGCTCACACAACAGGCAGGACAAAAACCATGGTCTCCAAATCCTCCATTCACTTCACAGCATCAGGAGAACCATGCTAAAACATCCACAACAAAGCAGCTTTCCGTGTTCTCCTTTGCCACCAACGCTGGTGGCATTTTTCATCGTAAGTACAAGCTGTTACAAGTTTAGCCTTTACCTGTTCATAGATCTGAAGAGGAAGACAAGACAGTTGCTTGTTTGAGTATTCCTTGCACAAGGAACATGCTCAGATCTTTATTGCAGTGATTCACCTTCAGAACTTTCATTCCTATGTAGGACACCTGAGCTCACCTAAGTTATCTGTTCCTGCTACCACAGCACAGATAACCATGGAAATAGCTACAAAACAGGAATTTTCAGATGGACCAAGAGCCACATGTGTCTACAGGACTCTTAGAGGGTCATAGGTCTCCTTCTCATTAAAACTGCCAGGTGCAACCACACACCCCCTGCGCTACGGGCGGTGATCTCCTTCGTAGGGCTGTGTGAGTTCTCCATCCAGGGCAGGGATACAATTGCCCCAAGAGCCACCACTTTCCCTGTTTGCTACCTTCCGCCAGCACTTTTCTGGTTAAAAGCAAAGCAGAAGGGAAGTTAAGGAGCAGCAACAGCTGCTCCGGTGTCTCCCCCAGATGTTCAGCTACGTTCAGCCCGTTAACGGTTTGAGAAATCATTCGTCAGCAAAGGTTTTGCTGCCTTGCAGGCTCATCTCTGAAACAACATGGTACTTACAGAAGAACTTGCGCTCACCCTGCCACACTTAGCGCCTAGAAACCCTTGTCATTTCTCAACCCGCCTCACTCTGTATTCTCTCTTTGAGTTGTAGAAATTTAGTGCCACGACAGACAGAGATGCGAAGAGGCACCCACCCAGTTAAGACTGCCTGCATGCACTCAGAGAAGTCTATCTGAATGTTTCATGAATAAAAAAGTTGACACAGTTTTTCTGGGTCCCACACTCCAGCACATCTCCCTCCTAGAGCGCGGTTCTTCTGCCGATTATCATTCAATTACTGTTATGATTCTCCGTTACAGGGATTGACTGCAGAGGTCAGTAAAAGGGAGAATTACAAGAAGTGTTAATGTTGAGATCAGGGCGGAGCAGAGTGGCTCACGTCCGAAGTTATAGCAGGTCAAATTACAAACAGCAAAGGGCAGTTTAAGCAGGCCAATGTTAGGACCTCTTAACACCAGGTATCAAGGACTTGGAACTGAACCACAGTGACAAGAGCTAATTGCCAGAGGGAGACAGTCAGGACCAATTACAAGTGTTAACTGCCAATTAAAATGACAGGGCCAATATCAGGGCCACTACAAAGATCAATTATGGGATTACAGCAAAGGCCCACAAGTAGATAAGAACAAAGCCCACCTGCAGCCGCAAAGAGAAACTCACATGAGGAGCTTCCAAAAGTGGGAGAAGACCTTTTTCCCTTGAGGCAGCTGGAAGATGGAGGCTCAGTCTCCCACAGCTGAGGCTCGGTGAAGTTCAGGGAACAAGGCTGATTTACTCTAGATGGGGCTTCAGCCTGGAGGCCTTCAGCATTGGTAGGAGCAGGGTAAGATCTGGCTTGCCTCCTCCATGGTGTTAACAATCTCATGGTTGTAAAGAACTACCAAGAGGAGCAAGAGGCAGCTGCATTTACAAAGGGCTCACTGAAAAGGAGCACGGAGCACAGCTCTATCAGCCCGAGGAACCAGCCAGGTGTGAAATCCAGACCTCCTGTACTGCTGCTTTAGTGTTAACACCAGTGAAACCAGGATCAGGGGTTTTAAGCTCAGCCTTGCTCTCTCCATGCTTAATTACCTGCCCATCCATAAGCGCATTATGCAGCCTGTGAAAGGGCTTCTCGGACCTCTGCTAAGCACTCCAGCTGTTCCAGAGCAACAGACAGAGCTTTATGAATAACCTTAGGGGGTTTCCCCTCTGTTTGCAGAGCTCACGGATTGCTCTTATGACCTGACCCACCTTCTCAGCTCACATAGACCACTTTGAAGGCATCCAGACACAACTATAGCACAATCAGGACAGTGGTACAAAAACAGCATCTCTCCTTTGCCAGCTAAAGCCATCTAGGTGAGGCGTGAGGCCAGAGCATAGGGCAGGCAGGCAGACAGAGAAGCCACACTGGGCTGGAGGACCACACATGTAGATTGCCCTGGGGCCTCAACTAACACTGTTCCAGGTTTGTTCTCCCCTGATATCAACCCATCAATATCCAAATGATCCCAGCTTGGAACAAAATTGCTAAATGCCCATAGAGACTGACCACATCCACATGTGGCAGGACACATGCCACTCCAGAATCTTTCCCACACAGAGGAGACTGCGATCCTCTGCATGCCAGTCCTAGAGAGATCGTATTGCACAGTCCTGCATACCTCAGAGGGCGCCCAGATTTCTTCGGAGCTGCAGGACCTACAACAGTGAAATTAGCTGCAACCTCACCATGCACTTGCCCCTGCAGCATAACCAAGACGACACCAGAAACCCCACCCCAAAAAGCCTGGCTTTCTTATCCAAGCACCCATCTTTACGCTGCCCAGCTCCCAAGCTATGCTGGAGCACTGCTTGCCCAGGCTGGCAAGCGATGTCCCTCTTAGCGGCTGGACAAGATCACCCGAACCCTGTGCCGCGCAGAGGCAGCCAGTCAGAACTGCGCTCCCTTCCCAGCCCACCTCCGAGATGCTGCTGTAAATCCAAAGAGACATTATCTTACCTGCCACAGCGTTACCTCCTTGACTGCCAGCAACGGCAAAGGGACTGGTGAAAAATGCTGTAAATTAATTAACATCAGACCTCTTGTAGCTGTTTGTTACTGTAAACAAACATTTTAATATGCAGTAATTAATTAAATCTGCCATGCTGTCCCCCTCGTCCCATTGATCTTTCTTCAGCTTTTCTTCTGCTCTGCCTCATCTTTTTCGCTTGGTGAAACAGATCACTTGCAAACAGAGACACTGCTTTCCCAGTGGTCCAACAGCAGCGACCCAATTCAAAGAGATCACTTTCCTCTTCTTAATCAAATGCTGGTTCCTTTTTTTGCCCACACATACCGGTTTTTTTCTCCTCCCGTGCACATTCTTTCTTCCCTCTGACACCTTCCTTCCCATTTATCAAATGTAAATATAAAACTAATTTTTATAAGGTTTTAAGCAACACCCCAACACTTAGCAGTTGCTCCCCAGACAAAAAAAAATAATAAAAAAAAAAAAATCTATCAGATGACATATCTTGGCACTTTCTACTTTCCTTCAGCAGAATCTTTCTAGCACCAACCTACTACAGCTCAGCTTTTTTATTCTCTCAACTCTAAGCCAAGCCCTGAGGTTTCCCTTAAGCTATGGGTAAGCTGTACCAGGCACTGCTCAGACAAAACACATCTCTCAGCTAAGTTTTCTTAGTAGCTCCAGCTTATATTTACTAGCCCATTAACAGTCCCACAGCAACAGGAGACCTGCAACAGGAGAAATGTTGCTACTGACCAGCTAGGGGGATCTCTTCTTCACTAACCAGGAAAAGGACAGTTTAAATAAGAGAACCATAGTTACTACTGGTAGAAAAAGCAAGCCCAGCTCCAGTCAGAGTAGGCTGGAAAGCATCAAGGAGCAGGAAGAGCAGGGCTGCTCCGTGACTGAGGATAAGCCAAGAACCAAAGGCGACCGCAGTAGAGGCAACACTCACCAGCCAGGGTGCACTTTCACAGTATCTAAACAGGACTGCCAGAACAGGGTCCACCAGCATCCCCGGATGAGGCAAGGTGTTGAATTAGGTTCAGGGTCCTTCCAGGGAGCCCAGGCAGGAACAGCATGGGATAGTGGTACCAACAGGACTGAAGACAAAGCTAGATCTTGGTCTGAAATCCTTCCACAAGACAGACCCAAAGACCAGCCTACCTAAAACATAGGTTAAACAACAAGTGAAAGGCCAGGGCTCAGGTTAAATGAAAACTCCCAGACCAATGGGCAGAGAGGGTGTGGGTCCCAGGTGAGGCTTGTCAGGCCGATTAAGCACACAAATAGCTCTCAGGGCCCCAACTACAGCTTCCCCCCCATCAAGGTCTGTCTTCACACCTTACAAAGATCCAGGTACTGGCTGTGAAACAATCTGGTCACTGCAGGTTGACATGGGGTTTTTTTCAGTGGGACACAGAGCCAAGGCATGCAACATGGCTCAGGGGACTTGGAGCTAGGTCACAGCTATGGCAGGGACATGAAAGCAGAGTAGGGATGTGGTGTGGGGGACCCTAAGGACATTTAGACCAGTTCCCTTTCGCACTTTCACAGCAAAAATCCATTTGAATGGGGCTGAGCCCAGTCTAGGTTCCATTTGGTCATCTTTCCCATTTCCATGCACCCAAATTGATGGTAACATCTGAATGGCAGGAGTGCATTGTTTTGTTGGATGAGGACTAGGATTTTGGGGGGTCTCTGTGCATAGAGATGGACATGAGCGTATGAGGATGAATTTACATATAGTTACGCCTGTATAATAAATGTTACAGCAATGCATGCTGTTTGTGGAATGATTGTTCTCATTGATAGGTTGTACCATCTTCACCTTCGTGCAACGTCTTCAAAGACACCCAACAAAATTTTACTCCCACAAAAAAAAAAAAACCTGTTAGTGTGGGTGGAGCTAAGCCAGGACTGTGTGAAGCAGGAGGCAGCTGGAGCAGAAACGAGTTACAGTCCCTCACCAACACTGGCTTATACTGCAGCAGGGAGAGGTTGCCTTTCCTCGCAACCAGAACTACCCAAAGAACTGTGCCAGGGCCAGGAGCAGGGCCCAGGAGCTGCAAGCACCTTTCTGCTATCCTGATAACTTGATGTGATCCTTATTCCTTCCAGAGAACAGAATTTCTGCAGCCAGGCAGGTCTGCCCGCAGCACTTCACAGGCAGGAGATCACTGGGTCCATTCCACTGGAGGGGGAGAGCTCCCTGACCTCTGCCAGGCTGCCGGGGTGTGCAGGTCCTAAGGTTGCCTCGCACCTCTCAAACTGTGGGCTTCACCACGAAAGCTGGCTCCGGTGAAGCCAACCAGAGTCGTGAGTACCCAGCCCCTCTCTGAAGCAGGCCTTGCATTTGCAGTTTTATTATCCATTTTTCTTTTAATGTCCTGCACACTTGAGAAACCCTGTGTGAGAGTCAGAATGAGACAGGGAGAAAGAGAGGGAGAGGGAGAGAGCGAGCTCATCATGCCCATAAAAGGGACAGATTCTGATTAGCTGAAGTTATAAAAATGATTTATACTTGCAAACATTATTTCTACTTGTATTGTTTGCCTGCAAGCATTAACATCACGTCACGGACACCGTAGCCAGACTCAGTCATCCCTTGAGACAGGACAGATGGCTAACATCCCCTTCCCATCAAAGAAACCCCCCAATGCAGAATTGGGGTGACCAGAAGAAAGACTTTGCTCTGGCTCTTGGCACTTCCGAGCCTCACGGGAACATTCATCCTCATGCAGCCAAAACAGAGTCCCAGGCACTGAGAAGAACGATCCTGATGTCGGCTTCTTCCCCTCTCTGCTTGGTGTTTCCCGAGCAGGAGAAGCACGCTGAGTCCTGCCTATATTGTGCGCTTTCCCCGCCTCCTGCCAGCCCAGATCTGGGTTTATTTCCTCATCCGTGATTATTGTAAAGAGGAGCAGAATGAAATGCAGATGCAAAACATGCTCGTAAGAATTTCCTCTCTCTCTCTCCCCCATCTGCCAGAGAATAGATTTTAATCTTTAATCCATGAGCAATCAGCGAACACTAGCGAATTGCAAATTACAGATGTTTTACTGTCTTTGGCATTTTTAGCTTCCTCGCTTCCCCACTGCCACTCAGTGTCTTTCGCACATCCTCCCCTCTTCTGCATTCATCGAATGCCACGCGCCATCACCAAAACCATATGACACTGTCATCATTTGGTAATTAAACCTTTACTCACTTTAAATACGCAAAGCTGGCTGGGGTAAGCAGAGCTTAACCCTTTCCTGACAGGCTCTGTGCATATTGGGAATGAAGGGCAGGGGAGGACATTGGACAGAACAGTAGGTGAGGGGAAGCCCAAAGTTTGAAACCATGTCCAAGTGCTGATGGCTTTCCTGGAAAGCATCCCTGCTCTCAGAGAGGCCAAAAGAGATGGCAAAAGTCTCTGCTTGTTTCCATTTACCTTGTTGTCTGGGCTGTGTGGTATTACTGATAGAGAAGAAAATAGGCTCCTCTGTTAAGCAAACCCCAGGGGCTGCTGGAAGACACTAGGTCCCTGATAATCTGCAGGAAAGCTCACTGCAACTTTAACCCTGCACCACACTTTTGTACTGAGCAATTACAGACTCAGCCCTGGACTCCCCGGGCTGCCTCAGGTTGTTTATCAGCACAAGCTGTCCCAGTCTGAGGTCCTTGGTTTGACTCACTGCTGCCCAAATTGAGACCTCCAAAGAAAATCAAGTGCAGAGGCAATGGATATCAGACGTAGGAGCATAGGCAACCCCTCGAGAAAGTAGGAAAGTAGGTTTGTAACTACTCTTCCTTTCTCCTTAACCCCCAGGTGAGGTCAGTACAGAGGAACCCCCGTGCATATGTCATCTTAGTTCCTGGGAGTATATTTCAGCTGCAAAGGACAGGGAAGAACTTTTACACCACCTCCGTTGCCAGCTTACAGAGAAAAGGCCAAGCATGGCACAAAACGCCCTCAGCAAGAGCTGCTGTGGTGGCTCTTGTCTTAGGGTGGCTTCCAGCAGGGGTCACAGCAGGGTCTGAAGCACAAGAGACCGCCTGTCCCTACCAGCCTCTGAGCGATCCAAATTCCCAGCGGAGGTTACGTGGCAATTCTTTATCAAAGAAGTCCAAGGTAAATTGGAGATGGAGAGAGTGAGCAAGAAAGGGAGGGAGGAGAGGAGGGAGGGAGGAAGGTGGCTGCAATTATTTTGCCATAGATTGGCAGGGCCTGCTTTCCCTGTAAGAAGACTGCAACATTTGGGGAAACATAAATAACAGTTGACAAGAGACGGCACCGCAGAGACAGGCAGTAATTGTTTCACCTCCCTCTGTGCCCTGTCCACTGTAGGCTCCCCAGGAACTACCTTTGTATCTTAGCTCGAGGCAGCGGCTCAGGGCCCCTCTGGACCAGGAACAGCGAGAGCCTTAATCATTTTCTACAAGTTTGTCAATTTAACAAGTGTTTGCCCAAGGGGCACCTGTCTTCCTGCCTTCCTTTATTCCTCTCTCTGCTTGTTTGTTTGTGAGCTGGTGCATTCTGGCTGCTATCACCAGCACACCAGCTTCACGCAAGTCTGGCTCCAAGCAGGATGCGGCCATCACTGGAAGCAACGTGGTTAATCCCAGTTTCAGAGGTTACTAACTGGTATCCTCCGCACTTTCTGCCTCCGCCTCTTTTTTCCTCCGTCTCGCCTTCATCTATGTGCAGGCTGCTGCAGTCATGAACAGTGATCCTTCCCTCCTTCCCCAGCTGTCTCCCTGCACCAGAGACTGAGCTTATTCCACAGCAGCTGGAGTTGAATTCATCAAAAGGCTGAGCACTGGCTGTCCCTGAAAACGTTGCCTTTCAGCCAGCTCCCCACAGGACCTGGGGCAGCACCAGGGAGCTCTGGTTCATCAGGACATTTTGGAACGGCGTCCCACTGCCGGGTGTCTCAGCTGAAAGCACGTGCATGTCGGGCGAGGAGGAGGAGGAAGGCAGGAGTGAAGAGCAACTGCTGATGGGAAGGGGCCACACTCCTCTCCCTGTGCCAGGGCCCCGGGCCCTCTCAGAGCGCGACAGGTCAAAAAACAGAACTTAGGAATTTTCACAGTACTTCAGACCACTAAAAAACAGATCCTGAATCTCCTTTCCTTTCTCTTTTTTCCTTTGAATGCAGTAAAAATAAACAGTTTCCATAAGAAAGAATTCAAGCACCTGATTTGAAATGTATTCTTTTGTTTCAGATTTCTCAGGGCAGGGTTACTTTCACAGACCCTATTCCGATTAGCCATAACCCTCAATATCATTGTAACATGCCAGTGGAACAACTCAGCATTATCTCAGGAAAGCGATTTACTCCCTCACACATTACTCTGAGCTACTGTTCTCAGAAAGCATTGGACTTTAGTGCCCATGATTCCCAAGCCTTGGCTTTAACCCTAGCCCAAACATCAGGCCTGAGAGCCAAGTCGCCCACCTCTACAGTAAAGTAGAATGTAGGACACGCAAGAGGCACCAGATCTCTTCCTTACTGTAAAGACCTAGCAGATTCTGGTAAAAAATAGGACTGTTCAACCCTTATGTTCTGACCCAAAACCAAGCAATGGCCAGAACGGTCATCCCTGTAGCAAGAGAGAACAGAGGCATCAGCCCTGGTGAGAACCAGGCATCTCTCTAAGGATGAGGACCCTGCAGAGCACACAGATTTCAGCTCTCTCAACATAAAACTTCACTTGAATTATAATGGATAGCCCGTCCTTACAGTAAATAGAAATTAAGTCTCAGTGGCTGTGAGAGCCCTGTAGTGTCCAACTAAACTTGGTTCTAGTCAGTTACTGCTGTTTTAAAGAGAGGGTACTAACACAGAGTAAATTCAGCTGATATCTCCTACACCACTAAGCTAAGCTACAAATAGGATCCAAACATCCTGAATGTTCCTGTCCTAGATTTGGTTTAGGCCTAAATATTAAATATGTGATCAAATGACCAAAGTGTTTAAAGAAGTCACTAAAGATGGGAGCAGGAAGACAGTGTTGGCATTTACCCCCCTGTGAGATGGGGCAAGGAAGAACAGATTGACTGCAAAACACACTTGTGTTCCAGCCATGGCTTTTATTACAGAGCTGGGTGGAAAGAGCTCAGGCAACGGGACATTACTGCAGGCAGGCAGTGGCAACAAGAAACCCCCCTGCCACTGTCAGTGGTTTGGTTTTTTTTTTGTTTGGTGTTTTGTTTTGGTTTTTTTTTTTTTTACAGTGAGCCTGGCCTTGAGCTTTGTACTTAGATCAGACTCTCATTGATTACAAGGGAAGACTTGCCTGGGCCATGATCCATTTGAAAAATGCAAGCAAAACAACGTCCACTTAGCCACTTGGATTCACGGCAGGCAGGCTACATCTCCCAGGAACCATAGGAGAGGCAAATGTCTTAAGTCCTATGGAAAAATCTTCCAGGATGCTCACTTGCTTTTCTTTATCTTTGAGACAGTGAAGAAATGCTTTGCAAGAGCCAGAAGTACCACGACAGCTACTGTTGGGATTGTCACCTCTGAGAAGGTGTCAGTGTGAATAACAATGAACCATAGGTCCCAGTGTTTCACTTCAACTGCAGGAAACCTACAGCTGACAGCAGAATTTGTCTCTGTAAGCTGCCCTGTGCTCTCTCCATGCTTGGAACTGCATCACAGCCTCTCCAAGACTTGCTGCCCCCCAGCCCTTTACATGCCAGCAGTGGTTTATAGCCTCAGCCTCCTCACCACTGGCAGGCAAGTCTCTAAGAAAAATGGGTGCAAAACCCAGGAAATGTGTGTCCTTATTAATCACTGTTAGGGCTGACAGGGGGGAAGCGAGTCCTGGACCACATCCGGATGCAGCAAGGAGGGAGTGAGAACTGGAAAGACCGCTTCCAAATGGTAAACAGGGCCTCAGAGCAGAGCCTGGAGTGACTTAGATGCAATCAGAGAAACTGGAGTGTGTTTACAGGTTCCCTTCAACCTGACACAAAGAGGGACAGGACCAAAAGAGACATACCAGGGCATTTTCCACCTGCCACTCTGATCAAGAGAAGTCTCTTCTGCCTTCCCCACCCACTTCTGGGTCAAGAACATCTTCCTGGGTCATTTATAATGGTGATGGGTTTAAGAAGAGATGAACAAACCACAACACATGGAGCATTTTCAAGTCCTGGTAAGAGGATAGGGAGGCAGAAATGCAGCTACCCTTCACATCAATCTCAACTCCTTCTCCAGCAGCTACAGCCACCGTCTGCTGGGTGCCAGTGTCAGAGTGATGATTTTCCCTGCGGCGCTCCTCTCCGCATGTCACTGCTATTGGACACCCCAGGCAGGACAGTGCCCTCGCTCAGCACTGACCATCAAACGCCCACCACTGGCTATCACCACGGGGAGATCAGTGAAGAGTTTTTAGGAAACAGATCCTATTACCCCTGCTCATTCCTTCCCACCTCCCTTCCACAGCTTTGCTGTACATTTTGCCGGGGTGGGGGCAAGACCCGAGGCTGGGCAGGCAGAACAAAAAGGAGGAACAGGAGTGAGTACTGCAGAATAAAAAGGCACTATACTTAGGGGGATAGACAATGATACAGGAGGAGAGTGGAAAGCAAAATAATAACAAACTTTAGAAAGTCAGTGTTTGACACCAGATACACTGCTGAGGTTTCGTTGCTGGTTTTCCCCAAGCCTTACCACAAAGCATATGGCATGTCCCGTTTGATCCTGCAGGTAACTGGAGTATTTTGGTGCAGGCCACCATGTATCTATACCCTCCCTACACTGCCCAATAACACCACAGAGCAGCCTGCGCTACAAACTGCAAGGGGAGATGGAGACATTACGATATCACATGGACACGTGGCCCAGATGACTGCCATGGAAACAACTTGGCTAGCCTGGCTCCCTTGGGGAGAAATACCTGCCCTGGGCCAGTGACCCCACAGGGAGACTGCGCTGTTGAAGAGCAGAAGAGCCCATTTCCAGACCACTTCTTCCATTCCCCCTGCCAGGCTCAGCTGTTCCCCTGTTGTCAGGCTTTGGCCAGGTACTTCCCATCAAAAGTATTCTCAGAATCTTCTTTCCGTTTTTCCCAGGCCCAAACAACTGAGGTTACATGGGAAGACCCCAGAGTAACACATCGCTTAAGAGAGCAATGGAGCCTTTAGAATTGGAGCTCATGGTAGAAAAAAGCAAGGTGGGAAAATGTTTAGAGGTATTTAACCTGGCCATCTAGCAAATGGAGAGGAGAAAGCCTTATCAGAGTGTGCTAGAAAAAGCAATACAAGCTGCTTCCCTTCTCAGTGTCTTTTTTGCTCCTCTCAACCTTTCCCCTCCACCCACCTCACCCCCTCCCACCCCGATGGCTTTAGATGTACATGCTCTGTGTGTTTGTACAGCACCTTGCACACAGCTACGCTGGCCTCTGCTGGGTTACATGGGCTCACAGCAGTAACAACGATAAACTCCATTGGCAGAAAGTCCACTGCGGGAATTGGAAAAGGTCTGGAACACAAATTAACTTGTATCAGTGAGGGAGGGGGTGATGGGAAGTCCAACAGTACTGTAGTAGCCTTGAGAAAAGGGCCTTGCAAAACCCTAGTAGGGAAGCAACACCAGATGGCCTTACACAGAGCACCATCACGTGGAGTGAAACCTGGCTGATGGCCCATAAAACAGGGGTAAGGTAACACAATAATGATCAGCACAGGGGGGGAAATAACTGAATTTGGTGTCAGGCCAATTCACAGGTTTATTAATGATATAGAGCAAGGCATATCAAACACTAAAGTGGATGATACCAGATTCTCTCATTTGTCAGCTCAGCAGCTAGGACAGGGCCAAGCAAAGACTCACCACTCCTCTTACGCCTATGGTCCAATACACATAAGGTCTTCTACCACAGCTGTGGCCATGGCACCCATGATTAGTTGATCACTTCCCTTTCAAGAATGAGATAAACCTCAGCCTCCTCAAGGATAAGGGATCAGTCTGCCCAGAAAAGCTGAAGGCAGGCTCATGTGCTGGGAGTTACATGAATGCCTGATGGTTGAATCCCACTATACTTAATCGTGATAAAATCCCAACATAAAAGCAGACAGGTCGTGAACACAAGCTATACCATAACAACTGCCCATGGGTGCTTCTTAATAGCTAGGAAATTCATGGTAGCTTAGCCCTAATATTTTTCTTTTTTTTTGTGGGGGTGCCATAGAGAAATGGGAGGTGTTTGCCCTTGATGACTTTGCCCTCGGTATGGAGTGCTGGAGGACAAGGGCATGCACAGAAACTGCCCAAAATAGCCAACACTCAAGGCATTCCCAAGCTCATTTCACCCCATGGTGACTTGTTTCATTGAATCCCAAGCAGCCACAGATGAGAATTTGCTGTTTCCTGATACTCCCTGTGGACATTTGTACAACAGGACACCATGTCAGTTGCTCCCAGAAAGTGACTATCAGGCTGGTTGCCAGGATCTGGGCAATCAGCACTTTAATTAGTTTGGCTGTAGGTCTGTGATAAACACATGCCAGTCAGAGAGCAGGCAGGTCCCCTCCCACACTGCTCTGGTGGCATCAGAGAAACCAACCAGAACAAGGAGGAAAGTGGCTTTTCAGCAAGCAGATGGGAAAGTCGGGTTAGAAAAGACAGTGAGCTGACCCTCAGCTGCATGAGCAATGTGGGGATTCATTCATGAGTAAGGAACAGAAGAAGTGTCTCAACAGGGCACCAGAGAGAGAGGAAGGTCTCACTAGATGTAATAGGAGTGAAGCAAGCAGGAGTCAACTTGCAGGTTATGTGGAAGTGTCTAGAGAGAGAAGATGGAAGTCTTGGAATTAAGTCACTTGAAACTTGTCTGGCTAAGGCATCTGATGAGACACAGTGAAGAATAAACCTCTGCTGACCACCTGGGGAGGGAGAGCCAAAGGACCAACCCATATTCCCCATGCAGGAGTGGTTCCCACCAGGGCACAGCTGATGAAGCATCCAGCTCTCCCAGAGCATTGCACAGCGGGTAGCAGTGCAGCCAAATGCAGGCAGAGCAGTACTGAGGGCTCCTTGCAGGCTCCTGAACCAGTATTGGGAAGTTTGGCTCATCATCAGCCCCTGATGTGAGTTCCTTCCTTTGCCCAGGCAGACTGCTGATTAACTAGGAATTAAGCTGGCATGAGACAAGAGCTTGTTGATGTCTCTATAATGCTTCAGCTGACAGACAAAAATAACTTTCATGTTGTCTATTCTGCTTCATCTTCTGCAAACATGCCTGGTACTGCCAGACTGTCAGCCAAGGTCCTCCCAATACTGCAGTTTTATGCTTGTACTCAACAGGAGGAAGCGTGCAGCTCGCTCATGCTCCCTTACCCCCACACACATGTTCAACCGTGAGCAGACCCATGGGTTCACACATGCCCCCACACATTCACACTCACGACTCAGGCACCCACGCATGTGTTCAGGTACACAAGTCCCCAGGCTGCCTGTGTATGGGCACCCACCAAATGCTCAGGGATACACTGATGTGCCTATATTGTGATGTACAGGAACACGCTTTCTCACCTCCCTCTCAGGCACAATCACAACAATATAAAGGTATGGGCATGTTTGAAGATGCCTTCACTTAAAAGGCATACATTCCTTCTCATATACATTCAACACCCAAGCATTCACACGTGCCTCAGCACAGATACCATACACAAATCCCATACCCTTTAGACACGCTAACGCATAAGTTTCCTTACTCTCATACAAGACACATGCATACAATATGCATATCTGAACATGCCTGCAAAAGAGCGCAAATACACCGCAAACCTACAGAAAGAAATACTTTTAAGTCACATTCAGGTATGTGTGAGAAGCAGCCTCACTGAGAAATGAATCGCTGACAATTCTGTAAGAAGGGGAAGAGTTGCTCTTTACTAAAGATTAAATTCTTTGCCTCTTCACAGTTCGTTATTGTGGCAGGAACATGGAGCGGTTTTAAACTGCAGGTATTTGTTACCCTCATTAACATCAAAGAGTCCTCACAAACCAGTTGAAGAGAGAAAACAATTCCACCCTGTTCCCAGTGCCCAGCATACAGTCAGCTCCAACACCACCACTGCTACGAGTGCTGCAGCAGTACCAGGTCCCAGGTGAGGGATTGGGACCCCACAGTACCAGGAGCTGTACAGCATGAACCTGATTTAAAAGAGGTTATAGCCAACATCCGAAATCCTCCATGCCCCGTGCAGCACGACAGCCAATTACAGCGGTAGGGCCCGTTTTGCCTGGATGAGCAGTGTCTGCTCGCACTCTCCCCTTTCGCACCCTGCACTTGCTTTCCCAGCCACACACATCTGTGCTGCCAGCTTCCTTGCAAACACACCCAGCTTTCCCCACTGGACTCACCAGCAGGCACCCAGTTCCCACCAGTCTCTGCAGAGAGTGACTGCAGTGCAGACAGACCCATGCAAGCATTGAAACCAGCAGCAGCCCAGCCGTGGCAAAGCTCAGGTCAGTGCGAGCCACAAAACCCTCCCAAGAAGTGAAGCAGGTATTAAGCACAGAGTCCAGCTTGGACTCATTGTGGGCTACAAACAACACCCAAATTAGCAAGTTTAAAGCCAGACCAGGCATGTCTGCATGACATAACAGTCTGACACACATTTATATCGCCAACACAATCACCAATGGGAGTATGAATTTTCACCTGCTTAGAAGTATATTTTCTCTCTCCACAGCTGCTAGTTCATCAGGTCTGCTCTTTCCAATGGGAATTTTTCATACCTTTTTTGAAAACAAATTTTCTTCAGAAGTCAGTGATCTGCTGGTAGTGAAAAAACTATGTGTATGAACGTATTCGTTTCAGAATTACATCTTTTCTTCTCCTTTCCCTAACCCCGTCCCTGAGAAGTGTGAGACACTAAGTCCAAAACTGCTGGCACTTGCACAGAACACACTTTGGCAGATCTGCCTCAAAATCGCTTCAGCAGTCGTGGGCTGGCTTCAAACTGAGTGCAAATGTTTTCATAACAGAAGCAGTGGGTTTGGGGAAAAAGAAAATAATTAAGTGGAAAAACTCCCCACTGTAGCTCGGTTGTTAAAATTAAGGAATTCAAGTTAACTTTGCACCAATAGCAAATGGGGGGGGGGGACACACACACACACACCTGTTTCAGGCTAAGAGAACGCTAAGCTTAGAGACAAGGCACACAAGTTTTCATACAGGGCTGTGGGCATAAAGACTTAAAATAGAGCAAGCATGGTTGTACGAGAAAGGCATCTAGCAATGCATTCTCAGAGTATTCTCCCAAGCTGCAGAAATAAACAGTACTGGCACTGAGAGATCCTAACATGCATGTTAAATAGGAGAGGAGAGAGTGAGGAGAAGTTTAAGGCCTCTATAAGGAATAAACAGAGACTCCAAAGGTTTTGACTGAAAAAAAAAAAAGCATACTAGCTGAAGGGGGAAGGAGCAGGTGAAAGGAACTGGGTTTAATCTCTCCATCAGGTTTTTTCTGACCTAGAAGCCTCCACTGACCCTAGAAAATTGTTTTGAAATATTGATTTCACAGACAGCAGGAGTTAAGAGGGACTGATGCCCCCCACCACCACCTCACAAAACATTAAACTCTTACCTTGCGAGTATTTATTGAGCTCTCATGGTGAGCAAACACCACGCAGTATGGGCTTTTAGTTAATCCTTTGACTTCTGACTGTAGCCAAGGCATGAATAAAGAGCAGCAAGAACCCCAAATAATACCTCAACAGCGCCTTCAGACCTCTGTTTGCAAGATCACCACTCAAGAACAAGCTTAAACCTGAACGGGAAGCTCAAAGCACTGCAGCAGCTCTGCAGGACGAGCAGAAGCATCTGTCCAGGGAGCAGCAAGGGCCAGCTGCCCCTCAGGGAGGAGAAGCAGGGGCCAAGGGCAGCCCAGTACAGGGTTGTACAGCACCCAGGCACAGCAGGCAGAGCCAGGAGGCAGCAGCAGGCTCCATCAACAGACCAAAGTAAAGCAAGCAATGAGCCAGCTCCAGAGTCCATCCAGAGGAGTCCCATGGGGAGCAAAAGCAGATCAGGTGAGACAGGACTAAAAAAAACTACTGTAATATGGGTCCAGAGACCACACAAAAGTCACAGCTGAAAGATATGGCTGAAGACAAACCACAACATACATACAAAGGGGCATCTAGGAGACAAGCTCCCTACAGTACCAGCCCAAAGCCCATCCAAAGGACCAAAAGGAAAGATGCACCTGCAGCATAGACAAAGCAAGACCCAAGACTGAGCTTAAATGGAGCTCTTGGGCCCCAGCCCACGGGCCAGAGGGTGTGGGGAGGCTCCAGGTGATGCTGGTCAAGGCCATTAAAGCCTATTGGGTCATTTGGGCCCTTTCCTCAGGAGAAAGTAGATTTCTCCAAAAGGGATGTAACTAGCATAACATTGAAGCCCTGCTCAGAACAGGGTGCTGCTGCACAGCCCATGCTGCTCCAGAGACACCCTGAGAAATAGTACCCTGAGACCACCTGAGCACTTCTGCAAAGAGGAGCTGAAGAGTCCGGGTGGGATTCTGGAAGTCTGGTGCAACCTGCTGGTCTCTGGACAAGATCAAACCTGCTCTTGATTTTCTCCAGGCCTGAGGGGACATCTTAGGCATTTTGTTTAATAAATTAGCAGTGACCTGGTTCCCAGCTCTGCTGCTGTTTTTCTTTGTGTCTTCCATCTACTTTTGCCTCTGCTCCTCACCAGTAACATGCAAATACCATTATCTGGTTTTCTTACTCATCTGCTCCGTACTAACTCTGAAAAGCATTTCTGAAAAGCATCCCATGATGTTCTGATAGGTGTTTTTAAGAATAATAATTCTCTCCTAAATCAAGATTTTAGAGCAAAGACTAGTTCATATTACATTCTTGCCTTACAAGGTGACACCAGAGTATTAACTAGTTAAACAATAACATTTCTGTTAAAATAATCTAACCCCCTGCACCATTTCACTTTTTTTTAGAGAAACTTGCACCTAATGGACCTGTTCACCTTAAAAAAAAAAAAAAAGGGCAAAAAAACAATACTGCTGAAGTTATAATACTTGTTTTAAATAGTATAACTGAAAAATAAAAAAAAAAATAGTTGCTTTCTGTGTGTGTTTTGGTTTCAGGTTATTCTTTAACCCTGGACCATATGAATTAATGTGATTGGCCAGTTGTAGACTTCTAAGGAAGGAAAATTATCTTTATACTCTGAAATGCCCAGAAAGCTTGCTGTGTGGTTTTAAAGAAGGAAGCTGGTTTGATTCATAAAATATACAAGAAACCCACTGTCATCCCCAGACACTGTACCAATCATGAATCAGTTACAGTTTGAGATATGAGCAAATCAACAATAAACTTTACATCCTTCTCATTTGATGGCAGAGGTTTGAGCTAAGCTTTTCCTTGCAACTATATTAGGCTAAATAGATACTTTTTTAAATACGTGAAAGCTGAGAGTTGCATACAATCACTTGACTCCAGGAGGTGGGACCGAGAGAAGTTGCTGTTAGGATAATCTCGGGGATAACATCTCACAAGCTGGCCGGGCAGCTTCCGGGAGGTAGCTGGTAGATAAGGTTGAGGCAGCCCTCACCCGTGCCCTGCAACAAATACACAAACCCCTCCAATATTTCATTCACGCAACACTCGGGCTGAGCCTGAGAACAAACTTCTTAAATGCTAACAACGACCAAGGGAAATAACAACATCCAATCCATGTTCAAAACACACTCCCTGGGCTAAAGGGCACTCAGTTCATTACTGCTGTATGATTCCTTTTGCTGCTGGGTGTTGATCATTTGCGCTTGCAAGTCTAATTCATTTGTAAGGGCATCTAGAGGTTGGGGAGTTCTGGAGGGAGGTGGTGGTGGTGATTTCCAGCCTTCTTTACATGTACAGGGATATGTTTTATTAAAAGTCCAGCCAAGTGCACCTCCTGCACTGGTACCTCTTCGAGAGCTGTCTCAGACCGCCCAGCAAAACCAACAGCCAGGACTTGGGCACCCCCGGCCCAGTGGAGGTCAACAGAATCCAGAGTGAGCTGAGCTCGGCTGAATGACACCAGCAGGACTCGCTCTGAGGGTGCTGCTCTGTGGAGCATCTCAGGCAATCCACGGATGGAATTAGAGAAGAAGAAGGAAAATAAGTGCCTAACTTTCCCTTCCGGTGGGCAGCTCCAAGCAGGCTGCCAGCTGGTGCCTGCAGCGGGCCAGCTTCCAGGCTGCCAGCTGAAGGCAGCAGCAGAGGCTGGGGGGGGCACAGGGGCCAGGGCTGAGCAGGCCATGCCCCCCATTCCCAGCAGAATGACCAGGGCTGGGCAAGTACCGGCCCTGGCCCCCTCCAGTTCTGCCCAGGGCACGCTCCAGGGGTGCAGCAGGGGGCAGGGGGCTGGCAACTCCTGAGGCGTCCCCCCCGCCCCGAAAAGGGAAGCTGAAATAAAAGGCAGAGGGAGCCTTGTGTGTGTTTTTATTATTATTATTTCTGATTAAAGAGGAATTCATTTCATCTTTGCCTCCTGCCAGGGGCTGAGGTGCCGCCATTGAGGTTAACGGTGCGGAAGAATACAAAAAAATTTCATTGAGGAGGATTATAAAAGTTACTAGCTGGAACATTAACAGAAGAGTAACTTGTAAAAAATGCAATATTACAATATTCACAAGGACGGTAGAGCGTGGTAAAGCTATAAAATTCAACATTAAAATCTTCTACAGCCTAGATAACCTAGTTAACAAACATTGTATTGGAACTACTTTTTTTTTTTTTCTGCGGCGCTGAGGGGTGCGCGGGGCCAGAGCCGGGGCCGGGGGGGCCGAGGGGGCCG
>NW_009260182.1:7925576-7925958 GCF_000687185.1 Egretta garzetta | reverse complement strand
AAGAGGAAGCAGCGGTTCGTGTCATTTTTCACCAGCACCAAGTGCCCCTATAAATAACAGCCGGTGCGTTTCGCTGCGCCGGTCGGATCCTGCAAGGCGAAACATCGGCACCGCGTTCAAAAAAAAAATTAAAAAAAAAAAATTGAGGGAAATCAGACAGGAACATTATTATTATTATTATTGTTATTACTATTATCGCCGCTCGTAATAATAACGTTCTTGTGGAAAGACGTCACCTTAAAGATAAACCGCTGCCACCCTTCCGAAATGGGCACGGAGAGCCGCTTGGCTTTAAAGTCTCGCTGCACCCGGCGAAACTTAGTTCCCCTGCAAGAGGTGGGGATGGCATTTCGCCTTGCTCTGTGTTATTTTATGCCGTTTG
>NW_009260182.1:7924710-7925495 GCF_000687185.1 Egretta garzetta | reverse complement strand
CCACGACCTCCCCCCTCCCCGCCTCTGTTCTGGGGCTGCGGGGGGGGCGGGAGGGCCGGGAGAGAGGAGAGGGAGCGAGAATGGCTCTGAGCGACTGCGGAGCGGAATTCAGTTCCCTGGGGAGTGAGCAGACAGTTTGTGGAGATGTTACTCCAGAGTTTCAGACTATGATAAATATGATAATTTGTATAAAATTTGAATGGGTTCTTGTTTTCAGGGAGAATGCCTCCGATGATGAATGTTCATGATTTTCAGATAGATGGCTGATAAAAAGTGTATTGAATTGTTGAAAGCGATTTTAATTTTAATTCTCTACCTGCAGATGTCTGATAATAATAATGTCTCCTAATAAAATAGGAAGGTGTCAGTTTAAGCAGCAGTATTTCGCTTCACTTCATCCTTCCCATCCCCAGACTGTGGCAACATTAACCTCTTCTTATAAAAAGGCACATAAAATTATTATAATTACAGAGTTATTAATTTTAAAAAGAGGGTTAGCAGGATTTTTTATTATTATTAATAGAGCTCGCACAGTACCCCTGCAAGTAAATCCCCGTGTGAAATGATGGATCCGATTGCTAATTCTATTATTAGATATTGCCTAGGAATTGCCTTTCGGGTTTTTAATTAGAGTAATTGAAACTAGAAGAGGCGGGGCTAATTATTTTTATTTTCCCCCTTTGTTATTATTTAAAAGTCATCGATAACGCTCCCTGCATTCAGATCTGGGCTCCGGGAGCAGACCTGCAACAAAGCAACAAAGGCAGCACCGGCAGATCCCCGGG
>NW_009260182.1:7922715-7924171 GCF_000687185.1 Egretta garzetta | reverse complement strand
TTCGGGCTCGTTTGCCCGAGCTATTTCTCCCTCGCCCTGAAAGGAGCAGACGATATTGTCCATTCATCAGAAAGGCAGGAATTTGGTGCTTCTGGTTGACTCCGAGCCGGGTAATTCAGGGAGAAAAGCGAGCCGGATAAATGGCTCGGGAGTGTAAATGTGTGTGGAGGGTGCAAACCGGCTGGCAGAGAAGTGCGATTTTATAAACAGCAGCATCGCCTGGCAAAAAGGGTAAAGGGCTGTGCAGAGCTCGCAGCTTTTCCAAAGCACCACCTTGATATTTTATACATGCACAGGAGGGGAGAGCGAGAGCTATGATACATGTGCATAAACACGGGCTATGCGAGCACACGGGAGCGGTCCCTTCCGAATCCCCGCACAGGTGCATCTCCCCACCCCTGCAATGTTCCCTGGCTGTCGCCAGAAGAAACGGTTATATGCCATAAAACATATATATGAATTAAAGCCTCTCCATTTTGATCTAGAGATGCGGTTTTATATGATACGTTTCGTGTATATTGCCACGCATTCCTCTCCACAGACGAATGTATTTCGGGTACATGCGCGTAGTTGGGAATATAACATCTACACTTATAGTTACGCAGGGAATCTGAGAATTGGCAATACGTCTGGCAATAAGAGAACTCGTTAGATATATAGTTGCAGGAAGGATCGTGTACAGTTACATTAAGTCCCATTAAGAGAGTGAATGTCGGTCTGCGCCGTTTCGCACACGAAATTACAATTATAAGTTCCCGACTGCAGAGCAGGAGGAAATTGCCAGAAGCTTGGGGTGGTCCGGTCCCCCCGCCTGGTGCCTGCGACCTCCTTCCCGCCGGGGTGCTGAGGGATTTAGGAAGCCGGAGATGGGGAAAAGGCATTTATTCAGGGCAATTAGAAAGCAGGTACCGCTTCAAAAAATGGATTTATTAAGGGGGAAAGGAGTTGAAATTATTGTTTAAAAAAATTGCGCATAAACGACTCCAACAAAGTAGGGAAGCAGAAGCAGCTTGGCGTGTAAGGTATCACACTGGAACTGCTTCTGCTTCAGACCTCGGGATTAATCAAAGAAATCGGTGCGGCTGATGAGGAGTTATTCAGCAGCTGAGCTCTGGAAAACTGCATCCCTGCTTTCTTTATACATTTTATTATTTTCAATTGGTTTGAAAAATTAGGAGCGTTTAGAGAAAAGAAATACACATTTCTTCTTCCAGCGGGCTGGAAAGCTTTGATTTTGTTTTTCCCCCTCTCCTCTTATCTTTCCTCCCCTTTCTATTTTCCCTTCCTCAGAAGTTGGCGGAGGGGGCCGCAGGGAAGGGATGCGTTTGAGAAAGTCAGAAACCGAAGCTCTTCTTTGGAGGGGACAGGGGCTGCTGCTCTCCGCCCCCCCGCCCCCTCGCCCCCCGCGGCTCCCGTGTCCCCTGTTCCCACCGGGGGGCCCAGCCCTGGCAGCCCG
>NW_009260182.1:7921316-7921771 GCF_000687185.1 Egretta garzetta | reverse complement strand
GGGGGGGGGGAGCCGGCCGCAAGAGTTAGGGGACAGACCTGCAAACTTCTCCTTTCTCCGCAGCTCCCAGACCATAACAGAGACTCTTGTCACAAGGACAATGGTTGTGTTCCCGGGATAAGGTGAAAGGCACACGAGTTACATCTCCCCCGGCTTTTACTCTTCCCGTCAATATTCCTCTCCCAAACCTACCCCGGCCACCGAAACACTCTGAGAACTCAGCGCGGCCCGGAGATCCAGGGAGGCAGCGGGTGTAGGAGGACATTTATTTCCTAGGTTTTAATACACGGAAACGCATTATCACTGTTGTCATTATTGTTCCGCTTATCATTATTAATGCCTGGGGTATTGGAGTTTTCCACCGAGGTTTGGAGTTTTCCACGGGTGTGGAGGCGGCGTGTGAGGACAGGCTGCTGGGCGGGGGGGGCCTCCTCAGCTCCTCATTTCCCCGCCCC
>NW_009260182.1:7919970-7920581 GCF_000687185.1 Egretta garzetta | reverse complement strand
TCTTTACTTCTTTTCTTTTCTTTTTTTTCTTTTTCTCTCTTCTCCACATTACTTTTCTTTCCTCTCTTACCCTTTCTCTGCCCCTGCCCCTTCACTCCCTTCTTTCTGTCCACAAATGCTAGAAGGGGTTTTTCCCCTCATTTTCTGTTTCCCTCTCCTCATATTTTCCATTCTTCGCATTAAAATTTTATATCTACTCTGTCTATTTATCCATCCTCCCTTCACCTTCAAATTAAACGTCCCCTTCTTTTATTCAGCCTTTTTTCTCTAATATTAGTAAAAATCAATCCTGTCTCTGTCTATCCATCCATCCTGATTCCCATCTTCTCACTTAGTTCCATCCTTCTTTTATTTCCCCTTCTTTTGCACATTAATACAGGACGCGCTCTCTGTCTCCAGTCTCGGGGTTTTTACGTGATCTTCCAGTTTTCCCTTCCTTTTCTTCAGCTCTGGCAACGGCGAGCGGGTGTCCCCTGCCTGCGTGTCCCTCTCCCTAATTCCTCCCCTAATTCACGCAGCGAGTCCCGACGGGCACCGAGCCCCGGGGTAGCCCCTGCTAGCCCAGGCTGCCCCGAGCACAGGGCAGCCGCAGGCCACCCATGTTAGAAACT
>NW_009260182.1:7917962-7918294 GCF_000687185.1 Egretta garzetta | reverse complement strand
CCCTCCCTCTGCCTCCGCATTTCCCTGGGAACTTTCTATTCCGGAGTTAACAGTTAACTGCAGGAAAGCAGGCAATTTTCTTCGGAATGTGAACTATTTCCTTTATCCAGCAGATAGATGGGGTGATTGATTAATATGGAAATTGATATTAAAATATGGGTCGTAGGCAGGAACACTTTCCCTCTAGTCACAGCCGCACGGCGACAGCCGCACGCCGGAACAGGCGTCCAGGGCAAGCAACGCACCCAGCTAGCGCCGAGGGTTTTCCTGGTTCGCCGAGAAATGCTTGAATTGTGAAATACGCGCGGGTACCATCAGAGCGGCCACGCTAA
>NW_009260182.1:7915370-7916129 GCF_000687185.1 Egretta garzetta | reverse complement strand
CCGACAGAGCTGGCGGCTGCTGCGGGGCGGGCTGGGGACGGCGGCCCAGCAAAATAGTCATTATTGACTTTTTGGCGTCCCATTTTCATATTTAAAATGAAACATCACCCCCGCCTTGCTTGAAGCGACAATTGATGATTTTTAAGTGTTAAGAAGGAAAGCGCTCCCTCCACCTGCTTTGTTTTCACAATGATCCGCTTGGTCTGGGGCATGCCTTTCGCCAGTCCGCGTTGTTAACATTTTCCTAAACACTTTAGAAAAAGAAACACATGCACACACAAAACCCCCAACAGCCTCATCTTGGAGAGGTCCCAAGCTTTTAAATACTGTTTGCCCAGCACCGCCGGCTCTGACAAGACAATAATAACAGGGGAAGCTTTTTAAAACCAATTTAGCAAATGCAGAAATGTAATTTTAATGAAGAATCGATAGCAGAATGGTTCATTTTTCCTGGGACTCCTTGTTGGAGCCGAGAGAGACTTTCAATCAATGGGGAGATGGAAGAGGGGGGGTAGAAAGAGAAAAAGAAAAATATTCGCTCGGTGATGTCTTTAGCACTGGGAATTTTTCTTCTTTTCTTTGGAGCTTTGTTTTATTTATTATTTATTTTCGGCCGCGAAGCCTTTACCAAAACGCGGCCGTAGAAGCAAGGAAGAGACGGCGGACAGATAAATGGATGGACGGATGGGTGGGCAGACAGATAATCTCTCAGGAGCACAAAGCCGGGCGCTCACCGGGGCGGGCTGCACAGGGGCTGCC
>NW_009260182.1:7912340-7912585 GCF_000687185.1 Egretta garzetta | reverse complement strand
GGGGGGGGGAAAGCAGCATGGGGGGGGTGTCACAAAAAGGGAAGCTGAGGAGACAGCGTGCGGTGACAGCGTGTTCCCTATCGTGCTGTTTTTAAATCAAACGGACAGGCTCGATGATGATGATGATGATGATGATGATGTCTACGGAGTAGTCTCAGGATGCTCTCCCTCCCTCTAAGTGTCTTTTTTTTTTTTTTTTTTTTTTTTTTCTGGGGGGGGGGTTTTTAAAAAACACCCCGTTTTTT
>NW_009260182.1:7910143-7911488 GCF_000687185.1 Egretta garzetta | reverse complement strand
AGGAGGGGGCCGGGCAGGGCCGGGCCGGGCGCTGCCTGCGGGGACTGCCCTGCCAAAGTTTGCCTTCCCCTCTCCCTTCCCCTCCCGGCCAGAAAGAGTGCCCGGGGAGGAGGGGGGGGGGAGCGGCCCACAGCACCAATCGGATTTATTAATTGATGTATTGAAAAGCGGGATTGATTGACATCTCCTAATGGAAATTACAGCCCCGCTTCCCTGCTGCACGCTGCCCTCCCGGCTATCCCTTCATAAAGAAACCCTTGAGGCGAAAGGTAGATTTTCATTTAAAGTGCCCCCGTCCTCAATTTCACAGATTAGATACATTTTAAACACAGACACACATATTGCAAATTAGAAGCTAATTTAATTATAAATCAAAACTGGGCATAAATCTGCACTCACCACAAAGGATCCATTTAGCAGAATGCAACCACCTCCCCTAACCCTGGAAAACTGCCTCGCAGAAATAACACTGTATATACATTGCCAAAGTTATGGATTGTGCACAGTTCAAAGAGATCCACGGGAGATATTTTTTCCCCACGCTGGGGGAGGGGTAAAGCCCCGTGTGTCAGAAATTAGCCGATCACATGGTGACAATTTCTCTTTCTCCTAGAGAAAGGCATTCTCCGATAAATAAAAGTTTGTATAGATGTAGAAGGTTGTAATTCTGAACTTACAGGCTGGGAGGGAGTCGGAAGCGGCAGATTTTTGAAGTCCAGCAGGTCGGGATCAACAAACGCGCTCACACACGCACGCACACGCACACACACGCACCCACGGAGCCGGGATTCGTATTGATTGGTGACGTTTGGTTTGCAAACCTCCGAGAGGAGAGGAAGGAAGGAAGGAAGGAAGGAAGGAAGGAAGGAAGGAAGGAAGGAAGGAAGGAAGGAAGGTTTTTTTGCTGGTAAACGCCCCCCGCGGCTAGGAAGGGTTCCGTCCCGCCGTCCCGCCGTCCCGGTCCGCTCGCCCCCTCTCCCCGGCTGCGCTCCCCCTCGCCCGCCGCCGTTGCTCCCCGACTCCGTCCCCATCCCGAGCCTGCCCAGCTGAGGCGGCCAGGGGAGCTGGAGAGGAGATTTGGTATCGGCTCACGGTTCGGTCCTTCCCCGCCCCCTCTCCCCTCCAGCTCCTCTTTTTAAGTTAAATTTCTCCCCTTCTCTCCTTCTTTTATTCTCCCCTTCTCTCCCTCCACCACGCTTAGAGACCCCCCCTTCTTTCAGCCCCTCCGTTTCCCCGCACACTCCATCCCCTGCCTCTCGCTCTGTCTTCCCCCTCAGATGCACTGAACTCCGAGGCCATTAACAGCTGATGTTAATGAGGAATAACTCTTCCTGCCACTCTTTTT
>NW_009260182.1:7909342-7909796 GCF_000687185.1 Egretta garzetta | reverse complement strand
CCCGGGCCGGGAGAGCCGTCCGAGGCGCAGGGAAGCGGGGGCAGAGGCAGGGCTGACGGCGGGGCCTGGGAAGGGCTGCCAGAAAGGCGAGCGGGGCAACTTTCTCGGGTGATGGGGGAGTAATGGTGGATTCGTGTGTGTGTGTATAGAAATTGCCCGGGCTCAGCTTGGCTGGGAAGGGGAGAGGGAAAGAAAGAAAGACGGAGAGAGAAAGAGAGAAAGGAAGGAAGGAAGAAAGGAAGAAATTGAAAGAGAGAGGGAAATAAATGGAAAGGGAGACGGAAAGAAAGAAGTGGAAAGAGAGAGGGAGGTAAGTTGAAAGAGAGAGGGAAAGAAAGAAGTGGGGGCACAGGGGGAAATACAAACATGGAAAGAGAGAGGGAAGAGATAAATGGAAAAAGAGGGAAATTTCGGAAGGGGAAGAGAGAGGGGAAGAGAGAAGGAGAGGGGGGAA
>NW_009260182.1:7908718-7909324 GCF_000687185.1 Egretta garzetta | reverse complement strand
GGAGCGAAAGAGAGAAAGAAGGAATAAAGTCTTGAGGAATATCCGTCACTTTCTAATGCATGTGCGGAGAAGTCTGCTCCCAACTTCCCCCGCCGGCCCTGCGGAGGGAGCGGAGCGCAGCGGCCGCCCCTCTCCCCGGCAGGTCTCTTTGTGCCATCATTTTTGGAGCTGTGAATCCCAGGCAGTCATTACCACACTTTGGCCCCTCTGACTGCTGGAATTACCCTTTCCGGGGACTTTAATGGGCAAGCCATAGGGTTTTTCGCTGATCCGCAGCAGTTTTCGCTCCCTCCCCGTTTTTATGGGTGTATTATAGTTAGGGGTTATATAAATGTTTTTGCGTGTGATAACTGTAAATCCTAACATTTGCAAATGGCCCGGAGGCAAACTAACCTTGGACGGGCAGAGAGAGGGAGGGAGGGAGGGTCTCCCATTACTGCTGATTAAAAGGAGACTTTAATAAGCGTCTAATTCACTCATCGGGAGTTTTATGGAGAAATTAGAGGAGGACAAAAAAAGACATCTCCAGCGGGGGGGGAGGCGGCAGCGGAGGGGGGCTCCCACGCCTCTGCCCCAGCGGCAGCCCAGGCAGCTGGGCCTCGCCAT
>NW_009260182.1:7905106-7907793 GCF_000687185.1 Egretta garzetta | reverse complement strand
AGAGAGGGGGAGACATGAGGGGGTCTTAGATGGGAAAAAAAAGAAAGTAGCTTTAGGGGGAATGTGCTGTGGAGTGTGAAATTGCAGCCCGTGGTGCTCCATATTGTACCAGAAGCTCTCCAAAAACTCATCCTCCAACGTGACCAGAGGTGCTTAGAGGGGGAGAGAGAGAGGGAGAGGGGGAGAGGGGCTCGGAGACACGGGGGGAGGGGAAAGATGGGGGTCTTTTATTCTTTTCGCGCTCTCTTCCTTATTAATTGCGCGTTTAACCTGACTTTCCCCCGACCCCGCCCCCCCATCGCCAAGTTGCCGCCCGGCAGCTCGGCCCTGCCCCATCGCCCTCTCCACCCCCCTCGAGAGGAAAATGAACCCCCCAGCACCCCTACCGCGAAGGAGCGATCCCTGGCCTGGGCACCCCTTTCCCCCGGGCGCTGGCTGGGGGGAGGCAGCGAGGTGTCTGCAGGCCAGCAATCACTCTGTCCTCAGACAAAGCACCCCAAAAGTCGCCCGGGAAGGTTTTCTCTTCCCTGAAGACCCCTCTCGCACTCGCACACACGCCGACTCCTTCCCTTAAACGCTCGCATCCCCGGGCTTTTTTATTTGTTTGTTTTTGTTTGTAATCATTTCACAGGCAGGGATTTCGCCCCCGACTTTCCCACGCGAGGTTGAATTAGCGGTCGCAGGTCAGCAAAATACAAATATAGATGGTCAGCTCGGATTTATCCTGTAAATTCGTAAATGCGGTGCTGGAGAGCACTGCGGGTAGGGCTGGCCCACCACCAAACCATCCCCATTTAGGGCTGAAGGGGCTCGCACGCCTGGCAAGGGGGAGCAGGCGGGCGGCGCGTTGAGCCGAGGAGCCGGGGCATCTCGGGGGGGTACAAACACAAAACTTCGCTCCCCAGCCCGCCGGCCCGCTAGCCATAGGTCGCGTTTAACTGGTTCCCAGCCCACTCGGCGACAGACAATCCGTAGGGAACTGGGAGCCAACGTGGGCGCATAGTCCCGGCTCTGGAGGCAACGACGACCGCGGATACAACGATTTTGCTCCAGGCCCGACTTTTCCAAGGGGCTCCCCCCGCCGCCCGACTCCTGTGGCTCCGGGGGGGGACAGCCCTTCCCCGGCTGGCCTCAGAGGAGAGGAGGCAACTGCCGGGAGCAGCGTGCGTTCAGCCCCTTCCCGGGGACAAGGCGGGCTCGGCAGGTTGGCGAAGCCAAGAAAGAAAAGAAAAGAAAAGAAAAGAAAAGAAAAGAAAAGAAAAGAAAAGAAAAGAAAAGAAAAGAAAAGAAAAGAAAAGAAAAGAAAAGAAAAGAAAAGAAAAGAAAAGAAAAGAAAAGAAAAGAAAAGAAAAGAAAAGAAAAGAAAAGAAAAGAAAAGAAAAGAAAAGAAAAGAAAAGAAAAGAAAAGAAAAGAAAAGAAAAGAAAAGAAAAGAAAAGAAAAGAAAAGAAAAGAAAAGAAAAGAAAAGAAAAGAAAAGAAAAGAAAAGAAAAGAAAAGAAAAGAAAAGAAAAGAAAAGAAAAGAAAAGAAAAGAAAAGAAAAGAAAAGAAAAGAAAAGAAAAGAAAAGAAAAGAAAAGAAAAGAAAAGAAAAGAAAAGAAAAGAAAAGAAAAGAAAAGAAAAGAAAAGAAAAGAAAAGAAAAGAAAAGAAAAGAAAAGAAAAGAAAAGAAAAGAAAAGAAAAGAAAAGAAAAGAAAAGAAAAGAAAAGAAAAGAAAAGAAAAGAAAAGAAAAGAGAAGAAAAAAGAGGCGGAAGGGTTCATTTAAAGTGGGACAGGGAAAAAAAGCACCCAGGGCTGGTGAAGTGGGAATAGGCTGGGAAGACACGTGCGGAGCCGTGGGAGTGGGAAGAGGCCCGTGGTCTCGCCCTCGCCCGGTCCCGCAGGGCACACGGTCGTGCCCAGGGCCGCGGGGCCAGGCTGGTGTTTTTAATCTGGGCAGACAAAAATTGTTCGGTGGATTTAAATGTTGACAAAGCAGTTCTTCCAGGAAGTCTGGTGTGGGAAGGGGCACCAGGTGATATTGTGGTATGTGTGGTGGGGGCAGGGGGGCAGCGAGCGGGGAGCTTCTTCCTTCTTCCTTCTTTTCTTCCTTCTTCCTTCTTCCTTCTTTCTCTTTTATCTCTTCTCTTCTCTTCTCTTCTCTTCTCTTCTCTTCTCTTCTCCTCTCCTCTCTTCTCTTCTCTTCTCTTCTCTTCTCTTCTCTTCTCTTCTCCTCTCTTCTCCTCTCTTCTCCTCTCTTCTCCTCTCTTCTCCTCTCTTCTCCTCTCTTCCCTTTCCCTTTCTTTCCCGAGAAATCAGTCTTGTTCCACCAGGCTCGGGGCTCCCCCGTTCACACGGGTTACCTCCGCACCGTGGGACTCAAGCTTCTTCTTGCAGAGGGCTCACGTCGTGTATTTCTCGAGTCCCTTATCCCTGCCTTTCTCGTCATTGAGATGGGGAAACAGCAATAGGGAGTGAGGAAAATACGGCAAAATACAATCTTGGGAGGAGATTTGGGGTGCCCCGGCCCACCACCAAGCTGTTACCTCAACAGTTACAAAGGCCCAGAGCATCCCTGTGAGAGAAAAATTAACTCCCCAAGCGGGCACGGGGCGGGCGGCGACGGGGAAGTTCCCCGAGAGCAGAGGCCCTGGGGAGGGGGCGGTTGGGTGAGGCAGGTACCCCGCCGGAGGACGAGCCCTTTTACC
>NW_009260182.1:7903531-7904213 GCF_000687185.1 Egretta garzetta | reverse complement strand
GGGAGTGGGGGGAGAGAAAGATAAAACATCAGCTGAAGTGCCAAAATGATTTATGAGAGAGTGGAAAATATTTCATAAAGATCTCTCAGAGATTCTTTACTTAAACCAGTTAGAAAACAAAGGGGCTGTTCCGTGACAAATAAGCAGCGGGATGGGGAAGGATGAAGGAGGAAAAGAGGAGAAGAAGAAAGTACGCTTCAGGTGATGATAAACTCGCAGTCTGAACATCAAAATTGAACTCATGGCAATTTCTACCTTGTCTTTTTACCCCTGGTTATTACCCTAGGAAGGCAAGGTTTCTCCTTGCTCTCTGCTGCTCTGCTAGGTCAAAGCCACGTCTATTTTAGCCGTAGACTTATTTGCGAAACAAATCTTAAATCTCACTCTGGCATTAAAAAGAGGAGAAAAAAGGCAGCAGAGACGCGGGAAGCGGGAGGTTGGATTTGCTGTTAATTTCCCAAATGTGCGTGAGGGGAAACTTTGCAATGACTGAAATGGGCCCAACCTATTGGTTCAAAGAGGTGCAAGAAGCTCGCTCGCTTTCTCTTTCTTTCCTTTCTTTCCTTCTCTCTTTCTTTCTTTTTCGCTTTCTTTCTTTCTTTCTTTCTTTCTCTTTCTTTCTTTCTTTCTTTCTTTCTTTCTTTCTCTTTCTTTCTTTCTTTCTTTCTTTCTTTCTTTCTCT
>NW_009260182.1:7903194-7903409 GCF_000687185.1 Egretta garzetta | reverse complement strand
CCTCCCTCGCTCTCCCCGTCCGGCTCCCACCGCCGGAGCCTTCATGTGTATCGAATCCCCCTCTCCCGTTTCACCCCGGGTAAAGTCTCCGGTGAGAAAGAGCGGGGCGTGAGAGGGGTTCTCTTTCTTTCTTTCTTTTTCTTTCTTTTTCTTCCTTCCTTCCTTCCCTTCTTTCTTTCCTTCTTTCCCGCTTTCTCTCATATCTCTCTTTCTCT
>NW_009260182.1:7901389-7901612 GCF_000687185.1 Egretta garzetta | reverse complement strand
AATGGCATTTTCCCCTTCACCCCCCCCCAGACAACACGAGTTTATTCCGACTCGTGTCAGCCCCTGGGCTGGAGCCTTTCCCTGTCCCTGCCCCGCCGGGCCAGGGCTTCCCGCAGCCCTGCGTGGCCCTAAACCCGCAGTTCCCCCCGCGATCTCTCGGCCGTTTCCTTCGCTTTCGGATTTCAGTGGCAGAGAGGGGAGATGCCAGTTTCAAAGGAACGGC
>NW_009260182.1:7900022-7901307 GCF_000687185.1 Egretta garzetta | reverse complement strand
GGGAGACCCGGCGGCTGCGGGGGCTCCCAGGAAGTCACGATCCCTCCCGGTTTATTCACCAGATCCCCGGTGTGCATTTTAAACGCGCTCCTGGCACAGGGGAAAGCGCATTCGTGATACATTTTCACTTTAAAGAACATTTCTGTATAGAAGGGGGCCGAAGGAAAGCGAAAAGACCCCTTTGCCAGGGACCTTAACAGGGAATTTTCAGGGATTTTAATTGCACCGCACGGAGGGAAAATAATCCCCGCGTTTAAATTAAAGAAAGAAATACAAATAGAAAGCCGAGACTGAGAGCATCTCGAGTCAGGAAATGAATAATTAAGAGCAATTTGTAACTTTTGACACCGAAACTTTTGAGGACACGCCCTGCTCGCTGCATAAAAACAAACCGAAAAGATATAAAATGGAAATGCTTCACGTTAAAAAAAAATAAATCCCGTTTTTGCCGTGAGAAGGAAGGCGCAGAAATGCAAACCCAGGATCAGATCCCCAAACGTGAATGTAGGTAACTGCCTTCCTGTTTCCAAACTAATGATTTCCAGGATACGGTGCTTAAAATGTAGGGTTTAATTCTCGAAGACCTTTAACAGCAAATAGTCCGTGCATTAGACGTTGTTTTTAGTTTTCGGAGCTGCGACCTGCTTTCAGGCGCGATTGCAGTAATTCTGCCTCCGGTGCGATCCGGAACACGTAGGCAGCCGAAAGCAGCATTTCACTGTCTCTGATTTTTAAAACACTCAGTGAGCTTCGTGAACAATTTTTCCGATTTAAAAAAAAAATATAATAAAAGAAATCAACATTTTATGTCTTCCCTAAAATGTATTTCTAGACCTATAGACCTAGATGTTAGTAACCGATTAAAATGCACACGAGCGCGGGCTCCTGACCCACGGACAGCAAAACAGGACCCGTGCGGAGGCGGCAGGGCTGCCTGCATGCACAGGCGCCCGCACTTCTGCGCAGAGGAATACAGGTAAAATCTGACTGCCCTGATAGAAATAACCTCAGAAGAGCACGGGGCAGAGCAAAACAAGCTCGTGTGAAAAAATATCCGGGCTGCAATAATTTGAATTATTAATTTTTAATCTTTTTTTTTTTTTGCATCTGTTGCCTTTTAATACTTTGTAATGCGAGTTATAAAAGGTGCTTTGAATTATTTATCACGGAGTTGCCGAGGAAATTGCTGTCTTGTAACTTTAGAGGCAACATGTGCAGAAGGGCTGCTGAACAAATGAAGAAAACACACAGTAGCATCTACCCGCAGGTTGTAGCGGAGAAAGAT
>NW_009260182.1:7899551-7899989 GCF_000687185.1 Egretta garzetta | reverse complement strand
CTAAATACGTTTTAAGAACGACTGACAAAAGAACGCAGCAAATAACGCCGGCTGATCGGGGCAGGGAAGGGGAAGCCGGCCGACACCCTGGCCGAGGCGGTTGGGAGGGGATATGCAGAGGTGTTACCGAAGGGGTGGGGGAGAGGGAAAAAACTCTATTTGTGCGAAAGGACTTGGATCGATCGCAGGGCAATGAGAGTTTCCACTAAGTTCAGAGCCAATAAGTCAGTGTCAGGAGCAGGGGAGGGAAAAAAAAAAAAACCCTCGGCGAAAATACAAACAGATCATTTTTCAGCAAACTGCGAAACGAACTAAGATCTCTTGGCGAGGAAGCTACGGAAGGTTAGGGCTGTGTGAAGGGAAAGCTTTAATACAGTGTGCACTCCACAGCTATATCAGCTGGACGTTCCGGAGATAGAGACACCCGGGCAGCAGCGA
>NW_009260182.1:7898053-7898702 GCF_000687185.1 Egretta garzetta | reverse complement strand
GGGAAATTCACTCTGCCTTCTCTTTCCTTCCCGTCTTCCCTCCTCTCCCTTCCTTCCTTCCTCGTTTCTTTCTCTTTCTGTCTCGCTCTTTCCCCTCTTTCTTCCTTTTTATTTGCTTTCCTTCTTTATCTTTCCTTCTCTCCTTTTCTGCTTCTCGTTATATTTCTTTATTTCTCTTTCTCTCATTCTGTCTCCCTGTCTTTCGTCTTCCTTTCTCTTCTTCTCCCTCTTTCTCTTCTTCTCTCACTCCCCCACGTCTTGTTCCCCCCTCTCGACCCCCCGCCATCACCTCCATCCATCTGTAGTGACTGGAGATTTTGCAGTACGAGTGGCGAAGAATCCACGACTAACGGTGTGTTTCTGGTGTGCGTGGGTTGTTGTGTTTTTTTTATTTCTCTTTCCCCAGCAGGGCACGGGGGTGTGAACCAGCTCGGGGGGGTGTTTGTGAACGGCAGGCCCCTACCTGACGTGGTGAGACAAAGGATAGTGGAGCTGGCTCACCAGGGGGTGCGACCCTGTGACATTTCCCGGCAGCTGCGGGTCAGCCACGGTTGTGTCAGCAAGATCCTGGGCAGGTAAGGAAAGAGGCAGCTCCTTCCCCTCCCCTGGGACGGCACCGGAGCATCCCTTCCCCGCTCCGCTGTGACCT
>NW_009260182.1:7886679-7896124 GCF_000687185.1 Egretta garzetta | reverse complement strand
AAAAAAAGAAGGATCGATGCAGGAGAAAAAGGCCGGTGACAGATGTGGTCGAGTACTGACACACTGCAAAGCGCTCAGGCTGTTCACACGCCTGCACATACAAACGCCACATACATCACATCTTCACACTTCGGCAAGGCACAAGGCTCTTACGCACACAGTAAAAGTAATCACGCGGGTTTAGTGCAATGTATGGACGGATACCTTGGCTGTGCCCACAGAAATACAACCTCCAGAAAGAGTAACGCAGGGGTATTTGCAAAGGGGACATACATAGGCACGAAATACCCCTCTGACAGGTTAAGAATACATGAAATTGAGCATACCTCCAAAATCCCAAATATACGGCGCTTCCCACTCAAAGAAATGTGTGTGGGGTACACGTAAATATGCAAGTGGGCTTTCGTAGCATTGGCATAGATAAAACCGCACAAGTCAGTATACTGGCCCTTTTGATATATGACAAGTTTGGCCAGATTTTTTTTTTTTTTTAAAACCTGGTGTATTTATAGCGAGGGAAGCAAAAAATAAATAGCAGGGAAAACGCAGTGGTATTTTTTGTCTTGCGCTTTTCATGGCAGATTTATCAAAATATGTCTAATAACTCAGACTGTGTATTTCTAAATCTGGCATCCTATATAAATGGGTTTTAATATTTTGCAAATGATATGGAATTATCCCAAATCATCTTGAAAACAGCAGGTAGAATTAGCTAGTGGAATGTACCTTGGCTAAGAAAGATTCCCTCAGACACACTGTCTCTGTAATATACTGCTAGGCTGCCCTAGGAAATTATCCCTGTGTGTGCCATCTGTATTAAAATGGTTATTAAGTTATGAACAGGGTAACATAATACTGATCGGCTAATTATACACCCTCCTAAAAAACCTCCAGGTCTCTGTTACTCTCTCAGTCAGGTATTGAAATAATAACAGTTTGACATTCAGACACCTTACAAAGGCAGCTGCGGAAGGACAGCCAGCTATCCCTGGGAGGAATTAACCTGGTGGTACAGAATTCCAGAGGAACGGCTGGGGGCTCTTTGGAGGAACAGCATATATGGACCCGACACACATGTGTACTTAGGCTAGCTCAAGGGGTGTTCGCATCCAAATGTCACGGAAGTCTCAGCCTTACACCGGCTGGACCCGGCGCCTCGTGTCTGAATTGCGATGTCCTGGGCAGAAGGCTGGGCGCCAGGTTTTGCTCCCACCTCTGCTACCAGTTTGCGGCAGGGCTTTGGGTGTTTTGTACCTCAGTTTCCCCACCCTGGAAATGAAAACTGATCCTTGGGAACAGACACCAGTTAGATGGTGCTTATGAAATGCTTTGAGAAAGACAAGTGCTTTGTAGCCTCTAAGTATTTCTGTATTAGAGGGTCGGCTGTGACCCACCATGTTTGATTCATACTGCGATGGCGTTTGAGCGTATGGTCACCAAGGCTCAAGAGTGTTTTGGCTTCATATGATTAAGTCTTTCCCCATTCCCTTTAAAAATTCAGGCCCAACTTCCCACTGCTCACCTTTGTATGAGGCTCCCCAAAACTCACACCTCTGAGGAGGTGAGCCCATCATATCAGGTCATAAAATCTGCAAGTCTGTGCTAGGCAAGAACAGGACAGTGAACTGGGAAAAAAATTGCAGCAGAATAGGAAATAGTGAGTATATAAGGGCCCGATCCTGATGCCGCCGAGGGTAGTGTAAGCTTCATCACTCCAGTGACTTCTGTGACTCCAGCTCACAAAACTCACAAAACGCAAAGAGGGGACTAAGTTCACGATTTAAATATACATTTTTCTCTCTCCCATTGTCAAAATCCACGTATAGAATTGGGTCAGTCGTTTGTAACAGCAGAGCCCTTAGCCGCGGTATGATCACAAGTTGGAGTTAATCTGGCACTCCGACTCTCTGAGCAGCTTCAGACAGATGACAATATTAAAGACCGACCTTCTAGAAATACCTGCCTTCTTATTTTCGCAAAATGTGGTTTTCCAAGCAAAATCTGCATTGGTCCAGTGTCCAGAACTGAGAGAGCTACATCCATGAGCGCTTTAACATCTTGAGACTATAAAGGAGGCATTTACAGAACTAGAAGTTAACTTATGTCCCTAGATAGACTGTGAATATTGCACTTCAAAATGGAGATGTCCTTGTGCATGGAAAAAAATTACTTTTGGTTATTACAAGATTTTCTGAAAATGTATTAATTACATTTTCTTTTCTTTCTTTCTGGGGATTAGTCTAACATTAACAAAGGCTTTCGGGTGAGAGACTACAAACCAACGCAGTTTCAATTCCATTTTTAAAGTCTCCCTAAAACATTTTAAAAATCTATTTTTCATTAATTATTGTTTGTGACTTGTGAATTCTGTGTTGCCTACATTGCACTGATCTGTCAGTGTCACCCTGAGAATATCAGGACACATTTGGGATGATGTGTAATCCAGTACTGGGATTTACCAGAAACTTGTCCATACCAAACTTATGCAGATAAGGGCTGGGTACAAACTCTGGTGTAAAACATGGCTTAACTACCCTGTCAAGACTCAGAAAAAAAATTAAAATCTTCTGCTATGTGGTAGTTTTCCTTTAATTGTGGGAAAAAGTCTAGAGAGTATACTGGTTAATAAGCAAAGCGCAGCAGAACTGACAGGATCAAGACAGAGCAGTTTTCTCTGCACTGGGAGCTTTCCTGTTCCCACTTCATACATCGGGTACGACACGGTGTAACCCTATTGTGTACGTGGCAGTATACACGCACATATGCACATACGTGTGTATATGTATACATGCATATATGTAAACACACACAGGTATACATGGTGCATGTAACTGAGAAGCGGGCAAGTGACAGAAGCTCTTAATTCATTGGTGAGCAAGTAATGCTTCCTTTAAATCGCTTGAGCACCTTGCTTCTTGAGCACCCCGCCAGCCCCAACTTCTCCATCCATCACATGACTAAAAATGAGTTATCTTCGGTCACTTTGGGTATAGAATATTTCAACTGGATTTAGGCACTGCTTGTAAGCCTTGCGGCCATCTCCTAAGTATGAACTTGGAGGCAGATGTTAATGAGAATTTTTCCTTTGTTTTGCGGCACGTACAGTTAGCTCAAGAACACAGGTTTCATGAGATAATAATCACCCCAGAAAAATCTTTTGAATTAGACAGTGTGCTTTAGTAGGAACAGGACGGAGCACATCACGGACACATGCTCATGGTTATGCAGCAAGTGATGCAATGGACATTGTAGTTTAAGCATTATTTCCTGCTTCTCTTAATGAAATCCTTACAGGTCCAGAGAGGCAAAGCAAAACACGCCCTCCTCCCCCCCTAGTTTGTCCCTATATCCCTGCTCTCCTGCGGTTGCGCTCAGTACTAGCGACTCCCAGTTAGGCTACGGTGTTCAGTTAGCCTTCTGGATACACTTTGGATCCTGAGTTCCTGAGAGCAGACCTAACTAATACCCCACGGCAGAGAATAGAGTTTAGTGGATATATTATCTCAGTCAAGCCATTGGAAGTTTATTCAGTCTTCTCTTAGGTATTGGGTATACGTTAATGTCTAGTGTTAAGCCCTTGGTTTGGGGAGATGTTTCCCATTTCGTTATATAACAATTGGCTAATGATTCTTCATTGAAGTCTCCACTAATGTTGTGCTTTTTAAGAATACATATGGAAAGACACACACGTTGATTCAGGTTATAATGACCAGTGAAGTATACTTGTACACTGAAGTATTATTGAGCATGTGGCCAATTTCAGCGGCCATGGGCAGGCCTGTAGTTTGAGTAAAAAATGGAGATCAGATTTCTCTTACCAGTTCTGCCATTAACATTCTGGTTGATCTTGGGCAGGTCACATGGACTCCTTACGAGGCTGCTTTGTAATCTGTAAGATGAAAATAACAGTATTTAGCTACCTTTGTAAAACTCGGTGTGACCTTTCACTAAAAATGCCCACGGAGTTCAACATGTAACGAGAAAAGGTTCAAAATTGGAGCTATGTTGTTTTACATTAGCTGAAGCTTTAGCCCAATGGAAGGGAGACAGAATCTCGACTGAGGTAAACGTAACGTCTCAAGGCAAACAATTGAGTCGGGCAAAAGGCAGGCGTGTTAGGGCAGGGGCTGTGTCACATGCGGAAGAAATCAATGTTATGCAAACAGAGCTCTCTGAGTCACTCTCGCTAGCCTCCCTTGAGAATTTTCCCAAAGAACACCCTCACCAAAGTCACTGGTGAATCTCTCCCTGTCTTTCCCATTGAACAAATCTGGAATTCTCAGAGGACAGGTAATGAGTCTAGGGAGAAGTTGGAAGAATACAGAGTATCTCTAATGGCAGCTTGTTCATAGTGGCCAAAAGCAGTGACAACGGCATGGTCTGCCATGAACATGGGGTGAACTGCACAGGTTTAACCGGTCAGCATGTGTGTCACAAACCTATCACCAGCATCAGTATTTAGTAGCCACATGTGAGTTTTCTCAGTAGCGAGGCCAAGGATTAGACTGGCCACGTAGACTGGATTAGCCTCTGACTGACACTGGGTTGGTGCAAAGCAGGGGCGAAGAAAACTTGTCTGGCAGTACCCAACAGAGTCTGCCAGGTCTCATAATCTGGCACGTCTTAGTACGCACAGAAGAAACTCAGGATCCTAGCACGGATCCTCTCACCTAGCTGACGCTGAGTTTAAGCTTCCCATGCGATTTCCTGCATCAGGGGATGCTCTCAAGGTAGAAGACTTCTACTGCCAGTTGCCTTCAGCTGAGCAAAGAACGTGGTTGGGTCACACAGGGCTTCATTACAAGGAATATACTCCTTCCAATTCATATTCTTTTCCATCAGACACAAACCTGGTATTATCTTCTTTTTATCATTGCAAATAAAGGACAGGCTCATAAAGCAGAGGTTACAGAGAATGTTACTGCAGCTGAGAGAGTAAATGAATGCTCACAGCATTTCTCTTTGTCTTATTCCTCCTATCTGGCCACTGGAAGGTTTTATGGTGGGAACTACAATAAGCTAGCCGCATTTTTTCTAATTTCCATATTGCAGAGATATTAGCTCAACAGAGGCAGTTAGCAAGTAAAATTGGCCGTGCCTGGGAAGTTTTGAGCTCCCTGTTCTGTGAACCTCGAAGTTCAGAACCACATTGGTCTCTTCGTCATCCAAAAATCCCAGCTATTCCTTTCTGTAGAGATGTACAGAAAGCTTGATTTTTGTTGGAAGTTAAACATTTTCAAGCTTTTGCATCTAGTGAATGATTGCTGCATTCTGCCATAGAGGTAGCTGCATTTCAGTGCTGGGTGAATGAGTCTTATGGAGCTAAACCTCATTTACCAGAATCACTATTATGTGAAAAACTCATTTGACTTTGGGAGAAAAAAGGAGAAAATATAAGTGGCTTGGCCAAGCAATGACGAAGTGGTGAGAACAATATAGTGATCTGAAGGACACAGTCCCTCCAACAGGAAAGGAATTATTCACTTTTAAACAAAGCAGCACAGCCAGGAACGAAGGGAGGGAAATAAGAAAGGAAACATTTAAATGGTAGCAGAAGGAATCTCCTGATAGGGAGGTCCATTAAGTTGTGGAATTGCATCCCACAGGAATTCCTGATTTCTTGGAATATATGTAACTAGATGGTATTCATAACAAGCAAACGTAGAATAAGAAATAATCTTGGCATTGGCTAAAGAGATAGATAATGCTGTAGCAGGCCAGCTGGACCCTTTATGATATGATGACATGATGCATACAAAACAAAGTTGTGTTTTCAGCAATATATCAAATATCCCCCACACCCCGTCTCTGATTCTAAAGCCCATTCAAACAAAAGATTGCCGTATTACTTGAATAAAAATATACACCTTCAAAACAGTTGAACAAGGCTGAGCTTCACTTAGAGTAGCTTGCCATGGCCTTTAATTAAGGCACGTTGAAATTCAAATGGAGTTTGGGCTCGCTTCATACAATCAGCAAAATATTTAGGGATCCCAATTCTGGGGAAGGTCTCTATAAATGGAAAGGTAGAGGCTTTCAAAAGCATTTGTCACTGGCCTGATGTCTGTGCAGCTAACTAGGGCTTTAGGAAATCCCATCTGTGTGTAGATGGCTCTGATGATGATGATTACTACTCCTGAAAGCATCAGAAAGGTTTGAGTTTTTCTCCCAAACAATAATTTTTTTTTAAACTGAGAACTAACGGGAATGAGGATTTTCCCACTGTAATCCCAATTAATCTACTGAAGCCTGTACACGCATTGCCATATTTACCAGCCCCAACTGTTTAAAAATGCCAAGGCAGAGCCTAAATCATGCAATTGGCATAAAAATCATGAGTACTTGTAATACAACGTGGGTTTGTTTTCACTTGTTTTCTCTCTTCTACCCTAAATTTTTAAAGGGATTTGGATATTAGACTCCCATTAAATGACTTTAAAAACACCTTAACAATGCTGTCCTTCGAGACTTCAGAGAGACGACAGGCCCCTTTTCAAGCCCCCCCCAAGCACACCAAACATACTTTATTAAATGAGAACTGAAATTCTCATGCTATCACTTGACTAGAGGAGCTGGAAAACCCACAACAAACACCGTTAGGCTTGTGATGAAATACTAGACAGTATGATATTCAGCGCTAGCCTCCAATTTTCTCTAGTGCCAGTAACTGAGAGCTGATTTTGCAGCACTTATATGGCTATCTACCCAGCTGAAAATCACAAATCTAATCACTTGGTTTCCAAACTCCTCAGAGTGCACTTACAAATATTCATTTCCAATCAATTTGCACCTGCTAATATTTCTCAACGCTCACGCGTGATGACAGAGTCAGAAGCAATGCTGGTGCTTACTATTTCTATTGCAATAGCATAAAAAAGCTCTGTGCATAGATCACAGCCCATTGTCCAAAGCAGGCACAGCGTAAATAGGAGTTTCTTTTGAGAGGTTCTTTTAGAAAATCAGCACATACACGCGTCTTCCTTTACTCCATCCTCTTAGCTTCTACTAGGTTCTTAATTCAGACAGTCCTCAAGGTTTCAGGGGTCCTGATAAAAACATCTTTGTCTGCTGTAGGAAATGAGGTATCTGGCCAGGGCTCACCCACCAAGCCCAAGTCTAGGTAAAAGGCAGAGCAAAACTGGAGAGCCCTCTTCTTCTGGCTCATATCTGACAAGACGGAGGCTGAACACTAGCTAGACTGAGACAGCCTCCCCCCTCCTCCCTGATAAGTAGGTATATAAATAAATAAATAAATGGCATCCTAACTGCACTGAGAACTCAATAAAACAATCACATCAAATATGAGGAGGTATAAATCTCATGTCTGCACAGGTAACCCACTCAATTGCTTTTATTACGGCTCAGCCTGACTCCATTTATTACCATCCGTGGCCTGGGTGAAGGATGTTTGCATGGAGGGTGGTCTCCTGGTGAAATCCTATCCCTGGAGCAGTGACAATCAGCCCATAGAGAGGTGGATTTTGGTGGGGAGACCAAAGGCAGATCCATCTGTCTGCATGAAAACCAATAAATAACCCTGTAACTAGACCCCTTGTTGCTGGGAAATGGACAACACAATAGTTCAATCCTGGAGCCATAGGAGAGGAATAGCTGTGGTTGGGGTGTGAAGAATGATAGGATGTGTGTGTGTGAAGTGTTTGAGACATATGGACAGAATATGTCTGTCCATACAGATATTGAGGAGTGATGGGATAGGAGGAGCGTAGAGGGTACATTTATATATCTAGTAGGCAAACTTGAAAGGTTGATGCGTTCAGAGGTGGGTACAGAGAAGGAAAAAGCAGAGTTATACTGCGTTTTTTTATAGGACATTTATACGGGGACTGTGAGTGCAATGCAGATAGGTGCTTTTGGGGAAAGTGCCTGCTGCTTGGGTACTACACATGAGTATATCTGAATATGGCAGGGAGCGTGTATCTCTGGGCAGGCATATAGACAGTGACACAAAATGCTGGGAGGCTAAGGGAAGCATATGCGGGAGTTCGATATGCGGTCGGGGAAGGATATTCCTTTGTCCTCTGTCTGGCTTGGGATTTATGTGTGTACCAGTTTTGACAGAGAGGAGAAAGAGTGATGTGCCAAAAGCCTGAGCTAACGGACTGTGCGTTCACAGATATGCTTCCCAGATAATGCTATGTATGAAACATTTACCCAAACCTCACTGTTAAATCAGAAAGGGAGATTCTGGTGGCTTGTGTCTGCCTGTATGAAAAATAGAAGTAGGACATTTCTTGCTGCTGTCATCCCCTAGCTCTGCAGTTCCGGTAGCGTTTCTAAAATCTGCACAGCATATTGTTCCCCAGGCTTCTAGCAGCTCCCCCAACACACGCACATGTGCACACACACACAGATATGCTGGAGTTTGCCTCTATTAATTGTTCTCTCCTGGGGGCCAATTTAGTTTTTATTCCTTTGGCTCCATTTTGAACAGTTCCTCTTCCTTCCAAGGTAAGTGCCCTCCCCTCTTCGCAGGGTCCAAGGCACAGGGTTAAACTTCCATCTTTGGTTGGGAGGCAAATTGCATCAAGAATAGTGATCAGCTCTGCTCAAAATGCCCATCGCTGTACTGCAGTTGAGAGGGGTGGTATCCATGTTTTGCAAGGCAGACTGGTGTCTATTTGTTAATCTATAAAGGGAAAAGCAGAGGCTGTGACCAGATGACAAAGTTACAAAAGAAACCCTCGCATACCTGGCAGACAGGGTGCCCTGCACCACTGCTGGTTTCAGGGTAGTCTGGATGGTTCTGGCAACAACAACAGCATCCATTTCTTTGGTCATGGAGGGTTAATAACCCGGCCCTTTGATTCCTAGAACTAGCCCTCATTTTCTTCAAGCTGGGCTAAAATACAAGGGCAACCTCATCACCCCACTGCCCGTTTTCAAGCTCTCACGTTAAAATTGTGGTAGAGTCTTTGGGCACTAATATTTGGGCACTAACATTTGGGCACTTCTTAAAGGGACTATTGCCTTCCAACATACTCATGTTTCTCTAAAAATTGTTTTAAGAACAATTTTTAGTCATCTGCCGTTACAAAGAAAGACCGCAGCACAAGTAGCTATGTAGTAGTGCCTGCTGTTAATATTTGCCTAAATTTAGGCCCTTTCTTGGTTGTTTAGCTTTAGACTTTTGAGCTTGAAAAATTATACATTTATACATAAATTATACATACACAAAAAATACACATACACTTATACATCCACAAAAAATACACTTACACTTATTAATAAAATCAATAGGGAACGGAGGAGATGTAGAAGAGAAGAGGAAAGGAAGGAATAATATTCCTGAAGAAAAGGAGATTGCGTTTGCATACTGAGTGCACGGGGGAAGCGTATTTCTGGACGTGCTACGTACAAATGGGCCAAGGCTGGGCAACCAGAAGCGGGGTGCAAAATGAGTAACATCACAAATTCCCTTTCCCTA
>NW_009260182.1:7885108-7886647 GCF_000687185.1 Egretta garzetta | reverse complement strand
TGAAGAGGCAATGTTTGTGGTGCTGCCTCTGGCAGGCAGAGAGCCACCACACGAAGCTTCCAGGGTGGGTGGAGAGCACAGCTGGCTGGGCTTGGGGCAGGAAAGGGCAAGAGATAAGGATGGAGTGAAAGGCTAAGGCAGATTTGACTTGGAGAGTGTTGAAACCAGACCTGCTGTGGTTTTACAGATGGCAGTCTTGGCCACTGTGCCAAACAAGATGCAGAGAGTCATCCAGTATTGACACCCAACTCCCTTACGTGGCTGTAACACTTTCAGGCTACCTGTGTGCCTGAGTCGGGGGTCTGTGCCTATGGAGGCAGCAAGGAGGGGGGCAGAGCGAGCATACCTGGCTGCGTGCGGGTTCTTGCGAGGTGTGCAAGCCTGGAGAGCCAGGAGGAGCTGCATGGGTGGCTTTGTATGCTTGCACATGAGAGACCACGTGTAAATTTGTGAAAAGGTGACTGCCATGATTCTAACCCCCTTTTGCAGATTACAGGAATTTTTGTGACCTGCAAATATTTAAAGAAAAACACATGCCTATGGGTGACTCCCCTATGGATCTTGGTGCCCAGTGGGCAAAACTGGCAGAGCAGGTGGCACAGGGAAACATGAAATGGAAGGGAGTGTGGCCTATTTCAGGCGGATGTGTATACAAGGAAATGCCCCTGGCACAGTGAAAGGCAGGGCAGAAAGTGATCCTAGGGAGCAGAGTCTTCAGAAGAGTGCAAATGAAGCCTTTGTACTGCTTAGAGCACCACCTTTCCAAAATGAAAGCACCTTCTGCACCGTTTGAATGTGCTCCTGCATCATTCTGAGCACAGTGAAGTAATATGAGCATGGAAACCCAGGTGCATTTGTACAGATAGACCGCTGAGTCTCTATTGTTCCACCAGACAATCTTCTCTGTAATGGATATTTGGGTGAGACATGCCCTATACCCCATGACATGTGTATGAGGAGGAGCGTGGGCATATCACTAGGGTAACATGTCCAGCTGGGAGTATAGACTTATGGCAAGTAGGTATTACTGGTCTGTGTAAGAACTAAGAATAGTCTTATCCATGGAAACAACGTCATTAACTCTGCAGTTACAGGCAGGGAGTCATAGGGGTGAGCAAAGGCACGGCAATACGCGTCTTGGGAAGCCTGTCTAGTTTTGTGGGGCTCTGCACAGGATTCTGTGTGGCTGCTTCCCGACGGCAAGGCACTCGTGTGAATGTACGGATGAACCGCGTCTGTGAACAGATGTATGGGGGGTCCTAGCAGTGCTCATATCTTTGGCAGCAGTTCTTCTGGGTAGACCCAAGGTGGTATGGCAGCCATTCCACCAACGTGCTGAGGAGAATGCAACTGGTGGGATGGGCAACGTCAGTAACACAAACACGTGTGCGAGTGTGCATACAACGGAGTGGCATCTGCTGAGACATGTGAGCACAGAAGGCACCCGGCAGGGAGGGTGCACATATACGCGGAGATGCCACGGATAGATGTGGGGACATGTGCCTGTTGGGGGTACCTAGCGCATCTGAGGCAAAGAGG
>NW_009260182.1:7874095-7885094 GCF_000687185.1 Egretta garzetta | reverse complement strand
AGGGGTTCATATGGCATGATGTATTTGTCACGGGGTGGCTGTGTGCTAGTTCATCTGATATATGACGCAGGAAGGGGATACCTGGGGATAGTGAGGGCAGAGGGGGTTACGCTAAAGGAGATATTTCTGATGATAGCCATAGTTTAATGCACTCAACTCTGCCCTCCCCTCCTTTCCCCTCCCCTCCTCTCACACTCTTCTCCTCATTACCCAGGTTATCTTGTTTGGGTTAAGAGGCCAATTTCAACAGACTATAATTGAAGAGTGAAGAGAATCTGATAAGATAAGGAAGGGACATCATTCCTCAAGGGATCAATAGAGGTTTCATGTTCCTCCTTCCCCTGCTGTGTCCCTAACACGCTAACACTCTGTGTCCATGGGCCTCGTTTATTTGCTCTGCTTGTCTGCAAGCCCGGAAAAGAAAGCATGGGAGCAGGGGGGGCTATAGCCCCGGTCTGTCACACAGCCAGAGTAGGGGAGGGGGCATAAGGAAGGGACACTGGCAGCAATGTGGTCCCCTTTGGGAGCCAGGAGGAGGCAGGGAGGTGACAAGCCTGATGCCCTCCTGGCTCTGGCAGGGGCACAGGCTCACAGGGGAGGTGTTTGCCTTTGGCCTTTCATCTCGGTGTTGTGCTCCACAAGGGAAAGATATTGATAATTTGTCCAGATTTAGACTTGCTTTTCCTAGTGTCCCCATGCAGACAAGCTCAAGGCACTCGCAGGGCAGCCTCTGAGGGCCCTGAGGGGTGAGAGAGGTGTAATTACCCCTACCACACGGAGGGCTGGTAGCTGCTCCTGATTGGGTTTATGTTAGGATCTGAGGTTCAGGCTTGATGGCGCCAGTATCTCACAAGCCATTCATTCTCAGCAGTTTTTTGGAACAAACCAGCATGAGAGGATCCCCTCGAGAAGCATGGAGCTGCCTCAGCAGTGAATACGGGTCCCTTCATGGCAGGGCTGCCAGGGCTCCCACGCTACGCAGGCAGAGTTTGTTCCACTCCTGCCTCACCCTTGGCAGGAAGATGCGCAGCTCACGCAAGCAAAGTGGGACCCATACGAGCCCGGGCGGCAGGGATCGGCGCTGCCCGGCGTGCGCAGGCAGCCGGGGCCATGCAAAGAAGCCCCTTTGGGAGGCCCAGCCTCTTGCATCAGGCGAGCGCTGCAGGTGCTCCCCTGTCCCCACGGCCAGCGTAGGGAGGCTCAGGCACGGGGAGATGAGCTGCGAGGCCAGCACAGTGCAGGATCCAATCCAGATCCCATACAACAGGGTTGGGCAAGTTTCTGGAGAGCTTGAGAGACAGAGGGGTCTGGGGCTGAGATATCTTCTTCCAGCTGATTTCTCTTTTATTTTTAACACCCAGAGAAACAGACGCTGAGAGCAAGTCAGTCATGCAGTGAGCATGTGGCAGAGTTGGGAATACAACCCAGATCCCCTGACTCCCAACCTCAGGCTTTAACCACTAGACCATGCTTCCCTCTAAGCCACCTTGAACTTTCCTCAGTGAGGATGGGGGCTACTAAGCCTCTGTGGGCTGCAGTTTACCAAGCTGTCAGGAGTGTGCTCACTGGACCGCCTCACCAGAGACAGCCTTCCTCACGCACGCTAAAAAAGTTGAAAAGAAATTCATTTCATGGCCGGTGGTTGCTTAAAAAAGGCGATTCCAGCATATGTATGTGATAAATGTTAACTGTGCATTAATCGCATTAAAGAGGACCCTATAAACTTTTCATTTCTAATTAAATTCTGGCCGGTGATTCTGGCGAAGCCAGCACACTCCAGGCCTTTGTTTATGTGGAAAATTAAAATGCAAATACAATGGAATTTATTTCCATTACTAGAGTGATATGCTGGGCTCCTCTGTTTAACAGCCTCCAATTATTTTCAAACAGGTCTCTCTCTCTCTCCTTCTCCCCCCCCCTTTCCCTTCCTCACTCCCTCATTTTTTCCCTCCCCCTATTACCCTGATGCTGCTACCCCAGTGTGAGGGGTGGGAGCTGGTAAAGCAGTGGGTGGCTAAGGATGGTGTTGCCTGTTCAAGGTCAAATGCAGGCGGGAATACAGAGGAGGAAGGGGGAAAAAGTGGGAGAGCACAAACAAGGAGGCAGGGGAAGTAACAAGGCTTGAGCTAACGCAAGGAGGAGTAAGGGGTTACCTGTTAGCAACCTCACTGAACAATATAAGCTAAAATCACTGGCTTGCTACATCCCAGCCGTATAGATGACCTGATTGAGAGAGGTCACAGGTCCTTCCCTGGTGGGATATTTTGGTGAGAGCTTTCTGTGGAAGTTCTGGATCTTTCACAGCCTTTTTCATAGACTTTGTCTGGATGTGGCTCCTGCTGGGCCAAATCCTGATGGCTGAGGAAGCACAGAACAGGCCCAATGCCAGACACATTGCCTGCGCAGAGCAAATAAATCCATGAGGCAATGACACATAATCATCAGCTGAAAAATAACCGAACTCTCTTGCTCATTTCCAAGGGACCAAATGTGGCTGCACTGTCTTAGGGCATTAGCGCACAATATCCACGCAAGTCAGAAGCCACTGCACAAACCCAGAGATTCATTGTATGTTTAAAATTTCTCAGCACATATTTTTACTGCTAAATGCTGCTGACACAGAATCCCATTCTTTTGTACATATATAAGAGACCCGGGTCAGTTCAGATGTGAGAACATCGTCAGGCAGTCACGCACAGATCAGAGGCATCTGCTAAGTGACAGGGATGCCCTTCTGTGCGTTAATATAGAAAGTCACACAACAAGACCCTTGCAAAGGCAAGGCTGCACTTCACTGTAGATGTACGTAGTCATTTATAGATCCCTTCACAGACTCAGTCCAATCTATTCGAAACTCCATGGTACAGTCTTGTGTGTACTTGCGAAGAAACCTAGGATATGGAGACTCATCCAAAACCAAATACAAAGTCTTAGCAAAACCCCTGAGTGCACCAGAAGGCATGCACACACACGTAAACATATTGACACAGCCTCAGAAATACACTGACATGCGCACGCACGGTTACTCACAAGTAAATGGCCACAGGCCTTGAAGCACGGGGCTGAGCACCGGCCAGACGTGCCATGCCGCGTGTCACACGCACGCGAGTGGCGTGCCCTCGGCTCGCCGCGCTGGCAGGGAGAGCTTGGGAGCCAAAGGGATATTCTTTTAGTACATGTGAGCGTCTTAAGGAATCACCTAGTGTAAACGATCCTGCCCCAGCCGAGACAGGGAAACAGGAGAAGGACACATTCACTTACAACACTGAAAAGAGGCCATTACCCAGTCAAACAACCCAATCCCTGACATCATTATTCAATACACAGGAGCCCTGAAATGCACACTAACTCAATCACAGAGACACACGATTACAAAATAATACTGATGGAATCAATGAGACAGACATGCGGTCATACAAAGCGCACCCACCCCGGTGTTAATACACAATAAGAGCTGCCCAACAAGCGAATACAAAACAGCCATTCACCACCACAAAGGCAAAACACAGGGCCCGCGTTCTCAAAGGAGACTGGAAAACTCTGGCAACAAAACCCACCCTTGCCAAAGGGGGCTTGGAGCAAAACTTCGGGTGGGGGCAAAATCTGGCTGTTGTCAGCATAGCGAGTAACAAATAGTAAAAGCCTCAACGAGGAGTGTGCCAAGCACCTTCCTTCCTAGTGAGGCTGGTGGACCCCCAGGGCTCTCAGGATTGCACCCACAGCCATCAAAATAGACTGATCCAGTGAAGTGACACCTTTGCTCAGTGATCAAAAGTGTCAGGGGGTCACTCTTGACACAAGCAGGGGTGTATGACATTCAAGACTCACCATAACACAAGCCAACGTAAGGGAAAGAAACCTACCGAATGTCACAAATGCAACGCATCCGCGCTCTGAAGGGATGCAAACGCTGTTTGGCACCCAAAGCCCCAGAACCATCTCACAGATGTGCCTCCGTCAAACAGCCCAATCCTCTTCCCAAACCACAGCAGCACACCAAAATCAATCCCAGCACTAGTGCCTTTCCCCTTCAGAGAGGAAAAAAGTGCCCACATAAAACGTGCTCGTAATGCCACAAATAATCGACCTCCCTTGCGCCTCGCAGACTATGCCAGCGCAAGCTAACCCAAGCGCTTAACACGAGGCCCGAACGGCCGGCTTTTGCAAATCCGACATGATCTTCTTGGGAGGGAGACAGGGTAAGTGGACTTTCAGTCCTCTCCCTGGCACAGCAGGCATCAGCCGGTACCAGGTTGCATGCACAGGAATGTGCTGTTACTGGAAACGCCAGCAAGGCCGGGGAAGACTGCTGTCGGCTGTGTGTGCCTGCGTGCGTTGTGTGTACAGGAATTCCCCTTCCTCTACTGAGTGCCGCTGCTTGTAGCCATTAAAAAGCCCAGGTCCTCATGCTGGGTGTTCAGTGAGTATTGATTCAGTCTGCAAGCAATTTTAATATTTCTTCAGGGACTTTCCAGCAACAGCACAAGTCATTAATTCACCCTCCCAAATTGCTTATTCAATAGCAGGAACATGGCTCCTGAATAAAGTCCCAGAATTTATGTGACTCACACGAGTCAGGAGGTCAAACAACTGTTATGGAGCGAAGTTAAAAATCCAAATAAAATATTGACACTTTTTTGGGGAGTGGGAGGAGGGGGAAGGGGGGAAGGGAAAGGAAAGGTATTTAAAATAGGGTTTTGTTGCAATGCCCCCAGGATAAAGAACGGAAAGAGATTGAAGACAAGTTGGAGTTTGTAAAATCAATGGGATTTATTGCATATCCGCTTGGCATTTAATAACTCCTTCCTTTCCACCTCCCCCTGCTCTGTATGTACATGGGGGAGATAAACACTTCAACAAAACTACAAATAGCCAGCCACAAAGTACACCAATGGATGCCCAAACACCAACACGCGACGGCAGGCATGTGCAGGGATGAATATTACTGTAAGGCAGTGGCATAACATCAGACGATGCTCTCAGGACCCAGGGTCTTGGCTGAGCTAGACAGAGCCCATCACATACGGCAGTACATACGCCCGCGTAGTAGCAGACAGTCTACGTCCACAATCTTTGCAAAAAAAAGATGGGGGGGGAAACTGAGGCACAGAGTCAATTAAAAGAGCCTGCTCAGTTGCAGAGCCCATCAGCAGGATGGCTGGGTCAGGATCCCAGTCTCCTGATGCCCAGTTAGTGGTTTTGCTGCTGAAGGCTGCTGCCTTTTGCGGGAACGAAAGCACACAGAGTGACTGAGATCAGACTGCAAGAAGGCATCCATCTCATAGGAGGGACAGACAAATCACACAAGAAGAAATGTGTCCACCGACACCACGCAAGCCCATCCGTATGCAGAGAGATGCGCACACACATACAAATACATACATGCTTTTGCTGAGCTCATTGCTATTCAGGAAGTGCCACAGCCAGATTACACACAGACATAGAAACGTACCTGCAGACAGACAGACATGCAAATGAATGTGCGTGCAAATACACAAGTACATACACGCACACTCTGGTACATCAGCGTAGCCTCGTAGAGCCCCATATCCACACCGAAAAAGTCACACAACTGATGCACTGCTACAAACCTAGATTTTACTTACAGGGGTATCCTTTTAGATAGCTGCACATAAATGGATGCCCACGCACACTCAAATGCATTCAGCACAAGCATATTGATATTTAGGACTGCCTCCTTATTATATTATACTGGTAACTGTGTCAATGAAACTATGCTAATTTTGTACCAAAGATTTGAGACTCTATAGCCAAACAACATTTATTCATTAGCACTAACTCCATAAAAAACAAGCACACAAAAATATAGCCTAACCGTCTAATCAAATAGTGCTTGATGGCTTGGGATATTAAGTGGGCTTTCTTCGCTTTGTTTGGTTTTTTGTTTGTCTGGTTGACTTCTTAGCAAAGATTTAGGGCAGGTGCTTTCTCTGAGTTGAGATTTTTCAGACGGCAATTTTTCAAGGGCTTTTTTGCATTGTGGTAAAAATTATGTCTGACATTTTCCTCCTAAGATGTCTTTTGACCAAATACACAGTGTGGTTTTAAAAAAGTTTGAAATTTCCATAATGATGCTTTAAGAATATTAGTATTTTTGCATTAAAAATATGCTTCTGTGTTATTTCTAAGGTTGTTTTGTTCATGATTGATTTTGCAACTGCCCTTTAAAAATGGCACGATAGAATCTTTGGGCCACCTTATGCTACTTCCTCTCTTCTTAGACTACAATATAATCAGGAAAAAATGTAAAAGTAGTATAGTTTTTTCAATTCCATCACTTATATTCCTCTGTACTCCTCTACCTATGAATCCGGACTGCATCTGATCTCATCCAATCTAAGTTAGATCAAAAAATGAAATGCATGCTAATCTACAGCTGGAGGTATTCCAATTCATTAGGTGAACAAGTACTTAATTCAGATTAAGGGGACCATGTTTTGAAATAATGGAACTGGATAAAATCACTAAAATTGCCTAATCGTGATTTTCAGAAAGAATATCTTGTAATTTGCAATACAGTATTCCACTGCAAAGGCCTAAACTGTAAAATTTGAATAATATTTATAACTCAGGTCTTCAGAGAGCGTTAAACTGTTGCTCCTCTTCTACGTTTACCCCAGCCAGTGCCTGGCTCAGCGTGTCAAGCTCTGGACAAATCAGTCTTAGAGATCCCTAAAGCTCACGGGGAGAAAAGTTGCCTGCAAGGGGATGTAGGGATGAGGAAATGCTTGCACGTGTGGGAGGATCATTTAAACTGCTGCTCCTGGGAGGCTGCTCGTCAGTTTGGAGTTGTCGAAGGAGTCTCGGCTGAGATGGTTTCATTGACAAGGAATGGGCAACAGGCTTGTTTACATAGGGGCAAACGAGAAAATGAATCTGAATTAACTTTGCAAGTGCCTTGGTTAAAAGCATTAAAACATTGCTCGGATGCTCATTCAAAATCTGACTGTCCCAAATTGAATTTAGTTTACTTCATTTCCAAAGTGAATTAAGCTAAACTAAATTAAAGCTGCCTTAATTCTAAACAAGGGAGTCAGAGCTGTAATGTAGTTTAACTAGACCACTTTAATTTCACACATTCAGTTAATTCAAATTAGTTATTTTGCATAGCCGTATGTAGGTAAACCCTTAGACTGCTAACTCCCATTGACAGAGGCTGTATTTATACAGGGACCTGGAGAAGGGGACCCAAAAGTCCAGTGTACTCTGTCAGCCAAATGACTGAAACAGAAGAGGACAGAAAAAATAGGTTGCTGAAGGCCCACAGAAACCCATAGCTCTGCAGTTAATCAGATGGATGCCAGACGTATCATTTAGAAATAGAGCAGACCTGCACTCACAAACGTATACAACCATGCAAATGCACACACCGGTATGGGCCTTATAATACAGCAAGGTTCCACATTAATTATATATCAGCATTCAGACATGTTAGATATTACATAGTGGATATTATAGTCTTGTTACGGATGAGTTCTAGGTGGTTATGACTTATTATTTGTAATAACTGTGCTTGGTGCTGTACAAAAACATCCATATAGCTAGCTGCTGATGGTTACAAGCTGCAGATCTCAACAGCCTATTTGCCCATTAAACTCTGTTAAAAACTGTATGGGTTGAATAAATGTTTATTAATTCTTTGTGGGGTCTGAATATATAATACGTGACCCAAATGTCTAACTCCATATAGCCACAGTTATAAATACAGACTTAAAGGCAAAGATAAACAAGTACGCACATAGTATGATAAATTAAAACATACTAAGAGACAAACGCTAGTGGATTTGCAAACACAATATAGATACATAAACAAACATATAGCTCATATTCTCTAAACGTCAGACCTGATAGTGACTTAAATAAGCTAAGCAGACTGGCTACAGATTTGTGCTTTCATTATAAAGAAGATGTCTTTGTCCTATAAATATGAAAACTAGACTATCTTCTTTGGAGATGGGCACCAACTTTGAGCCTACGTAGCACCCGCACCCTGAAGTGTTTGCCTGTACCTGGCTGCTTTGGGCACCATGATAAAGCAGGGAATAAATAATACCAAGAGCAGTGAGGACTAGAAGAGAAAAGGAAAGATTCAGGTTCTCTGTGGAAATTTTCAGCTTTTCAACGTGGTTCTCATTTTGAATAAGAACTTTAACAAAATTCTACAGCTACATTTCAGTCTAGTTGGAACCTCTTTCAAGAAATTCTAAATATAGTATTCTAATTTTAATTTTTTTTTGCATAGTCTCTCATTCACCCTAAAAAAGTAATGTTAAAGGGAAAAAACCCCAGTTTTTCCATTCTGGTAAGGCTGAAATTCTTCTCACAATTTTGCTCATTTCTTTAAAACCCAAGGTAAAAATAACATTAGATCTAAATTGACACATTCCCAGCACAGTTTTTGTTTTGATTTTAGGCAAACATCTTCTACTGGCAAGGGCTCCACTACGAAATTTTTACCAGTTCTGACACGCGTTAAAGGAGGAACATGCTCTGACACCCCTGTAAAGGGAATCATTTACTCACCCAACACATGCAAGAACATACTGCGGTGGAGCACTCTATGGGATACCAAGATAATACACAGCTAATACACAATGCTGCCAAGCCCAAACGTTAAAAAGTCCTGAGCCAATACCCTCCAAACCCAAGAGACTGGCATAGAATTCACAAGGCTGTAAATAAGAATGTATTTGGTTTTTTTTTCTTTGCCTCCAGTTCTGGCCCTCTGGGAGGCAGCCAGGTCCCACTTCCACCTGGTCTTTGCAGCCATGAAAGCCAGAAATACCTTGGTATTAAATGAAAGCTGAAATAAGTGCTTATCTTCAAGATCTGAGGTTTTACACAAAATAGCAGGTATGGCATAACTTGCAAGAGAGTTGAGAATGTTATCTACATTTATCTGATTCCTCCCAGTTCAGGAGTCCTTTCCTAGTACGCACATGTCTTCTGTTAATCAAAATGAATGTCCACAAGGAATTCCGCACAGACTCCTGAATTTTAATAACTGGAAATGGGCTCAAAGCAAAGCTTTCAATTAAAAGTTCCCATGCTCCAGATTAAGATATTTAACCTTGGCAAGCCCATGTGTTTCTGTAGGTCTTCTTAACTCACCTGCTGGCAGAGCCGCTGTTCGGACAGCCCCGGCCCGTGCTGCATGGCAGTCACCGGCGTGCCGGCAGCTCCTGGGGCTGTACCCTACGCCAGCTCCGTCCTGCTGCAGCAGCGCTGCTAGCAGGACCCAAGCCAGCCCGTCCATCGGCAACAGAAGATGGGGCTCTGAACTGCAGTTACTGCAGTGTAGGTGTATCTGAGAAAATTATTAATTCCTAAGAGCGCAGAAGTTTCTGTGCGTTCTCATGGCAGCAATCTCTTGCTAGTGAAGGGGACCTAGCCACTGGCAGTGCTTCTCTCCTGCTCTCTTCTTGTGGCTTGTTGTCGGGTTTGAAGCTTTTGGTCTTTTGTTGCAGAGATTACAAGTTTGTTGAGGGGGAGCGGTAGGCCTGTAGCTGCAGGGATGGATGCTCTCACGGTCACTGTGAGTTGGATGTCTGCTCCACAGTAGCCTGTGATATTGGAATTTGGACTTGATGACCCAGGTGGTTCCTCCCAGGCCTGTGTTTCTATGTCCAAGACCAGCAGAACCCTTTTTGTCCTTTAAGATTTCCTTAATTCTCCTTAAACTCTCGTTGTCAAATATCTACACCCAGGATCAAGTTTGGTTCTAATATTTTGTAAATGGTATGACATCTTCTAGATGTTTTGATTTTAATGAATTTCTGGCTTTCCTGACTGCAAAGAAAGCCTTCCAAATGTGAACTGAGTGTAATAAAAGTAGAAACACCTGCCTGAGGACATTTCTATGCTGCAGTCACTGCTTGACTGCAGTTCATGTAGATATACTTCAGCCAGCTTTAAGCCAGCCAGCCCAATCCTGATGGCTCCGTAGCCACAGCTTTGCACAACACAGCAACTATTCAAGCACACCTTCTGTTTCCCACGTGGATTTTGCACCCTAACACAAATCCACTGGGATAAATGGGAAAATGTTTCTTAAATGCAGCAGTTTGTTCTGGGAGGTCAGGGTAGGCAAGCTATACACGTGGGGCTGACTGCTGCCAACCCCATCGGTACCAGTGTCATGAAGTGGGGTGTTACTGCTCAGCAGGATGAGTTGGCGGGCCAGCCCCTTGCCTGGCAGATCCTCCCCCTCCCAGAAGGCAGGCACCTTCACCTTGCTTTCCTTCCACCCCTCTTCCTTACGTCTGGACTCGTACCGTGTAGCACAGCAGAACTGGAACAGGCAGAGATCTGCTAGAAGCTGAACGTTAATGCTCTGCTCAAATTAAATGAAATAAAACCATATGGTGTCATCATGGGTCACTGGTTTAAAACAACAAAAAAATCCTAGCTCCTCTCTAAGCCCTTCAGATAGTAAAACCGCTGCTGTGAATTCTGCCTCTCCTCAGAATGCAGCCAAGAAATGCAGTGAGAGAAAAGGGCAGGATCGGGCTTTCTCTTGTGTTTGGAGGGAGCAGGCTAACCTGGAACAACATGGCACTTTTTTCCCCACACCTTCAGGCATGATGTCAGTGTAGCTCCAGTGAAGTTGAACCTGCACAGATTAACAGCAGATAAGGAGTTAAATCTCAGGGAGGGTTGGGATTGTGTTTTGAGACATGTAAGGCATCTCCATTTCGACCTCTCATCTATTTGGAAGCTTCAGGAAAATAGATAATCCCTCATCAGGCACCTTCTAGGACTATCTATCTATCTAATCAATCTAATTAATGTCGTACCTGTGCTTATATACTAATGTAGTACATGATCACCCTTCTTCTCTCTCCCTTTCCAAAAGGTAGGGAGAAGGAAATGTAATTTTCATGACAGGAGAGAGTTTGAATGTATGAATATTGCTCGTGGCCCCTGAATATGGCAGGGTTTGAAGGCATTCTGCTGTCTTGGCAGGGAGCACCAGAGC
>NW_009260182.1:7863742-7874045 GCF_000687185.1 Egretta garzetta | reverse complement strand
CCCCCCCCATCCTAACGGAAATTATGTTGTGGCTTTTGGGGGACAACTGCAGCTCTGATCTTCCCAACCACATCTGCTGCTGCAAATTCAAATGCAACCACCAAAGCCAGTGCAGCTGAACTACAGCTCCTGTTGCCTTTGCCTACCTCCCTTCCCTTCACGCACAGCCACTGTCAGCAGGGTATGTGTCACTTCTGCTTCAAGCAGGGGAACGACGCCAATACTGTGCTACAGCTCGCTGAAGCACTTACTTGGCCCCTGTTATTAGAGAGCCTGAGCCCTTCACTCCTCCTTCCAGCTGTCCTCACTGTGCCCCAGGTGGCACGGCAATGCTCCTATCTTCACACTTCAGGCAGGAAACAGAGCACAGAGAGAAATGCCATTTGTCCAAAGTCTCGATGAGAGGTCCACGACGGCAAGGAACTGAAGCCCTTTCCCTAAGTCGGATTAGGCTCTAACTATCAGACTTTCCATTTCCCTTTCTTCACCCCCCAAATCCCTTGGTTGTTTTTCCTCACTATGCTATGAAGCTTGCTTTCCATTTTGAACATTGCTTGTGCAAACAAGACTTTTTCCCCCCCTTTCTTTTGCCTAACTGTGAATTCAGCTGTGTCTCGACCTGTGCACAGAAACATAGGACTCTCTCCTATCTGAACCAAAGCCATGTTCAGGGCTCTTTATGCCTGCGCAGCACCAGTCTGCAGGTGGGATATCGTTGGCTCCATAGGGGCTGTCGCCAAGGAGCCCAGAGCTGCCTCTTCCCATCCCAGGTTCTCCCTCTCCTTCAGGCATCGCTGGGATGGTCACGAGCCCTTTTGTAGGAAGCAATTGGATGCAGAGAAGGCCTTGCTGTCTCACTTAGCCCTGCACCAAGTCCCCCACAGGCTGCCTTGTCTCTCCCGCCGGCACAGCCCGCGGCTCAGCACTACGGCCCGGCGCTAATTAAGCAGCGCGGCACAGCAGGGTGTGTGTTCCTTGGCCATCACAGCCTCCCTTGGACACACTGCAGAGAAAAGGCTGAAGCTTCGCAATGTTAGCCTTCCAAGAACCGCTTTAATTGCCCAGTAATGCACACCCTGGGGTCTTGTAATGTGCTTCTAATATGGAGCATTCAAAATATGAATACTCCAAAACAATTACAAGGAGTTTGGTGCGCTGCTGAGTGTATCCTTCCACTCTGAAAAATAATCCATGACAAAAGGATATGATCAAAGTGAGGATACCAGTGCTTTAGTGCAACTTCACTCTGTTCTTCCAGGCTTAAAAGAATTGCTAGATTGGGATTCCAGATGATTCAGACCTACCTCATCTCCCTCTGATCAGCCCTAGTACGACTTTTTATTTGAGATACTGTCTAAAGACTCTGCCAGCAGTAGTAAGAAAGGAGAAACCACAGAGTATGTCAGGCTATAAGAGCGTTTGGATAGAAATGTCAGAGAAGAGAGGAATGCTTCCTATGATCTGTCATTCTTTTAGCAAATAATTTCTGGACAGGTTTAGAAGTGATTTTTTACTTGCTTATTTACAAGGAGTGAAGGAAGGTTCTGCTTCTCAGAAAGGACTACGGCTCAGCTACTTTTAACTTCTAGTATTTCTTTCTACATTCTTGACCAAATTTGAGTAGAGCTTGTTACAGTTGTCATACCAGGAGAGATTATTTTTGTCTGCCCATCCGTATTCAGAATCAGCAAAAGGAATTGCATTTAAACTGCTGAAAATAATGACATAGAAATCAACATTGGGCATTCATGGTCTAATGCTGAACGTTTAAGAAAGTCAAAGACATTTGGAAACAGGCAGTTGGTTTAAGCTGGAGCTGTATGCAGTATTTACTCTAGAAAGGGTTACTACAAGCCAGCTATGGTAACTCATGAATTCCAGGAATGGATGTATAATTCACAGTATGATACTATGTACTGTAATGACATTATATGCCATTACTTAAGATAATATCGCATATTAAATTCAGATAGTGAAATGAAGTTCAGTTGCTTTACTGCAATCAAAGATCTATAAATGTCCCGTTGCTGAAGCTTCAGAATGTTATGTATTAAATCTGTGTATATTTTCCGAAACTCAAAGTCGACAACTTGTGCAAAAACCTCCCACTGGAAAATGAAAAATGGGAATTTACAGTAAGTACTAGTTTATGTCCCTAATTAAACACAAATGCTGTTATTGGAGTCACTGACTGTGATGGAATTAGAGCAGGGATGAATTTAGTCCAAAGTGACAATTTCTTTTGGAGAAAAGAAAGATGTTTGAAAATATTGGCATTTACTTCAAAAAATCAGCACTGCTGACTGGTGTGCCAGGATTTGTGTCCCTTCTGCTTTTGGGAAGGGCTGAGGAAGTGTTCTGCAAAAAGGCTTGTCTTTCTCCAGTGTCTAGAGGCAAGAACAAGCCATCAAAGGCAGCAAGAGGTGATCAAGGTTTTGCTCCCTCTTATGCAGCAGTAATCCAGAAATCCTAGGTTTGAGGCAGTGGAACTGGCTTAGTCCATATTTCAGTCTCTGGTAAGGGTGAGAAGCTTTCAGAAATCCCTGAGTTTAAAGACAGCATTATTATGCTGCATCTGTTGCTACAGGACCAGATCAGCTCTGTTCATCTTTCATCTGCTCTTTCATTAGGTGGTCTCATGTAGGACAGACTCACTTGAAGCCTCTTAAAGCAGCAGCAGTGATGCCTAGCTATCCTGCTGTATATCACTGTCCCTAAATGAATCGACGCAGGGGGATGCACTGATGCTATTTGTACTGAGCGTGCGGGTCCTGAAATTTCTCCTTTTTCCTTGCAACGCTAGAGTTCAGTCATGACTGTAGGGCACAGGAGCAACTGCTGGGGGGAACCTCTTCATGGCTTGCCTCTTATTTTAGCCAAAGGAAATACCTTCTACCTGAAACCTCATTAGGTTTGCTGTGCATTTGACCCAAGCCACTGGTGGCTGCACAACCAGAATGGCTCCCCTTTGCTCACTGTTCCCAGACATTTTCTCTTGACATAAAACCAGTTTCATTCTTAGGAGGGGAACGTTTGTGAAGAGAGCCTTTCACCTCTGGGTCACTAGCTGAAATCTGGCCCTGGTTGGTAGTGACCGAAAATCATTACCAGCTGACGGCTACTTGGTGAAATGAGCTGGTGAGTCTCATTCCAGCTCCTAATGGATACATCTCGGTAAACACAGTCACAGCTGGCACTAACTGGCATTCTCCGAGAGACCAGGAACTGAACGGGGAAGGAAATTGAACCTTCCTCGTGGTCCCCTGCCTGGGTTTTTGAAGCATTATGGACAGGCATTTTATAGCACCATTGTGTCACAGGCTGTTTTTACTCTAAATAGCTCTTCGAAACTTTGCAATTTTCATGCAGCATGATTCAGCACAGCCTGATCGGCCATCTCAGTATAATTAGGCTCATCTTATGGTTCCTCTCAATAGAAGCTGAGCTGTCTGATGCCACCTCCCAGTACGAATGGTGAATCTGATGTCATATCTCGGTATGAATGGAACCGTCTGATGTCACTTCAGTGCTAACAGGACGTTTTGTAATATGTCATCTAAGGCTGCAGGGGAAATCTTCTAATCCATTCACTATGCTACACTACAATAGAACATAACACAGTATAATGTGTAGGTTAGCTTAGACACCCTCAGGCAGATTTTGGGTAGACGGATGGATGGATGGATGGATAGATACATTTATACAAAGTATACATACATTATATCACTCTATTGATTTTTAAAAAGTTCCAGGTCTGCCTGGCTATAATGAGATTTTTGAACTTTGTGTTGCGATCAATGAGGGGAATATTATTGGCCTGGAGAATTGATATACCCGTTCTCTGTGGCTTGTTCTGCTCCTGGACTGCCCCTGCCCCCAAGGTGTACGATTCCATCAGACACTTAACCTCTTTTACAGTGTCATCAGGCTAAAAGGAATCTAATAGTGACACGGGACTTGTGCTCAGCACTCTGGCACTATTGCTTTCCTGTCACAAATAATTTATAGCTTTCTATTTCCATCCCTTTGCCTGCACCCCATCCCCTCTTTCTGTTTCTCTGGGCTGGGGGAAATCAATAAACTCACACAACCAGAGTGGCACTTCAGGGGGTTTTAGGGGGAATGTGAGAGAAGGGAAAAGAAAGGAAAAAAGCAGAAAAGAAGAAAAAGTTGTATTATTTGCCCTAGCACAGACTTCTCAGACCAGTTCCTCAGCTACTGCAAATCAGCATGACCTCCGAATCTGGCCCTGAGGCCCTCAGACACCTTCTGTATAGGTCCTCAGCAGCTATAGATTAGGGTCTCTGGTACCACTGACCTGTATGGGGTGAGGATCTGGATCTCTGTCCCCATCTAGAACCTTGACATTCCCTGTCCCAGGCAGCCTCTCTGCCTCTCCAGCTACTGCCTAGGTTTCATCATGTCTGTATTGGAGTTTCCTAACATGCTGAGTTGATAAGTTCTGAAACACCTTTCTTTTCCTAAGAAGGTTTCAACTCTCAGTTGTGCTTTTTCACAAATGCCCTCTCAGTGCCTCTCCCTGTCTCTATCCATGCCACACTGCCCACTAGACACACATTTGCTCTTTGAAGTTTTGCCAACTTACTCTTTAGAACGAATCTTTAAGGGAAGCTCTCGGGTGGGCGAGGAGAATGTGTTATTTGCCTTCACTTTCTGAAGAGATTTTTGGGGAGGAGTTAAAGCTAATATAATGTGGGGCTGAGAGTTCCAGAAACTCAGGCTGAAGAGCATCTGCAGCCCTCACCCTAATTGGAGAGGCTCAGTTTAATCGCAGAAAGGAATTTGGTCTCTGTGGCCTCCACAGGTCATGGCTTGTTTGCAGAGTTCCCTGGTGAGGCAGTTGTTCCTGAGTCGCAGATACCCAGCATCTGCCAGTTGGCGGGGACCCTGCCAGTCAAGTACTAGGTGCTAGTGATTTTCTTTCACCACTGACCTCAGCTGGATTTAAACCAGTGACCTAGAGGTGAAAGATTTCATGTAACAAGAAACGGAGCACTGACAATTACAGTTCAGTTTATTTTCATCCTGAGCTGCATTATGAGCTTTGCAGCATTCACTGAGACATCTTTTTGCATTCCCACGCTGTGTTCTTTCACCACCTGATAAACACCAGTTTTTGCCTTCTTTGTTGGAGCTTCTTTTTCCTGGCGATCTATATCCCATCACCACTGCCTTCAGATGCCTTCTGCTCCCACCTTCTCATTTATGAAGGGCAAGGGCTTTGGGCAAGCCTTCCACCAGTTCAAAGCATTCAGTTCTATACCAGGAAGGTATTTTTCAGGTACACAACAAAATTAAATCTACACCTTTTGTAAACTGAGCAGTGGCTCTGTTAGCTGCAAAGACTGCCTTGTGATCATGCTGGCAGCTCAGACCATAAATGAGAATGTAGCTGCTAACACACAGGAGATCCTAGCTCCCTCCCTGAGCACCATAGTTACCCAGTGAATACCCAGGTTTGGGGAGAAGGTGACAGAGCAGAGCAAGGACAATTCTTTGCGAACTAGACCATTAAAGCAGTAGAATCACGATGACAAGAAGGCAAATGAAGCCAGCCTGCTGTACACAGAGCTCAGACCAGGCCTTTGGGTTCTGACAGCCAGGATCGCGGGTATGCAAAGGCACAGAGAAGTTGCAGTTGAGTTCTGAACATGTTTTGCTCTTTTCCAGGATCATCAGAACCAAAGTTCAGCAACCTTTTCACCCTACCCCAGACGGGAGCGGGACAGGTGTGACTGCACCAGGACATACTATCGGTAAGAAGACTGGCATGAGGGGTGGTGACAAGTGGAAATGCGGATGAAGCTTTAGTTGAGGGAACAAAGTCTGACAAGCAGATGCTGAGCAGAGCAAAAGGGAGGAGGGGGCGGGGGGAAAGAAACCTCAATGGAAATCAGAGGTTCCTGTTCTTTGTTTCCCGCGTTGCATCGCAGAGAAGGGAATGGTGGCAGAGAAACCAGCCCAAGGTAGGGGTTTGCCCAAAGTGATTCTGCCTTAACATCCATTTCACGTTCACGCTCTCTCTTTCGCCTCCCTAGAGAGAAGTATTTACTGCTATCCTGTCTAAGCACCAGTCTTCACCTTTTGTCTCCTTGCTCTGACTCTCTTCCCCCTCCTCTCTCCCAATTTCTCTTCTCTCCTTTTGCTGGAACTGGTCCATTTCTTAGAGCTAGTAATACACAGACACGGGTAAGATATTCCTGATGCCTCACAACTGAGTTCCTCATTGTTCTGGCTCTGCAGTCAGGTATCCCATGGGTGTATTTCACTGAGAAAATGCATTTTCTGCTGGGGGAGATGGGTTTATCGAGGTGAGCAGAAGATGGAGGCTATAATAAAGTGACCAAATGTCTCCTAGTCTGTTGTGTTTAAAGGTACTGTGGTAGGTGTGTGATGAGGTACTTTTCACTCTGTGGGCTGTATGGTGCATGTGTCTGCTCTTGCTCGCATAGCTTTATTCAGTAACAATTCAGAGCAGGAAAAAACATTCTGGGATACTGTGTAATACAGTGGCTTATTCTTGGCTTAAGACACTGTCTTAGATACTGTTGTTATTGAGAATCAGCTGCTGTGCAAGGATTTATCAGAAGGTGCTGGTCTACATGGGACAGAGCTGGCAGAGACAATCCTGTACACAAACTGTGTTCAAGAGCACAATGAAATTAATGGGCCAGTATGGAAGAGCATTTCTGGATGCCCTTTTAATCTGGACTTGCTCACTGTACTGGGAATCACTGACCACAACAGATGGAGTTGGCAGATATTATTCCTTGGAAAAGGAGTGCAATGTCTAGGGAATGCATTGGCTGAGCTGGGATAGTGATTGTGAGTGCTGCTACTGGAGTCTCTCATTGCTCTGGGATGTAGTGGGAAGTGTGGGTCTACATCGGATAGTGCTGACAGGTTCTGCTCCATCCTGGAAGGCTTGTATTGGAGGTATTGATTGCTTCAGGTCAGTGCTTTATGAGCTGAATGATGGGTAGTGGCCGTAAGAGAACTGGGATATTCTCCCCATTACTGGGACATGCTGGGACATAATGGGCATGCCTACTGGATGCATAGCTCTACTTCTTCTGTACTCTAAAGCCCTGCTTATCACAAAGTGATCATTTCTAATCTGGATGACTTGTCATTTCTGATATATTGGAAACTCATGAGCAACCTTGGACAGCCCTGAGTGGCAGGAGTCTGCCAGCTGACATTAGTCAGTGCAAAAGGAAGACACTAGATTTTTGTTAGTCTGGGTTGGAGTATGTATCACCGACCCACCATTTGTTCTAGTAGGGAACTGAATTTATTGGCCCAACGATGAAGTGCTTCTAACCTATGCTAAGAAGGTAATTTTTCAATGAGTGTTTTGGGGGGACACGTAAGAGGCTGGTCTGGCTAAGGCAGAACATGTGCACTCCTGGTGGAAAAATGCTGAGAGGAAATGATCTGCAAAATACGCGTAGACCAGGGAGTCACTAGAGAACGTGGCCTATGCAGCATTGCACTCAGTTACCCTGCCATGCACTGGGAAGCCTGCTCTGAACTGGGATGTAAAAACAAGGTTTGGCTTCTTGATGGAATACACTTGCTTGTTATTAATGGCCCAGTACTGGAAGGCTGTGGAGCTACGGTATAGGAACGGACGGGCAAAGCTGGGATGCTGCAACACTGGCAGCAGAGCCAGTATGAGTCCTTCAGTGTGAGGGACTGGGAGTCCGCTTAGTGCCCAGGCTTTCCTATGAGACTGGTGGCATGCGTAGCTTTCAGCTGGGGGATCCCTGAGTGCTGTGCTGCTCTCCTCATGGCCCTTTTTCCCTTTTCCTTTTGTGCAGTGCCCAGCACAGCATCCCCTCCCGTCTCCAGTGCCTCCAATGATCCAGTGGGCTCTTACTCCATTAACGGGATCCTGGGGATTCCTCGGTCGAATGGCGAGAAGAGGAAACGTGATGAAGGTAGGGGGAGGGGAGAAGCTCATCCTCCCTTTTATATTCTTTGTCCCCATGTACAGGCTCCAATTTCAGGCCAAGGTTTGCAGCTGCTCCAGGGCCTAGATCAGTTTTAGCAACAGAGACCAGTTCCCCGCCACTGCCCTGCTGGCTTGGAATGCTCTTCTTCCGAGGCCCTTTCATGACAGGCTGCGTCTCCAGACATCTGCTCGGCAGGCAGAGAGCTGTCTCTTTTGCTGGAGCTGATCCCAAGTTCATTCACTGCTGGAAACGGCTGGAACTGAACTCCCCAGGTGCCAGCAGGTGCCCGGACTTTGAACTGCGGGTAAACATGGTTTCCCCAACTCACTCGTTTTCAAACGAAATGCCATCTCGGAGAAGCACCAGCAATGTGGGAGTTATCTTTTATTCCCCTTGCAAACAAGTTCCCCGTGACGTGCCATGAGCTACCTTAGCTGGTGATCATAAGGGCCCGGTTTTCAATGGGTAGCATCTACCACAGCAGAACTGCCGTGCTCGCAACAGTCTGAAAGCAGAACAGGAGGTCTTCTGAGTACTGTGGCCCTGAGGCTGTTATCTAAGGCTTTCGCTAGGGCTCTAAGGAAGTAGGATTAAGCTATCTCCTTTTCCTCCCTACCTGCTGGGAAGAACTCAGGGAAAATTGAATCCTGAAATGAGCCAAAAGCTGGAGCCTCAGGTCTAGATAGACTGAGTCAGGAGGGGTGGGTAAGGTCTTGGCGCTCTTATGGTGGCTTTGTAAACTTTTTTTCTTAAATCTTGCTCTTTTAATTTGATGCATTCAAAAATGGAGGGACAGAAGGTGAATTTTTCTAAGATTAGTGTGTGACCAGTTTGTTTGGTTCAGCCCTGCCTTCAGTTTGTTGTTTTCCACTGTTGCCTGTTGCGTGGGGGAACATCTTTGCAGTACAGGTCGCTCAGCATGCTGCATGTGCTGTAACCCCAAGGCTGTGTGGTGCAAGAGAACGTGAGGGTTCTCTGTGATACGTGGTGAGAAGAGAAAGCTCTCCCAAGAGACAGGCCGCGTTTTGGGGTTTTGCTAGTGGTTTTCTCAGTATTGGTTCTGGTGAGGTTCACATCTGTAAGTTTTTGACCCAACTAAACACAATAACCCCCAGAAAAAAAGGCAGTCATCGTGACCCTTTCTCTCTAATACAAAGTAAAACCAGAGGCAAGGACCCAGCCCAGCTCCTGTTAAAGCAAATGGGAAGATTTTTGCTGATGTCATTGGAAATTGGATCAGGCCCCAGAGGAAGATCCATTTCCCAGCTAGATGGCAGTAGGGCCCAGCTAAGAGAAAAGTGTGGCAATGGAAGGGCTGAGTCAATGCCTCAAAGTCAAAAAATGCCAGGAATAAGAGACTGCAAACATTGCAAACCCCTCCAGCATTTCCCCTCATTACATGTACAGGAAATAGTGACATTTCAAACTGAGTGACAAGTTTCTCTAATGGTTGTGCAAATCTCTTGGCAGTTATTTGGGGTTTTTTGTGAACCCCTGTTCTCATATGGACCAGCGCGGTGATCACCAGCTCTCAACATGGTGCCTCCATAGCTCATTTTGAAATGAAGCAGTTCGATCTGGCTTCAGCCACTATTCTTTCCGAATACCTGGAAAGATCACCCCACTTTAGATGCAGCCACACAGTCACTTCCAGCCTCAGAACCTGAGCTTTGTTTGAGCAGTACAATTAAACACAGAAACAACCAAGCAGCCATCTAAGACTGTGACACTTTTCAGCGATAAGAACAACTCTCTGTGTTTGTCCTTAATTCATCCCAGATTTGATTTATGAAGGGCAAGCAACACTGCAACTCCCTGCTGTTCACCAAGAGCCCACATATCCCACTAGGAATCAAAAAGGTACCAGACAATCCTGGAGACATCGCATGTCTTTAGCTCTCAGAGTTTTAGGTGGCAGTTACATGACACAGCTGCAAATGCCTTAGAGAACAGCCTTCATCCTGCCACCCCAGGTATCTGCTGCAGGGAAATGTCACACTCCTATCCCAGAGAAACCTTGCATGGGACCCCCTGCCAGCTGCTGAACACCCCTAGCCAAGGGCTGACTATTCTGGGCTCACACTGGCCTTAAGAAATGCTGAAAGACATTATCACTTTGCAGGGTTGGGTCCGAAGGCTAGAAGGGTCCAAGGGGAGGTTTGGCACAGCCAGTGACCTGCGCTTACTCCTGGGCAATCTCCCCTGTAGCTCTGAGGGGTCTGATTGTTCCTAGATGAGACAGGGACTGGGAAAGCCTGGCAAGAAACCCAGTGCAGGTATTTCTTTCATGCTCATGCTGGATGCATGCACCTTCTCACTCTTTC
>NW_009260182.1:7860370-7863615 GCF_000687185.1 Egretta garzetta | reverse complement strand
TTCCCAGAGCCTCTGTGCACTGTTTTGCTGCAGTTTCTTAACTGCAGGGTTTATTCTCGCATTGAAAAGCCCTTATGAGCTCCCAATGCACATCTACTTTCCCAGCACTTTGGGGGTGGCTCTTCCCTAAAGGAGGCAGAAGAAGCAGCACTGCACTCTTTTTCTTTCCGCTCTGTTGGACCAGCTCTGCTGCAAGAATTCCTCTGTGAGGAAAGCAGTTCAGCAGAAAGGGGGGAAGTACCAAGCTGCTTCTGAATCCCCGGTTCTGAAAAACCTTGTTAGCAACCTCCGCGATGGCTGGGGGGAACAGGGTGGGAGAAAGACAGAGGAGCCTCTATCTGAGCACACCCCCTCCCCCAGGTCCTCCTTGCTGCAGCTGGTGCCTACATTAGACAGTAGCACAGATGATTAAGAAGAGGAGAGATAATTATGTGTCAAGATGATGTAGCAGAACTCCCGAGTTGGACAGAAGGAGCCAAACGGATGCATGAGGTGGGCTCAGCGATGGACGCTGACAGCCAGGTGTGTCCCTCACAGGGAGGCAGAGGGAAGAGGGGAAATCCCAACCTACCAAATGTGCTGGCTGCAACCACAAGGGTGGCCTGGGAAGTCTATGGCACCGAGAGCGGGCTAGCAGGGAGGCAGCGCTGAGCGCCTGCCAGTCACAACAAGGAACTGTCAGATCACAAGCCTTGCCTCAAAACCGGTGTGTCTTCCTCAGGTGAGTGCCTAGGAAGGATGGTCAGGATTTGCCCTGTTAAGACCATGTATTCCTTTTGTTTCAGTTTTTGACCAGTGATTGTAAACCCTCTGACTTCCGTGACAGATTAGGCAAAGCAGAGAGTTGGTCTCCTACGATTATTTAAATAATTTGGTTAAAGCAGTTCACCACCGCTTGTGTAGCACAGCGTGTGCCATTTCTTGCAGTCTATGGGCAGAGCCAATGTTGCTCTAATTTCCCTCTGACCTTCCCCCCTACTTACACCCACCATTTTCCAGAGGCAGAAGTGGCCCTGCAGCATGTAATGACTTTCCCAAGACCGCTGAGGGTCTTGCAGTATCAAGCTGCGGCTGGAAACAGTAATTCCTGGCTCTTCAGGATCCTAATGCCATACTATGCTGTGATGGCAGGCCAAGCTCAGCAGGGTCATCGTCAGACTGAGAAGCAGCAATAAGAAGTCCGGAAGGATAAAGGGGAAAAGTAATACGCAAATATTTCTGTTGTTCCATAAGCCCTCCGATTAATAGCTAAAAGGATGAGAAATGGGGTGAGCCAGAGGCACCAACAAAAAATTTGTATCACTCATACCGTAGTCTTGGGCACTGTATAAGGAGAAGAAGTGAGAGAGGGGGAGAAAGGGAAGGATGGATAGATAGCTGGATGGATAGGTAAGGTAGATAATTAGATAATATGAAAACAATACTTCAAGCTGTTCCCTGCTTACCACAGCATCTCCAGCTGGGTGAAACTTTTGGATCTTTACAAAACCACTCTTATTAGAGATGGCTCTTTCTCTCCATAGCAGGCCACAGACAGACCTCCTCTATAGACCCAAATTCTCATTTGGGATTTGTCTTCCAGTGAGGCTGGTGCTGTAACATTCTCAGCATTATTAATCTTGGGCCCTGACAATATCTGTAGTATTTGACAGCATTACTGGCAATAATATCTGCAGTGCCGACAATGGCAGAGATAATATCCCCCAGTATTATCAGCATTAGCGGGGATCATATCTGCAGCCTGTTATTGGCGGGAGCAGACGTAATGTGTCCAGTATTATTAGTATCAGTAGTAATAAACCCCACAGGCTTGTTAGTATGATCAGTACTAATATCAGCGGTAGCTTTGTGGGAGAGTAGGGGACGGAGTGATTGCTACTGTAAATGGCAATAATACTCGGGCTGTTTGCAGTACAGGAATCCCCAGCGGAGATGGGGGAGCTAAACTGGAGAAGGCAGAAGTTCCTCCTTCCCTTTCCTCACCTGTCATTTTGATGATTAGGGTGATTTATGTTGAAGTAAGTGATGCAGGGGGACAGTAAAGGGTTACCAACTTTCCAGCAGGCCTGGTGGTGTTTTCTGAAGAGTCTTAGCTGTATCTGTACAGGTGGGTCACCCTATCCTTCCACATGAGCTGTGCAGAACGGGGCGCTGCCTGCCAGCATTAGGAGCAGCTGCACTGTGAGTCCTGCAGCTGCAGGATGGGCAGCATCACTGCACTTCTCTTGCAACTTTCTGGCTGTTACTACCATGACACCCTCTGCTGAGAAGCACTGCTTTTGGTGCAGGTGGTTTTCTCCTCCCTCACTCCAAATGGGAGGACTCTGACTGCAGGGCAGTGTTCAGCCTGGGGATTTTCCTAGCTGGTCGTGATCTCATTACTGGGTAAATAGAAATGCCTCCTTCAGGTGGAGTATCAGGCAGGGAGATCTGCAACAGTCTTGTCCTGAAAGTTGTTTTTTTAGATACTGCCCCAGGACCTAGACTGTCCTGAACAAAATTTTTAACTCAATTGTTTGAGTGGAAAGCAGCGCGGAGAGGAGAGGTGTGTGATGTGTTTAAGGAGGTCTGAGTTTCTGAGCAGATACACAGCAGCTGAGCGCGCCACTGCAAGTGTGATCCCATTTGTGTTGTTCAGAGCGGCAATGATGATCTAATTTGGGAGATGGTAGTTGTGACATTTCAGGTGACTTTGTGTCATTGTCAGTGGCATCGGTATGTGCTTGCGGGCAGCGTGGCTGTGGTTATCGTGTTGTTGTAACTGTGTAGGTTGTGGGTCTGCGACACTAATGACGAGATTGACTGTATCACGGCTCGCTATGCTGCCCCATTACACCCAAGGCCGCTACACGCTTCACAGAGGCGGCTGCAAATGATCTCTGGTGGTACCTCTGCACCAGTGCATGCGGGAAGGTTGTTTCGGTGTGGTGATTGTTGGTACACCGGTGCAGGCTGTACTGTGCTGTCATCGCCATCCCATGGAGTTGTTACCGCAGCTGAGGTACGGTGTTGACTGACGACAGGCCGTCACCTGGCCACGAGAGTGAAGTCCAGACGGCTGTGTCACTGCAGCGCTGCGCTGGGAGCTGTGTGTTTTCACAAGGTGTGATCACACTGGTCCACAGCATACTGGGCTTGTTCCAGGACACAGAGCGTGCTTATGCTGTCATCTGCAGTACGGTGACGCTTTTCCAGTGCCGCAGTTGTACTAGTGCAGAGAGGTCGAGCCCTTAACTGTCCTGTAG
>NW_009260182.1:7818781-7860151 GCF_000687185.1 Egretta garzetta | reverse complement strand
TAGGGAAATGCAGCCGTTTTCCTGTGCTGCCTACATACGTTTGCAAAGAGTGTGAGGGAGTCGTTCCACCTGACTGTATCATGGCATCCGATGTACTCTGGGGCATATCAGGCATATTTCTGTTCTCCTAAAACTGTTGTGTTGTTGAAGACAACAGAGTGCGTTTGGACCCCTGCAGGTGACACAACAGCACTACGGTCCGTGGCGTGGCTGCATTGTTTCCTGCTGTGATTTCTTGTCACCACAGCTGACGTGTTTGCGTTATTCTATATGATTGCTTTATTGCGGGTCAGCAATAGTCTTAATGACACTGGAGACACATGCAGTTACATTGCCTCAGGTGCTAACCCCACGTTCCAACCATCGCACGCAGCTGCGGGGTGTGCACCCAGCAGTTTAGGGCTGTGCACGTGGAATGAGCAGTTTCTGGAGTGTTTCACACTCTCACAGTGTCTTCCTCCTACTTTCCCTGGGACTGCATTTCGTGCCGGTGGCTATCAGCTTGCAGCGACGGTGTATTACTGCAAACAGCAGTGGTCACAGGGGACATCCAGGCTCGTTCTGGCTGTACACACAAGCGTGAGTAACACTCCCTTCCATTCGAGATGAAAATGTAAATTGAAGAGGGAGTTTATTCTCAGCAGCCACCCGCTTCTCCCTCCTGAGGGTCTTTAGCTGGTGAGACTCCTTGGAGGACATAAGAAAGGCGCCTGCTACTCATCCCACACTTCTCTAAATAAACTGCAGGAGGATGGTCAGAAAAGGGAGAGTTTGTGTGGGAAAAGAGAGGAGGGGGAAACTGGATAAAGGACAGGATGATGAACAAGCAGCACAGCACTGTTAGAAATGTGGGCTGTTGCACCACGAAGCTGGAGATCAGTCTGAAAGCAAGAGAGACAGTAGGCGTATGAGTGTGTGTGTCGGGGGGGGTGTGTGTGTCTGCACCCACCCTGAGGGTCTGGGGGGTACGCATTGCTCTGGAGGACTTCAGGTAAGGGAGAGTTAACAGCTTACATCACAGAAAGCAGTTTGGACAGAATGCTCTGCTTCGACAGCTTAGAGTGCTGCTTACTTTGGCAGGGTTTGGTACCGTCTGAAGACAAGCTGGTCTGGCTTCAGCTGTATTTGTGCGCGTCTCTGCTTGTGTATTTGTGTCTCTAGGAATGCACGTCTGTTTGGTTTTTGTATTTCTATGTTAGGATCACTGGTTTCTACTTATCTGTGCTTATGTACTGGGGTGAGTGGCAGGTTGGACCCGTATTTCTGTGCATGCCTATGGAGACCTGGAAAATGTGTATGTTAAGCTGTGTATAATATTGCCTAGTAGGAGAATGCATACTGTGGATCATATGGGTGTCTGGGCATGTATGGCTCAGTACTAGTGCTATGTATTCCTATGAATGCCAGGTATCTGTATTCACATTTTGAGCATATATGTGAATGTTGTATATTTGTATGTATATTCTGTGTGTATGTGTTGTTACATACTTGGAGTATCACTGTATCTTTGTGGTTGCTGGATACGAATATGTAGCCTATTAGTGCTGTGCACTTCTGTATAGAGTTTGTACAGATGTGTATTTGCATTGGGGTTATATATTTGTGTGTATGTTGTGTATATATATATCTTGGTTGTTCTTGCCGTGTGAAGGTTGTTTATTTATGTAAATAGTTTGTATTTGTTTACATGATTTAATTTTGTATATGTGAATTTAAGGAAACCACTTTGAGTTCCAGGTTTTCGTTTAGTTAGTGTATGTATATTTTTGTAAGCTATTTGTTTATTCAGAAATTACATTTAATTGACATGCACCTGCATTAGTACCTCCTTGTGTCCCAGTTTGCATTCTTGTGTCTTTAAATGTTACTGGCTACGTTTTGTGAGTCTTACTTATGTGTGGAGCTTTTCTTTATTTGTATGAGTGCTTGTCTGACTGTTTATTTATGGGTATTTAGTTTGCGGTTAGATCTTCTCCTTCCACTTTTTGACTCATTCCTGGGAGGGGTTGTTGCAGCTAACGTGTCAGCCGGAGTCAGGCAGCTACAACTCCTCCCGGCGTCTCTGCCTGCTCCACGTGTCCACCCGTGCAGAGGCTGCTCCCTAGCTTTGCCGGTGCCCGTCTCTCTCTGGATCTTCTCTCTCGCTCTAGCTGAGTTGTAGACTGGGTCTGCCCGCACTCAGGGAGGTGACTGTCACATTTTTTCATGGATGTAAAGAGTATGGGCATCAGGGGGATCACGGTGCCTGGATCCATGAGGATCCCAGGTTAATGCACAGCGGATGACAGAATAAACTGCAAAAGGGATCAGGAATAGCTGGCGATGAGCAGGCAAATGGTATTTTAGAGGGTTGTTGGTGACTGGTGTACCAGTGGATCAGGGTGCCGTGACAGTGGGAGATAGGGATGACACTGTTTTGGGGTCAAGTGACGTGGCAATGAGACATAAGGGCAATACTGCCATGGAATCGAAGTGACACGGCACTGAGGCACAACAGGGATGAAGGTGAGATGGTGATGACCCAGGCTGATCTATCAGAACAGAAAGGGCTGGGAAACCTCCATCAAGAATCAGCTGAATAAGGCAAAGGAGGACAGGAGGAGCAGGGTGAGGAAGATCAGAGGCAAATCAATGGACGTGTACCGTGACTGTAGGAGGCAGGTCACCAGCAGTGAGGGACATGTGGTGTCTCCACGAGGAGATGAGTTGCATCCTGGTGTGAAGGGCTGGGGCAGTCTGTTAGCAGTGGCTGTTTGCATCACAGTGATGGAGAGAAGGGATAACACAGTGATGACATCAGGTGATGGACATATCCTGTGACGGTAGCCACGGACCATAGGGACTGCGAGGGCAGGGGCACGATTCCCAGTTGCTGGAAAAACAAAGAACCTAACGGGCAGTAAAACAAAAACAAAGGAGACTTGGAAGCACCTGACAGCCCTAATTCATCACAGCCCAAGATTTTTTTTTCCCCCCTCATGTTCCCATTATATTTGTTTGTAAAAGTGGAAATCAATTTTGAAGGTAATTTTCTGGAAAGAATGGAAGGGAGGTGGGAGGGCCGGATAAGGCAGAGATGGCAAGAGGAAAAAAAAAATTTAGGCCAGGCACAGCCCAGGGGCAGCTCTTGGCAAGGTGAAAGAAAATTGCATATTCAATCTCCATCCATGAATCTCCCTTGCTGCTGCCCGCCTCCTGCTCGAAAACAATGAAGGCTTTCTCCCCTACGCTGCACAACGCCTGAGTATCAGCGCTCACTTTAACTTCAGGGTCATTAATTCACCTGATTATTGCAGGAGAGGAGAGGGTTGCAGAGGCATCCGTTCTAAAGAGCCCTCCCTTAGCTCATCCTTTGATTAGTTTGGGGTGGGGGGAGTTCAGATAATGTGTTGTCTTGGACTCAGTTTAAAATGGGAGGGGTTGAAGAGGGGGTGAAAGGAGGTAGAGGTGGAAAGGGAAAGATGTGGCCCGGCTTGCTGTGGAAGGGAGGGTGGGAAAGCAGTCATTCTTGCATCCCCCTCTGCCGTGGTGTTATTGCAAATTAAAAGTAGCATGTTCCACTCCGTAGCTATCTTTCAGGGAGGGGAGGGGCATGGGTATATGTCGGCACGGGGATGGGGGGGATCTTATCATTGCTTCTTCAGCAGCCCAGCGTAGTGTCACCCTGTGAGGTGACATTTGAATTTACAATTCCGCTGAGAAAAGCCATTAATTCACAAATTAACATTTCTCCCTCTCTCTCTCTAGCTCTCTCTCTTCCCCTCTCTCTCTCTATCTCACATGGATGTGCAAGCAATTGAAAAGACAAAGGAAATAGCCTTAAGGAAGAGACTTTACTGCTACTCTGTCTGTGCAGAGATTGCTACTACTGCTTCTAGATAGATAAACCAATTACCTGAGCTGCTCTGTTCATGGCAGCCTGCTATTACCTCCTTTTGTGGAGCTGACTCCATTGCCGGATTACACTGTGTGTATCTCATTAATGTAAACCAGCACGATACTGGGCACTGTCCCTGACCCTTCTTGCCAGAGCCCGTTGCTCTGCAGTGGAAGAGGGAACTGGGAGAGGAGTCAAGAGCAGAGGTGATGGTAGGCACAACGTACTTCCTAATGCATAGGGACCAGGCCACGCACCAGGCTTAGAATGCCTGTGCTGAGCTTAGAGGAGATGGGGTCTTCGCTTTTACAGAGGAGGCTGCGTGACGTTAACCCTGATCTCTTCCATGTCTTGGTGAGCACAGAGCATGAGCATGGGCACCAGGTATGGGCAGCTCCTTGCAGCTCCATGCTCAGCATTACCCTGAGTTTCCTCCAGGTGTGGAAATGTGCATGGCAGGCAGATGCAGAGGTGTGAGTATGAAAGCTACGTATACATAGCTATAGGCAGATGTAGCTGACTGTGCCCAGGAGCTAACTGGCTCACAGAGGCACACGCAAGCCTCAGAATAAGGAGCAAATATAAGCACTCTAGCTTATGGACTGAGAGGGCCAGATTTCTCTGTGTGCAGCTCCACTGAAAGCCAGCCAGTGATGCCTGTGGAGACGTTTTTGTCAGACAAACATGGGACACTACTTCCACACAGCCCCCAGTCCTCTTCTGATTCTCTTTTGTGGCTCTCTCCTGCCATGCTCTTTCTCACATGCTTACTTCTGCTGTCACTGCCGCTATGGATGCCTGGAGAGCACATGTACGGTGTACGTACACACACCGGTAGGGACTCAGCCGCCTGCTGATGCCACCCCAGGCACACCTCTGTGACACTGGCAGCCTGCCTGTGCGTACTCACACCCCTGCAGTCACGGCTTCTCCCCACCTGCTCTGGTGAGGTCCCTTACAGTGGCTCCAAGCCTGCTTGCTCGGGCGCACACTGGCACCTACGTGTGTTTGGGCATATAACGTCCTAGCAGTGTGGTTTACATAAAGACTTGCACGTTACTCTTTGCTCACTAAGCATTCTACCTATATAGAATTGGACAGAAATCTTTACCAACAGGTTTTTCACCCCATAAGGGTTTGATAGGCCCCGTTCAATCCGTTCTCCTAACTTTCATGAAAGGCAGAAGCTTGCACGCAGTGGTTCTCCAGGTAAAAGAAAAAAGGATCAGAACTGCTGGTTCTGGAAGCCCAGTCTCCATGTGCTCAGCACACGGAGTATGCGCCATTTCTTCGGCATTGCCTTGGTTCCTTAAATCTTCCTAAAAACTCATCCTCTCAACAAGAGCATCTGCCTCTCTGACATTCCCTGTGCCCCACACCGAGCGCAGCACATGGCTGGGGAGCAGCATCCCGCAGCCGGCGCTGGAAGACGGATCACGATCAGCGGAGGAATCGGCAGGCAGTGCCAGTAATTCAAACCATCCTGACCGTTCAGTGAACCCGAACCTGCTGACCTTGACAGCACTAGACAGCAGCGGCCTCAGGAATCCCAACCTTTAGAGAGGCGTCGGCGAAGGATGGCTCCTGCTCTCTCCCTTTCTTTCTCTCTCTCATGCCGATCACACCCCAGCAACCAAGGGGACCCAACAGTCAATCCCCAGTGCACCAATTAGCTCCTAATTTGGCTATGTCTGCACTCCCAAGTCTATGTCAACGTAATGTTAAGCATCGCTTGCCGTTCATAGATGGAAATTGTTCCTATAGAGGGGTGCTTCTTGTGCTAAAGGAAATCACTAAGCTCCTTGTTCTCAGCCAGGGCCAGAGAGAAACCCCTCCTCCTCCCCAAATGGGGGCCACTGCTGTGCTGTTTGGAGCTCCTGCTTCCCTAAGAGATAGCATCAGATCCTCCAGCCTTGTTTCACTGGATCCCAGAGGGAAGCAACAAGATCTCACCAAGTGATTAGCCCATGAGAATCCTAGCAGGACAGATGAGGGGCAGGGAGGTGACCAGAGTGGAGAGGATAGAGAGAGAAAAATGCAGTTTGTGAACATTTTAAGACCCTTTCAGGGAATACTGGATTTCCTCCAGCTATCTCTGTGGCTGCCAAGTAACACCTGAAACAAACAGCATTTTGTGTGGGCCTGCAGAGACTAGGCTAAGCTCTAAGACCTTGCACATGGAGGACACCTCTGTTCACAGTAGATGGCCTGAAAGAAGCAGTTACAGATACCTATCTGTCGAGAGATAGCAGACATGTCTGTGTGTCTTCTGTCTGTCTCCATCCACAATTCTTTGAGGGTCATTTTTCCATGCACCAATCAGATAAAATTGGTGTCAAATGCAATTTATGGCCATTTTAAGGCCCTTTAAAATGTCAGAATTTTGTTGAGGGGCCTAAAAATAATGCCTAGGTCCACATTTCTCCTTGCTTTTCCTTCATCCATCCAAGCATCCCACTGCTTACATCTGATCAGGTTCAAGATACAAAGTCCTCTTCTGACACAGGTCAACAGCTATAGGAAAACACACAGGAGCACAGTGCCAGAACAGGAGCTAGGTCATGGGTATCACTCTTCCCATTTGCATGTGGATTAGGTCAGGATTTCTTTCTCTCACTGGCTCTGCCTTTTTTGGGAGCTTAGAGGTGTTATTCTGCTTTTAAGCTAGGGAATCTGCATCGGGACAGGTTTGTAGGCATCTGATTAGACCTTAATGAGGTGGTTATTGTGTATGAAATGTCCATCAAGTCTTGAGTGTCTTCTAACCCTCTCTTAGATGCTTTAGAAAAGGCTGTTATAAAGGACAGGTATACTTCCATGCTTGGTTTCCCAAAGGAGCTGTTGGTTTTTTGCTTTGGATTTTGGCATCTAATGTGGGAAGAGGTAGGCCTTGAACAGAAAGAGTTGACCTTGCAAGCAGATCAGAACTATCCTAGAGGGACAACTTTACTAAATCCCAGCAAATTAAAAAAAAACCAACACAAACTCAAACCGCTAGCTAATCCTCAAAGATACTTACGGCTCTTGTCTGCACAGCCCTCTCTTGATTGTGAAACTGATTGCTATCCATCACTGTTTGGGGACTACATCTTACAGTTTGGAACATATTTCCAACACACATCTTATAGAGGTCGTATCAGTATAGGATCCTTCATGTAACAGTAAGGGCCTTTACATGAGTTCATGCAGAAAGATTCCAAATTACTGTACTAATGCTTACAGTTATTATAGGAATGAGCATTCAAAGAAAGAGTTTGCATGGTGACAGTCCAAGCAGATTGCCGCATATTGCAAGCCTGTAGCTCTTTCATTGCATGGCATTTTGCAATTACCCGTCCTGTATAATACATTGTTTATTAACCTTCCCATTCTGAAGATCTCATTTACTACTGAAATGTGGCTGACTCTCAGGTGGACCATGGCAGATGTTGAACAATACAGAGCATCAACAGTGAAATTTTGCTGTGCCATGTCCAAATGAAACCACAGGAGAATTAAGATATGCTGTGGGTAATCACTCAGGCTGGATTTTGTTCAGGACAGCCAGGTTAATGTCTGCACTCTTGCAAAAAATGCCATGGGAATTTTAATGACTCTGAGTGATTGGAGCCTTTGTTTTATGGCACGTCAAAAATGGCAGCTCTAAAAACACTCTGCTTGAGCACTGGTTTAGTGCTGACTCAGAAGGGCTTCCAGTAACATGATTCACTAGCACCTGGCTCAGGGGCAGGCACAGCCCTCTTTGACTTGTGAGGTTATGGTAAAGTGTGTATGAGGGGAAAATAAGGTGGAATGAAAGGAAGGGAGAGTCTAGAGCAAGGGAAACAGAAGGAACAGGAGCATGAAAAGGCAATGGAACCCAGCAGGTTAACGAGCAATTCATATTTTCTACACTGCGCATTCGAGGTGCCCGTGGCCTGATCCAGATCTGCTGAGCTCTAGTGCTGGTGGCCTCTCGGGTGCCAGTGTGCTCTGCTGGGATCTCGGGGATCTCCCAGAAACTGGGACCTGGGCTGGATGGGGGCAGCGCAGATCTATGCTCCCTCCCTTGTCTCTAGCGGTCGTGATAGCAGTGTTCATTTGCATGTCAGGCAAAGCACTGCTTGAGAAAAAAAAACCCTCTGAGTGTGGCGGTGTCAGCGCTCGCTGTTGTTCGACAGTGTAAAATTAAATTAATAAAGCCCCCAACACAGGAAAACATAACAGGAAATTAATGGCCTTTACTGTCGCTCTGATGCAGTCATTTGCAACCCTGCTTTCCGCACCAAAGACTTCATAAATGCAAGCAGTTTCTCTAAACAAGCATAGTTAGGGCTGCATGCGATGTAATTTTTTGCATTGCTTCTGTCCTTTGGAGCTAACAAAAGCCACCCTTTTTTATGTGCTTACCAAGGGGGATCCTGTCAAGAAGTAGCTCCCCAGTGGCAGCTCTAAAAACACTCTGCTTGAGCACTGGTTTAGTGCTGACTCAGAAGGGCTTCCAGTAACATGATTCACTAGCACCTGGCTCAGGGGCAGGCACAGCCCTCTTTGACTTGTGAGGTTATGGTAAAGTGTGTATGAGGGGAAAATAAGGTGGAATGAAAGGAAGGGAGAGTCTAGAGCAAGGGAAACAGAAGGAACAGGAGCATGAAAAGGCAATGGAACCCAGCAGGTTAACGAGCAATTCATATTTTCTACACTGCGCATTCGAGGTGCCCGTGGCCTGATCCAGATCTGCTGAGCTCTAGTGCTGGTGGCCTCTCGGGTGCCAGTGTGCTCTGCTGGGATCTCGGGGATCTCCCAGAAACTGGGACCTGGGCTGGATGGGGGCAGCGCAGATCTATGCTCCCTCCCTTGTCTCTAGCGGTCGTGATAGCAGTGTTCATTTGCATGTCAGGCAAAGCACTGCTTGAGAAAAAAAAACCCTCTGAGTGTGGCGGTGTCAGCGCTCGCTGTTGTTCGACAGTGTAAAATTAAATTAATAAAGCCCCCAACACAGGAAAACATAACAGGAAATTAATGGCCTTTACTGTCGCTCTGATGCAGTCATTTGCAACCCTGCTTTCCGCACCAAAGACTTCATAAATGCAAGCAGTTTCTCTAAACAAGCATAGTTAGGGCTGCATGCGATGTAATTTTTTGCATTGCTTCTGTCCTTTGGAGCTAACAAAAGCCACCCTTTTTTATGTGCTTACCAAGGGGGATCCTGTCAAGAAGTAGCTCCCCAACAAATGGGTTTAGGAAGATGAGAGGAGGGAGCTAAGTCATGCCAATGATGCTAGGAACATCTTCTGCCCTGGCAGAGGGAACGGCGTAGCTCCCGGTGCCCTGCTTTCCTGCGGCAGCAGCTCTCCCCGAGGGCTCTGCACTAAAGGCAATGTTGTGAACACCACAACAGCATAAATCAGGATAACCCTTCTGATAACTTTCAGGATGTGTAAATCAGTATAACCACTGAATGCCAGAGACTGAGAGATTTACACTAACTAGGGGATCTGGCCCACTGTGTGATAGTGCTGCTTGCTACTCCGCCAACATAAAGAAAGCAAATGCACTGGGTCCTGGAGGCAGCTGCGTTTCTATCTGGCTAGCAATCAGGCCCAATAATGCTAGTGAGAGATACTGGACCTACACTCTGCCCCTCATGGCAATGGTATAAATCCCCAATGCCTCTTCTGAGGTAAGGGAATTGTTGTGGATTTGCAACAACCCGACTGAGAGCAGAACATGCCCACTCGCCTCCAGCGTACCCAAAGCTCACAAAGCTGCGGCGACTGCTCACACAGAAGCTTTGACTACCCAGGCTAACACACCTCATCTGCAAGTGCTGTAGCACTTGTTGTACACACGTCTGAGGCAGTTCTGCTTGCAGCCTAACACCTGGAAAGGCCTTTCGTGGTGTATTCAGTAAGAATGGACATGCTGGTTGTTACTATCTAACGCACAAACCTAAGTCTGTACAGACTTAGTTTCCCAGATGCTCTGGGCTGAATTTGCAATCATACACTTAGATGCTGTAGTAAATACATATGATTTTCATACGCATATACACACTCACTTCCTTAAATGCACATTTGCATGCTCCCATGATAATCCAAGACAGATCTGAGTACACAGTTCATTACACATTTGCACACACAATTCATTTCATTTACATTCTCATTGAGCATTGCCATTTTGCTCATGTAAGCCCTGCATTAAAGCGGCACTGCCCATCCCTGCTCCATCTGAGGTACTCCATCATACCCAGCCCCTCTGCTAAAAGCACTGCAGCCCCCCAGCTGTCAGGCACCAGCACACATCTCACTCTTCCTCGGTCAGGCACGCTCACTTCCCTGCATGAGCAGCCTTCCTTGCTCACCGATTCCTCATCGGAGCTATACTCTCATTTCAAAACATTAAATCCCTTTGTTTCTGAGCCTCTCTGCTCTGAGCCTGAGCACGTAAGTAACAAATACGCACAGTTTATGTATCGCTGACAAGCTTAAATTACAGAGACGCGTGGACCATCAATTAGCACACTCTGATTCAGGCTTGCGGCTTCCCTTGAGGCAAATGGACACAGGACTCTAAACAACTGCAGAGTTCGTGAAGGCTGATGCACTTCCTCGAGGTGATATTCCTCCAGCACTTGTCTCCCACTGTCCCTGTTTTTGCAGGATACTGTACATAATCTGAACTTGTACTGTATCTTCTTTCACTATCACAGCGTAGATCCCTGATAACGTTCCTTCTCTATGCACTGCTGGACCTTGCCAGCTCCTTCCGTGCCGTGTCACCTCTGTCCTGCATTCACTTGGGATCCTTTCCACCTGAATTTGAGGTTTATCTTCCTCCCCACCAGTTCGGTTATCACAATCAAAGCCTTGGCAATTCTTGCAGCACTACTATGTGCTGAAATACAGAACTGGCGATGAGGCTGCAAAAATTATTCTGGAAGGCAATGTGAACCAAACTTTAGAGCCTGACTTTTCCAAACCCTACTGAGTAAGGCAAGAAAGTTACACAGGTGAAAAGATGGCCAGATTAGGGCTGCCAGTCCTTGCCCTTGTCCCTGCAGTGGGGAGTACTGCATTAGTTTGATAATCATCGAGGATGCAAGCAGAGTTTCTAGAAACATCGTGACAGCCAGGTGGGATCAGCTTGTGCAGACCAGGACACCAGCACCAGACACTTCTGACCGTGTGAAAATGCGCGATCTGCTCCCTCAGCCCAGGTCTTTGTCCCTGATCCCTCCCTTGGTTGGGGGTCAGCTCAGACACAGATGCCGGTCCTCTGTTCCCAGCAGAAGCCCGATGCCAGGGTCTGGAGCCCAGGTCTGACAGCGCTGGGCTCCTTCCTGGACCCGCGCCGAATGCAGCGCGAGGGTCTGCGCAGGGCTGGCTGCCGTGAATGACAAGCGCTGGCTATCGATCGCGTTCTGAACTCGGCCCAGCCGATAGAAGGTAATTAATGACTCCATTTGCCTCAGTACCGAGGAGAACAATTGAGTTTGAAACTGCAACAACTGGCAGCGCGGGGAAAGGCCCCCCGGGACGTCCAGGAAAGCAGCCTGACAGGCCCGGGCTGCGCGGGGACACGGGAACACATCAGAGGGGGAAAAAAGAGAAGGGAAACGGGATAAAGGGAAGGAGCAGTCTTAACACAAAGGGTGGCTTGGGAAAGGGCAGCACACATCGCCAAGAGTGCCCGGGGAGTGGGACAGGGCGGCTCTGGGTTAAGCACCCCGGTGGGGATGGTGGCAAAGGCTGCAGGAGAGGAGAGGGTCGCCTCGCGGGAGCAGAGGGGTGGCATTTCGGCAGCCAGAGCAGCACCGCCGCATTAGACAGATGTGTTTCCCTAGGAGGCTTTGACAATCAGATGGGTTCTGCTGTGTCACCTGGCTGGCACTTCTCATGCCAGTCACATTCGCTTTTATTATGACTGTGGTTTTTATTGGTAGTGCTGCGAGGCCCCAGCTGAGATCCGGGCCCCACAAGGCAGCAGGCAGACGTGTCATGGGGACGGTAATAGCCCCTGCCCCAAAAGAGAAGTATCATCTCCATGGTTGTGTGCCAGCTGCACAGCTTCTCATGACCCTCCTACATGCTCCTGTCCCACAAAGGTCTTCCTATGTCAGCGATACATCTGAATTATTTGTAGAGATGGCCCCGTCCCACCCTGAGCAAGGGTGCTGTCTGTCACCAGTAGCCAGGGAAATAAATAACTGTATTATGCCGCTTTGTGCTACCTGTACACGATGGTGTCTTTGTGGCTCCCAGACCTGGGAATGTCTCTTTGTTTTGGAGCTATTTAATGGGCGTATTCGTTGCGTCAGATGTAGTTAAGGTTGTTCCTGTGTCCTCTGGCCCAGCATTTCCTTGTTATCTGTCAGGATACTTCTGTGACACCCGTGGAGCATTTCTGTGTCTCATGTCGAAGGCTTGCGCTGAACATGGGCTGTGTGCGCTCCCTCGGCAGCCCCTCGGGAGGAGAGATGTTTCCTGTCACACGTGCAAGGCCAGTCCCGATCACGCTGACAGCAACTGTGCGTTCTTCTGAGGGACACAGTGACCGAGGCCGTGGTTCACCTCTCAAGCTGTTTGTTAAGATCCTTCTGCTTAAAGAGAGAGGTGTCCCTGTGTCACAGTACCACAGAGTTTCCCTCGCCAGTAAAAAGGGGACGGGGAAAGGTGATGATGCTTCCTGCTGGCACAGCTAGTGCAGTTACCTATGCGGCATTCCCAGCCTCATCCGGCAGCTGAAGCCTCGCTTCGCCACCACACCCCTTCCAAGAGCTGTTCTCTTGGCAAATCCCCATCCCTTAAGCTTTTACTCCTAGCGCTGTTCTCCATCAGTTGAAGTGGCCGTTGCCCGCCACAGTGCCGTTCCTCATGGGATCTGCTAGTCTTCCCCAAATCAAATTTTCCCCAGGAGCCCTCCCTTCGCTTTCACCCACAGCCCTTTGATGGACCCCATCTCTTCCCCAGAGCCCTCTCTGCTCCTTACTGCCACATTTGCTCATCCCCATGCAATTGGCAGCTCCCATACTTCGTGTGTTACAGTATTTGAGGCTTCTCTTGATAGTCCAGCTCACAGAGTCATACGCTTAGATGAGAATTGCAACTTTGATCTAAAACCAGAGATAAATGTCTGTCCCTTGCAGTTTCAGGGAAAAAATGAAAATGCATCCTCTATAGGTTTTGACACGAGAAAACAAACACAGGGGATTTACAGTCCTTTGGTTTTGAAGAAAATATAATGATCCATGACTGTGAATGTCTCGGTGTTAGCAACGCAAGACATATAAATCTGTCCTTCAGGATGATCTCTGTGAAACTTTCTCTGCTTCATAAGTAAAATCCATATGCACAACTGATATTATTGCTCTGTGAAGTTTGGGATTAGTGTGCCCTACCATTATTAAGTCCAATACTACCACAAGCTGTTTAGACAAGGTCCACCTCAAGGTAGCCTACAGGCCTCTGTCGAAAGTTCTGTTGTAGATTTTAAAGCCTAGGTCATGGTAGAGCGTCCCACCCCCACATCCAGAACTCCCACATAAACTAAAGCATTGCCTCTCTCTTTACAACTTTTCCACCTCTCCCTATCTATTTGCTTGCTTTGGTCATTCCAATTTCTTCCCTTTCTCCTCCCTCCATCCTTTTCTTTCATTTCCCACTGACTATACGGGTCCTTTCTTATCAGCTGGTCCTGAGTTTCCCAAATACAGATACGCCCTTACGTGCACACACACACACGCTGACACAAATAAATAAATAAATAAAAAGGTCAGTGAGCAGAGCAGCAATAACCCCTAAAACAGTACTATCAGAGGGACATGATTGATCAATTGAATTCCATAGCGGCTGAAAAATGTGGGATTAAGTAGTGTATTATACGCACAATGAGTTGAGGCATGATGTTCATTTCAAGTTCATTTCGCCAGCCCTCTGCCACCAGATCAGGCAATCAATAGGGGCAGCAGATATCATATATCACCTCTCTCCGTGCTAGGGAGAGAGCACCATAATCTCTCGCAAATTTAGAGTGACAGATTTGTCAAGATCTGAAGGGCCCCTGAATAAATGAAGGAAAAGAGACTCCTACAGCGACTTGGGAAAGCTGTGGTTTCAGCTCCTTCACACAAAGGCATGGACCGCGCACACGCGGGGGACACGCGTGCACAGGGCTCTGCAGGCAGGCAGGAACTGCAAATACGAGTGCGTGCGTGCACGAATCTGTGTAACCACCCAGGGCAACCCGCTAAGGGAAAAATCCGGTTTAATGACAATCAATGGAAGTTTTACCGTATACATGAAGCCCTGTCCACTCACACCAACCTCCACTCATAGTGTAGGGCTGCCACCCTTGAAAATCAGATATAGCCTAAACCAGCCGCTGCAGACAGACAGCTGCTCAGGCATGTAGAGTGATGCAGAATCTAGAGAATACCAGAATAATGATCTACTGCAAAAATACCCACGTGTACTAGCATCATGGTGTGCACGTGCACACTGACTGACACATGTGGAAAAATCCTCAAAGGCAAACAGCTTCACGGGCTGCAGACAGGTTGAGACAAGTGCTGATACAGAAACACGCTTTTTTTTTTTCCTCAAGCCTGGACCCATGAGTTCTGTGCCAGCTTTCTGCAGGGAGGATCAGACAGAAGTGCTTACTAGAACTGGGAGCATAAGCCTCGAGCTACCCTAGTCCTCCTGAAAGCCAGCCCCTCCAGTAACAGCCCAGTCCCTCTAAAACACAGACAGTGTGCAGTCCACCAAGCCTGGTCTTTGCTTTGTTTGCTCTTAGTGAAATCTGCCATGAACTCCAGCTTTCAGGAATTTGAGAATTTTCCCTTGTGTGAAAAAGCCCAAAGAAAGGAGAAAATGCCAGGCATCAGTGCCCGTAAATAGCCCTGCTCTGGCTAGGGGTGGAAAAGAAAGAAGGGGCTGCTCGAGGGAAGGCTGCTGGCTGGGACAAATCAATATGTAATATTTTCTATGGTCTTGAGAGTGGTACGGTACTACGTTACTGTATATAATGTACTATTGATTATATCATATCGTATAATCACCTATAAACGGATATATCTCATAGCCAGAAGGCAGCAGGCTCAGTTATAACTCTAGGCCACCAGTTGGGCATTAACTGTGCCAGAAAAATACCCATCTTGGCACCATCCACAAGCTAAAAGATGAAGTGGCAGAGTGGCACGGTTCAGGCCGTCGCACAGTGAATGCCACTCCAGGCTCCCGGGAGCATCGCCTGCCCATGAGCACAGTTGCAATCACATGGAGGAGGGAAAAGCTCTGTATAGATCCCTCAATCACTGTCTTGACAGACAGCAAATTTCTGAGATTCACAGGCTGGAAGCCACCAAGGAAGGCTGAAGTATGAGGAATAATAGTGAAAAAGCAGGAAGGTAATCACAGGGTGAGAGGGACAACCTGATCTTAGGTTAGACAGGGTGATAAGACAGTCAGACTTGTGTCTGATGAAGCACAGTAGGTAGAGATTCAGCATGGAGGGTATGAAGGTATATCAGCATGGATGAGACAGGGGATTATAACGAGTCTCACCAAAGTTAGGCTGAGAGGTGACAGCAAAGATACTCAGCACAGTTGGAGAAGATGATAATGAGCAGACTTGCCTCAGATGAGATGAGGGATTATGACAAAGGAAGATTCACTTCAGCTGGGACAGGAGGTTATAACAGACAGACTCACCTTGGATGTGACAGATGCTAATAGCAGGAGACTCACTCACTTCAGATAAAAAGGGGTTATAACCGAGATAAATGCACCTCATTTGAGTTGGGGGATAACAGGGGAAAAAAAAAAACCAACGCCAAACCAAAACCAGGTGGGTGATAAGATGGTTTATCACAAGGAGAGATTCACTTTGGATGGGGCAGGCATTTATAATGGACTCACCTTGGAGGGGGTGGGTGTTCTGTGAGAGACGTGGATGGCACAGCAAAGATAGGGACACCTGGAATGTAGCAGGAGGCACTGCGGTGAGATTGGACTGTGTTAGAGGGCTGTTGGGGGACAGAGATGCACTCTGGACATGCTGCTATGAGAAAAAGGGTGTTCTTCTAGTAAGAACAAAGGATTACCAGGAAGGCCGATTCCCACTGCGTAGGACTAGGTTTTGTAATGCAATAATTCATTATGGATAGGAAGGGGGACTGACTCAGATAAAGGTTTATCTCATTTTGGAGGGAGTTTTATAACAGATATGGGTTGTGATAAATCATGAGCTACATGTAGGGGAATGGGACGGAGATCATAACAGGAACCAACACATGTTGGGTGGGACAGATGCTCCACAGGGAGAGACTTGTCTCTGGTGAAACACTGAGTCAGAAACAGGATTGTTTCTGTTATATGAGGGGGATGATAGGACAAGATCAGATGAGGAGGAAATCCTAACAGAGATACAACTGACTCCCTTCCAAGCTATAAGAGAGCCCTTTCTCCATTCCAGGCTTTCTCAGCCCTCTCCATTCCAGGTCCATCCTCAGCACTCTTGTTTCTCTGTGAGCTGCTCCTCCAGTAGCCCTCTAGCGATGCTAATCGCTGTGCTTTGCTCCCATTTTATGCTCAGCAATGGAGATTTGGCAATTTTTAACACTGAAAATCAGCGGAACCGAAACTCATCTCTGAGCCGAGCACCATTCTCCACAGCCTCACTCACCCTGGGCAGGAGAGTCCCACGGAGACGGCGGGAGCAGCCCGGCTGCTCCAGCAGACAGGAGGGGGCTTCCCATGGGTCCCTGCAGCCTCCCCATCCTACAGGAGTGGCACAGCTCCCTGGGTGGAGGCAGAGGGCCCCGCTCTGTCCTTGTCCCGCATCCCTCACTGATCCGAGCCAGGGTGGTGCTAACTCCCTGTTTTCTCTGTCTGTGCCCTGCAGATGTATCCGAGGGCTCAGTTCCCAATGGAGATTCCCAGAGCAGCGTGGACAGTTTGCGGAAGCACCTTCGTGGCGACACTTTCACCCAGCAGCAGCTGGAAGCTTTAGATCGAGTTTTTGAGCGTCCTTCTTACCCTGACGTCTTTCAAACATCAGAGCACATCAAATCTGAGCAGGTGAGGGCCCAGCCTGGTAATGGGGAAGCACAGGCGCCCATAGGATGATGGCAGGGAGATTCCCTCTACCAAAATCACTCTCCCCCTCTTCACCCTTTGTTCCCACACTGACCCATTATTGCACATACATTGCATTTACATTTTACAACCTCTTTCTAGCTGTAAATATATCACTATGCTGATGCACATGTATACACAAGCTCTACCTCCTCTTGTGAACTGTACTCTCCCTAAATCCCCGTGTCTGCCTTACCCTCTGTATGCACACCCACAGGCATGCGGGCATGTTCGTGCCCTGGATGCGCAAACGCTGCCATGCACGTTCACTGAGGCACAGCACCGCACAGAAACTCCTGCACCCTCGGATCTCAGCAGTGACCAGCGAGCCACAGGCTCGGGCTTTAACGGAGCATTTTCCTTCACGGCCCAAAGCTGAGGCTTGACTCCCATCTCCAACCTAGTTTTCCACACTTCTGCAGCTCTGCCCCCACTTTCCCTTACTCCCCCGCTCCCCCGGCCTTTTATCCCAAAAGCTGTTTGTCTTAATAAAATGAAAATCAAAAGTCTTTTTAAACCGCCCCAAGCCATAAACCAACAAAGGAAGAGAAGGAGAGGCTGGCTGTGGACTCCCTTCATCCCAGAGTCCCTGGGTTTATTACAATGAATAACCTTTATTTACTTTCATTAGACTATTAAGCACCAGCACAGTCATTTTTCCCCCTGAAACTCTGAGCAGGGCCCATAAAGCAAATCCGAAGCCTAATTGAGTTCATTTTAATTTCTCTCCGATCACAGCGAATTACTCTGGTGATAAATCAGGGGGCAGGCTCACCCCCAGTAGAAGGCCTAATTTGCAGCTAATTACAAAACTGATTTCTACAGGAAGATCAATACGAGAAGGAATTGGAAATGACTAGGCAGTCCTAGCCAAGCAGGGATGGGGCGGGGAGGGGGCAGCGTGCGGGGAGCCCGCTGGAGGAGGGGGAGACGTGGGGAGGGGGTTGGGGAAGCGCATGGAAAAAAACGGAGCAGAAAGAGCAGAAAATCAGTTTTAATTTAACGTAATATTAATCAGAGCAACTTTTCCTGCTGTTTTGTAGCCTTCCCGGTTTCTCCAGCTCCCGCGTCTGGTCCGGAGGCTGCCACAATAAAAAGGCAATTACCAGAGCCTTTCGGACAGGACACCCTTTCAGATTCAATGGCTCTCCCCCTCCCACCCTTCTGTTAGCCATGTGGCTCCCCCCTCCCCAATTTCATACCCCAATGCACAGAGTGACAGAGGCAGGGGCTGAGGTTTCTTTGTTTGTTTTTAAAGAGCTAGGACAGAGGTAACAGCAGAGGGGAGGCAGACGACCCAGCGAACCCCCCCCCCTGCCCCAGCCATGTCATTGCAGTCCCCTGCCCCAGCTGTCCTTGTCACCAGGGCAAACCCCCCCCGCACTGCTCAGCCAAGCAGAGGGGATGTGGGTTTCCCCTCCCTTCTCCCCCGGGCCGGCACAGGCAGCCATCCCTGTCCCCACAGCACCATACCACAGGTAACGGGCCTGATCCCATGCCCGTCCTCACCCCTCTTTCCCCTTCACAGCGGCACACAGAGGGGTGGGATAGCTCATCCTAGGCTCCCCCCCCGCAACCCTCTTGTCACTTCATCTTCTGTTTCCTCCTCCTCCTCCTCTTCCATCTGTGCAGGGGTTTGCATCTCCCCTCTTCCTCCCCCCCATCTGTACACCCTTCCCTTTCTCCCGGCGCATCAATAGCGAGCTGTCTTTCTCCTCTCTTCCCCAGGGTAATGAGTACTCCCTCCCAGCTCTGACCCCTGGTCTCGATGAAGTCAAATCAAGTCTATCCACCTCTGCTAACCCAGACCTGGGGACAAATGTGTCAGGACCCCAGACGTACCCTGTGGTGACCGGTAAGCTGCCTGACCAAACAGCAGAACCAAGCTTTTTATTTATTTCCCTCATCACCATTAGCTTCTGCTTTTTCTGCTAATGCGAGATATCCCTCTGTGGCAAACATGGAGAGAGACAGAAAGACTGTGGAGGATGTAAGGGCTCAAGAGAAGCTTGATATTGAGTATTGGTGGGTTTGGGTACACCTAGAGGTGCCCAGGTGTAACTCAAAGACAGGCAAAGCCAGGTGTGAATAGGGAACTTGTGTGCCCAGATGGGGCTCAGGATGGATGTCAGGGAGGACAGGTATGTCCAAATACGGACTGGGATTTTTTTCCTTTGTGTCTGAGAACAAGAGGGTCGTGGCTTACCCATGAGCCGCACTTAGTTATCTTGGGGAGAAATAAATAAGTTTTATTCAGCCCTGGCATTTGAAAGGGGCATTTGCAAACTAAATACTGAGGTCTGTTGAACTGTGACTGCTAAACTCCCTCTTCCTTAATCCCATGAGTCTCTAACAGCAGCTGGCAAAAGAAATTTGTTCACAGCCTTCCCCCTTCCCTCCCATGCGGGCACATTAAACTCAGGTGTGACTGGGAGAGCAGGAAACGAGAGCAAGCATGAGACAATAGAGGAATCGGGATATACAGAAGCAGGAGGCAACTTCTGCAGCAGCTGCTCCACAGAAGCTTTGTCTTTGCTGGTGGCACATGCAGGACGTGGGCGGCACGGGGCTGTCGTGGGGCCGTGGGGCACGCCATCCTGACACGAGTGTTAGACTGCCTGCCCTGTGCATGTCTAGAGCCATAAGGAGGTATTCTGGTGCCACGGCCCTTCTTCTCAGGCTTTAGTTGCCACTGCTTACCCAGCTACCCTAGATTTGCACATCTCCTCCTGGGTAGCCAGAGCAGCTGGTAAGGCCTGAGTGACTTGCCCTGGTTTTGTAAATCCCCCTTGCCCTGTAACTGCTGTGGCCCCTCTAGAAACCTCATGGTGTAAGTTGAGAAATAGCTCATGACAAAGAGGTCTAAATCCTGTTAGCAAGGGAAGGAGCTCTGCCTCTTGGCCAAAAGGCTGTCCTCTGATGGTGCGGAATCAAGAGCACTGGAGTTTTTATCTCAACTTCTTCTTGCAGAAACCCCAGCAAATAGCCCCTGAGGTCTCATGCAGCTCATGGCTGAGGCAGGCAGTCGTTGCTTGTTCAGCAAACACTGAGCAAAAGCACATTATTACATGCAACTTTTGGCTACCAGGACTTTGGGACCAGGCAGGATTAGTAACAGTTTCCCCAAATATAGAGGAGATCCAGTGTGAGGTCTGCAAAATGTCATGGAGAACCATGGGGAGGTGAACTGCATATTTGGAGTGTCTAGAAAGTGTGACATCCCCAGACTTTTTTCATGGCTTTTACTGCTATCAGGCTTGATCCAGGATCCTTGTCGCCATGCAGTTTCTTAGCCAACCAGAAAAAAAAAGGCTCAGCTGTGGCAAACTTGTTCCACCTTTCTTGTATTTGCATATGCAAGACAAAACTCAGCTGGTGTCCATCTAACATTTAGCAGATCTACATCTCTTACAGGAAATACTTGCCTGTCTTTGGGGGGCAAAGCCAGTAGGAGAGTAGTACTGTCCTTCCTTCATGGAAGGCAGATCTCCATAGTTGGATGTAAAGGCGAGGCGCCTAAAATCAGAGTTTAAGAGTCAAAGGAGCCATTAAAATAATTCCTTTTAGTCCTTCTGTCTAAGTGAAGATTGTGAATACCAGCCCAACACAAGAGCAGAATTTCCAAAGGCTGGGGACCCTGCACAAGCTTTGGACATGACTCTCACAAGGGGACAGCAGGAGACAGATTTGGCCTCACAGAAGAGGCTGCGGGCTGAGGCAGAAAATCTTCATGTCCCCCCAACCCTGTGCCATCCCCACTCTGTTCCCTGCAACACTCCCAGCTCAGCTCAAGAACATCCCCATCTGATCCATCTGGATCCAAGAGTGAGAAAAGTTCATTTCAGACCCAGCTTGACATTCCCAGGTGGCAACTTAGCACTAACATCTCAATCTGTATGCGACATTTCAATCAGCACAGAGTAACAAAAGCAGAACTATTAGCGTTGGGAGCTGTTCACTGCTGGTAATGATGGGGAAACTCAGAAACTGGAAATGAAAAGGGAAAAAAACCCCTCAACACCCTGAAAGGCAGCAGGGGAAGAGGGGTGGAGAATTTTTCCTCCACACTTAGGCCAGGATCCAATGTTTGGATTAATGGTGCCATTACCCAAGAAAGGACTTCAGATAATGCTCATTCTTAAAATGTTTTTGCTGGCAATTAAATGGTTGCAGTTATTGATCTTCATTGATCTGATGTCCTCAATTTGCATAATCTATTAAAGATGAATGATTCATTATATGTTTGTTATGGGGCTGGGCAATGCTTTCAGGAAGGACCAGAGATGTGAGGAATGCAGTGCTGCCTCCTGATCTACCCCAGCCAGGAAATTAAGGGAGAGCCTAGGAACACGCAGATTTCTTTGGTATCACCCAGATCCCTTTCCCAAGGGATACTGGAGTAACAGCGAGTACTGAATTGCTGGCTGCCTGCTTTGCTGCTATAGTGTCAACTTTGAAATGTCCCTTTGCTCTTGTCCCAGGGCAGTCTGTGAACCCAGGTGATATCTGAAGCAAATGTGGAACAAGTCCACCCATGCAGGGTACAAACTCTGTGTGCAGTCATGTCAGGATGTAAGGTTTAGCTTCAGTCTATGAGAAAGTCTCTCCAGCTCAGTTTTCCCAGACAGAAAAAAGTACCACTAGCTCTTTCCAAACCAAAGCTGTCTGGCATTGGATTCTTGCCTGTTCTGTTGACTTCAGAGAAAGTCCTTCTCTCCCTGGCTCATGACTAGCTTTCCCCAGCAAGTTCTCTCAGCTCATGCTGTTCTGAGAACACACCCCTCCAAAAGCCATCAGAACCTCAACAGCATGTAACTACCTAAAATCTTGGAATGGAGTGAGATAGTTAAGTACAGATGTTGCTGAAGTCCCTTTATCTGTCTGTAAGCTTCCTAGAATTGAAGAGCTAGAAATGCTGCAAAATGGGCAGCCTCATCCCCAGCATGCATGAAGGCTTCCCCAAAGCCCTGGGCATCTATTCAAAGACATGGCTTAGCACCACAGTTACATACAGCACAGCCTTGCCTAGTACTGCCAATATCAAGCACTGCCTTTAAGACAATTGTTCTAACGTGTCTTAGATGGTCCATTTATTACTCACATCTCCTACAGCAAGTAAGCAAAAACATTTGTTTACTATGGAGCAGACAGGTCACCCTTATTTCTCCTCATTAAGTATCTGCAGGGAATTGCTACGAATGAGCTGACACTTAGAGGCTAGATGGGCACCAGGCTAGGAAACATGCTCCCCCATCCTTCATATAGAACAGACAGTGTGGAAATTTTCAACTTCTTTATGAAGAGAGAGAAAGCTCTTAAAAGCTGCCACCTCACCTCTTCCATCACACATAGGCCAGTGGGCCAGCTACATCTTGCCTCGATGTTGCATGGCCATCATAGCTAGATTGGCAGAGATAGTATCTTGGATAGTGTCTTTGGACAGAAACCAGATTTCCTAGAAGCAAAGATCCAGGCTTGAGCATAACAAGATAAGGCGAGTACACACAGTTGAATACCAAGACAAGAATTCTGTTGTTCAGAGATGTTCTACTTCAGTTATTTCTATTGAAGGCAAACAGCCCAGGCAGGTGAGTATAAACCTGTACAGGGCTAAGTAAACACAGAAAACCTCAATAGTTCTCTTTTATTCAATAGGTTTCCACAGGTCTTTGATTTTGGAAGGTACTCAGTAGCTAACACCTGAGAGGTGAGTGGAGGAGAACCTCAAGGTTTTGGCACTAGCAACAGGAGTACTTTAAAAGCATGAGGTTGATCACAGAAGCCTTGAATCCTTTGAGAAGAAAGGTTAAGATCCTTATTTAAGTGCCATCAGAAGTCACATCTTTTGGAATAGGCATGCATGAAAGTGCTGCCTCTTCAAAACAGGTTCTGAGTTCTGGGGACTTAGCTTAATAGTTTGGGAGCAGAGACCTTTCCAACTCAATTATCTAGCCCAGAAGGTACCCAAAAAAGAAGCAGCACTATGGGAAATAAAACACAATGGACTTCCCATGTATGGCTTGAAACTTGTTTATTAACAGACTACTAAAGGGGAGGATTTACCTACTAATGGATCGTAAAATTACAGCAAAGGTAAAGAAAAACTTCCCTTAATTGAATCCCAGCAGTTTTAACTAAATAGACCTTGTTTGTCAGTCCACTACAATCAGTGAGATCTACAAAGAAAAGGTAAAAGACAAGTCCAAGAAAAAAGGGTCGAAACCCCCCACTTCAGCGACTTCTACCATTGCCTGAAACAGGAGCGTGTGTCCCCTTCTCCTCCTGTGAGCTGGTTTCTGAGTGCTTCTGTGCTACGCTTAGCGCCTATTAACAGGAATAGGTAACTTGTAAAATCCATCATCACCCACCAAACCAGCTACCAGGTTCTGTATAGAAAATGTTTCTTTCTATCTGGGAAAGAAATTTTTCCCTAAAGTGACAAATACCATCCAGGGTGAGAAATCGTGATGGCAACTCACAGTGTCAAAGGCACCAAAAAAGCACAAACCCCATCGATCTCGCTTTACTCCAGACCTCCCTGGCATGGGGTCAGATTTTTTTTTTCAGTTTAAGTTAACTTTTTAAATTCATATGAATGTATGCAAAAAAATTTTATAATTACTGACATTAAGGCAACTTGCTATGTCTGGAAGACATACAAAAATAGTACTTAAACAGCATCTGATTTCTATGAGGGTTTTCAAGAGAGCTGTCATGCTAAGCATGGACAAATCACTGGCTAGACACCGGGATCCAAAGTTTTTGTGAAATGATAAACAATCTTTTGAGAACTTTAGCCTCCTGCAAGGTGAAAAGATATTATTTCCTTCATTTCTGTTTAGTGAGTGAACTGAAGAGAATTTTTTTCAGTTCAGGAACCAGGTCATTCAAAACTAGGATTTGAGAAAGCAGGCACATTTGTTTTCCTGTGTCAGTGAGTGAATTAAGCTTGGTGTGAAAGGAGGAGATCTATTAGTTCTAAAATCAGGTTCTAAAATCAGTTCAATTTCCTCCTTATATATACCCTTTCCTTCATTTGGTAAGTTGTTTTTAATGCAAAACCTGCTTAGGAAAGCTTGCTTTTTCTTAGGAAGTCAAGGAACTTGTGGTCATTTTATTTAATTAGCATGGATAATTACAAATACTGTTTTTAATTTAATTCTAATTTCCATCCAAATGTAACTTGACACAGATCACAAGTAAAAAGTTAATAATCTAATAAAATAATAATATGGACTCATCGTTCACTATTTTCTCATATAATAATATGTAAAGACAAATTATATTAAACAACATAATTGCTTTAATAAATGTGCACAGATGCAGTTCATCTACTTTGCAAAAATTGAAATAACCACATTTAGTGTAAGTTTTGTATTTGTCAAAATATTTGTTAGCACCCATAAAATTCAGCCCTTTAGAAAACAGCCTCATAGTGCAAATGTAAAACAAGTTGGTCCAGCTTGCTGTTTTAAATCATGATTAAACCTGACCATTACATTCAGTTGTACTTATATCATTACACTGAGAGGGGGAGCATTTCCTTCCCCTTTTCCTTGTTCGTACTGGTGAAAATTTCCTCTCTTGCTCCAATCTACTTTAGCCTCTGACACCAGTGAGCAATGGCCCTCGTGAGGGCTCGACTGAGCTGACTTGAGAAACCTCTTTAACAAACTGCTAGGGGCCCCACATTGGCTCTGGTGACGGCGAATGCTCCACGCGCAGACCCGCGCGCTGCGGCGCAGCATCACAGCTGCAGCTGCCAGCAGCCAAGCAGCCCGTAGGGCACATCTCTGGGTGCCCCAATGCCCTGAGAACGGAACATGATCATCATTCACGTGGCTGCTACAAGGTTGTTACCATCCTGCCTCATCAAAACAGAGGTATTTTCTGTGAGCAAGCCTCTCCTCTATTTAAGATAAGGAATCAGCAAAAGTAGAAGCCCACAGGACCTCCAAATTTCATCAACTGTTTCCCATCCCAAAGAAGAGATAATATCTTATCTAGTCAAGGAATTTGGAAAGGCAAAAGGTGTTACTAACTCTTCTCCAGGACCAAATGGCTGAGGGTGATAGATGGTCAGATGAATGATCCCTGGAACACACAGGAATAGCGGGGGGGAAAGGAATCACATAAACTATTTCCATGCATCCAATGGAAGTTTCACTGACAATAACCTTATGATGCTGAAGAAGGTGGCTCATGGGCTTGAAAGGCATTTTGAAATGAGGAACCCAGAAATGGATGGACTGAAAGGAATCATGTCTTCGCCTTCCTTAAATTAGCGTTTAAGTGAACTGGGTGATGACAATAGCAGTGAATTGGCATTCCCAGTCCAATTTCCCTCAGTAAGGGGACAGCACTGCAGGCTGCCACGCTCTGTGCTGCTGGACAAAAAAGGGACTTTTTTAGAGAAAAGAGCTATATAGTCTTCACAACAATTTGGTTTTTGACTTGTCTTTTGAGGCTAAATGAAGGATCCAATAAGTATGGCTATGATGAAAAATTGTGATGTAGATATTTTCCCACTGACAGCAAAGACTGTGCTTTATAGCTGAGTTAAGCAACACCTGCTGGCAGGTGTTAATAACTTTTGATCTCCATCAGCCGTTCTGGATTTAACCAGGCCAGCTGCTTGTACAATTGAAACTGCCCACTGCAGTCTTCCAGAGAAATGGAGAGCTTATGGCAATCTCTGGCCCTTCTTTGTAGGTTTAGGATTGCTGTGGGCTACCCAGGAAGATCTATTCTATCTTATGATCTGTAGAACATCATCATGATGAAATCTTGGAGATACCTGTACTGGAGACTGTGTGAAAAACTAACATGTTCTGTTCTAATCACATTTCCCAGCATATATTTCAAAAGCATCTTGTTGAAGAGGTAACATTCAAGTCCCAACCCACCAGGGAACAAGCATATGCTACGCTTTAGGGCAGGAATTAATTGCCCAACTTGATGGGCTGGGTTATGAACTCTACTGCACTTCCCTCTTTGCCAAGTGCACACCAGTTGCACATCTTTTTTTCCACCCAAGACTTTAAAGCACATCTTTCTTCATCAGCTCCATCTAAGAACAAATGTACTTAGAGCCCCATGAAGTTGACTTCAGTGGACTTCTCAAGTGATAAATGCTAACAGTACCCAACCAGCTTCAAAGAGTAAGTCCAGACCACAGGTCTACCGGAAGGTCCATGTTTTACTCTGTACGAAGACTATAATATGTTTTCTCTCCAAAGTAACATGAAGAGTTAGCAAGTCAGTTTGCTCAGAGACCAGCAGTTAATTAGATCAGAGACAAAATCTAGATGTATAAAATTCAGTTTTATAAAAAATGGGGCGAGCAGATTTCACAATTTGACATCAGTGATGTCACAACAGTTTTGACTCTCAGGGGAAAGCAATCCAAGGTTGTTTCTTTAAACATGTATTTCAACAACTCAGAAGTAAAGTATTGGGCCTAGAATATGGATGGATCTGTGCAGAAACAGAAAATAAACCTAAACATGCAAGGCTCATTCTCCAGTCGGCAGGAATACAAAGAGAAGACAAGAAAGGTACAATGAGAAGCAGATTAGTCTTTGCACACTTTTCAGTTGTTCTAGCAAAGGTCTGTTATGATCACAGAGAAGGAAAGGAAAATAGGATGATCTTTATCTTCAGTGCAACATGCATAATGCAAAAAAAAAAGCTAGAAAACTAAGAAATGAAAGAAAAAGTGGTTCTTCTGACATGACAGAGAGCAAAAGTGAAAGACACACTGTGTCAGTCCAGTTTGGCCCTTTGCATTACTTCTAGCACTTCTGAGGCAAGATTCTCATGTGGGACAAAGCGCTGTGACTTCACTGGCTGTAGTATAAACTCACCCGTTTATGAATGCTGAGGACCCAGTCCCATTCTGTTTGCCACAATGAAACCTTTCTAAGGAATGGAGAATACAAATATGAAAAAAGATGTTTCAGTGGTGGGTATAAGCATAGGTTTCAAAACATGTGAGAGAAGATGCAGCTTTGGCACAGGGTTCCTACACAAACTTGGGTACATCTTCCCTGGGCTCAGTTCCTCATGGATAAAACAGCAATCCCTAAGGGATGCTGTAAGGATATGTGTTCTAAAGAGTGAGGCACTGAGCCGATGTAAATATTTGAGAGAGACCCCAGGAAAAGATGAAGAACGTTAAATGCTGTCAAGATGGTGAGCACTGGTGTTCACCAGTGGGTGTGTACAAGCCATCCCTTATGCAGGGATGTGCCATCTTGATATTCTTCGTTTACTGAAAAGGAGCACTGGATGCAGGTAGCTTATCCTCCAGGAAGCCAGCAATGAAAAACAAGCAGCTTATCTAGTCCTGCAAACCCCCCTGCTTCCCTTCCCTTCAGCAGCAGAGAGCACGATAAAAGCTGAGACGAGTCTCTGTAGGAACCTAAAGCTGTGAATCTTCCTCTTGCCCTGTCTGGCCAAAATCCCTTCATTTGCAGGGGGAATTTAGGCCAGAGATCACCAGTTCTAGCTCTCCGCCAGAATAACAGAGGAGAGGGTTAGAAAAGAAGAAAACCAGCCATAACTCAGCAAGTACAGTCAGAAAGAGAGGAGCAGGAGATGCAGAAAATATGTAGTCCTCTGCTGTGTTTCCAGCTATATCCCTACTCTGCTGACCCTTCCAAATTCCCCCCTCCCCCCATTGGGTGGTATTCTTTTGTTGCTTATAAACAAGGATATCGTTTGACATTTAGAAGAAGGGAAGAGCCTGGGACAGGAGTAGATTTCTGCTGCTTTGGTGGGTTGCAAACTCATTCCACCCCCCGTTTGATTATAGATTGGTATTCCAGCCTCAGGAAATCTTATTCCTGACAGATACCTTGGGGTCCCCTAATGCAGCCTTACTGAGGGTCACCCCCCAAGACACAGACAAGCCAGTACGGCACTGCTCCACAGCTTGCTGGCACTGGCAGGACTTGGGAGAGGAAGAGGCAAGTTCTCCATCACAGATATGAAAGAATTAGAGAATGGAGAAAATCAGAAGTGAAAACAAAGAAGGTGCAGCTGAAGTTTGAGGTGGTTAAAATGAAAAATGGGATCATGCCATTCACAGGTGGATAGATAGATCAATCAATTGATCTTGTCTACACTGACACACTTTGGAGCTATAATTCACTGCTGGGGCAATTATTCCAGCATAGCAGTGGCAGGAGTTATATCGGAGACAGAATTCAGGTGCTTTTAGTCAGAGGAGAGTTGGACAACAAAGGAGTAAAAATTGGTAAATGCCATCCACTGGTAAAGACACATGGGATATAAGTTATGTCTGTGCAGTTGCAGAGCATAGAGGGAAAGACGGACAGATAGATAGATAGACACACAAAAGTCTGAGTTTTGGTTGTGCAATCATTTGCTGTCTGACCTTATCCTCGCCTCCTCTCCACTACTCTTAGAGAGAAGAGTGTTTAGCATCATTGTGTCCCAGTCCCTTTGCCGTGTTATTGTTGACTTCTTTATCCCCCTGCACTGAGTAAGTGGTGCTGCCTCTGGAAGGTGCAAGGAATTTTTCTTCATAAGCCTTGATGTGTTCAAGAGAGGGCTGGGCTCATCTCTGCTGTGAGTCTGACAGGGGCTTTAACAGCCTCACAACGCCGGGACAAATAGCTCCTGGTCCCTTAACCCTTCTCAGCTTTGCAAGGCAAGGCCTGGCACTGTTGTTCCCATTGCAAGGGCTTTAGACAGTCTTTCAGGCTGAAATCCTCTCTGTGGTGCCTGGGCAGAGCGGAAATCCAGGGGCTGGATCAGATTGGCCTAATGCTACAGCAGCTTAAGCGGTCTGTTTTACCAGAGATTATGGTTTCACTTACACAGAGCGCCTGAAAAATGCTGCGGTTTAGGAAGGATTATAGCTGAAAATTCCATGCTTTAAAAGAGAAATAAAGCAGGGGAGGGACTAGGAAACCCAACGTGCCTGGGGGCTGTGCAAACAGGATTAACCTCTGCCCATAGCACCTCTTGCTTCTGCCCACCCACGCTTCCTGTGTCCATCCTCTTCTCTGCCCTTTCCTCCCCAGCAGCTCCCCACATCTGCTCTCTCTTGCATAGTACGGAGAGCTGAAAAAGAAGCCTGGAAAATGCCACGGACCAAAGTGCCCCTAGTTTATGTAGGTATGACTGTCAAATGGCATCCCTGAAAAATGTCACTTTGCTTGCAGTCCCTGAAAGCCAGGGGAACTTTTGGCCTCTGCCTGCAGACAGATCTAGTCATCCAAATTATCTAGTATCAACATTATTTGGATAAAGGCTTCAGTACTCCCAGACTGCTGGTGGTGACTCTGCCTGAAGGTAAATCTGTGCACTGCTTGCCATCTGATAACGGAGGATGCAGCAGAAAAATAGCTTTGGGGGTTCTCCATCTACAGAGACTGGCACTGGCACGTGAAGACTCACTGATAGGATTGTAGGATAGTATACAGTTGTAAAAAGCAGAAGCCAGTCTCTGATGTGCTGCCTGCTCTGGTGACTTGCATTAATCGTGCAACAAGAACCAGATACGCCAGCTTCCATTCCCCATATCCTCCACAAAAGGTCCTCGACAAACAGAGCTTCCTATAGCAAAAATGGAGAAGAAATTACAGTCCTCACTTAGCATAGCAGAGACTTCCCATAAGTAAACTAAATAAAGAGGAACTGTACATCTTTTGGCCAGGACTGATCCTTCCCAATCAACTGAACCATGAACATATGTCTTTGCCGCAAAGGAGTCTCGATGATCAGAGACCTTTGCTGGCCATCCAGGTTAGAGGTACTTGGAGGAGAACACAGATGGCAAACTATCATTTTTGCCAGGTAGCAAACCTTTAGGAAACAAATGCCTCAGGATAAACAGCATTCACAGATAGAAACTGCCCAGCCCTTTATTGTTTAGGTGAGCATTGCAGCCTCACAATAAGGTGCCTAGAGTTAATTAAGCCAGTTCTACATTAATGAAGTCAGATTTATGACCTAATTATATATCACATTTATATTTCTCTGTATAAATCAAAACCATTGGAACTAACTTATTTCATAGGCCATTGGCAACACTTGCCATCACGGCAGAGAGATGGCTTTCATTTATTGGCTTTAATTTGTTTACCTGAGGGTGGATGGTTTGCTAGATGATTTGGATGGGATCTGATCACATCATCCATACTTCTCTTTCAGGTGTTCAAATACAGGACTCTATTACTGCTGACCCAACCACAGTGGGTGTTCTGGAGTACCCATGCTTTAGGTCACAGAGTTCTCCAATTCCCAAACCTCTTACTTGGCAGCCAAGTTAGGAGCAGTTTCAAAGCTGTATCTGTTGTGCCTATGCAAACCTGCACATCAGAAATGGAGGTCCAATGCAAACAACAATGAAAATGAGACCTCTTATAAGCCCCCCACATTTCCTCTCTTCCATTATATCCCTCTGTCAAGGTGTCTGTCTGGCAACACTATACTCTGGGAACAATCAGAGTCAGTACTGACTGCTTTTATGGTCAAGGCCCCGAAGTGTGCCACTGTGAATGAGATCAGTTGATCTATTTATCTACATACCTACCTATCTAATCTATCCACTTATTAATTGCATAGTCCCATTTTTCATTTTAACTGCCTCAAACTTCAGCTGCACCTTTTTTGTCAAAGCTTTTACAGAGCTTGGCTTGACAAGCTTTGGCCATTACACCAAGCATCCTGTTTAATAGGTGCTCATAACCACCCTGCTCTCCTGGGGAAGGTTACCTTGGGTTGGAAGAGACAAAGTGGTATAATTCCCTGGGCCAAACTGTGTAAGTGTAGCATCTCCATACACCCTCAGCCAGCGAGAGGAAGCAGCAGGAAAGGGAGCACAGAAGCTTCAGAGCATTCTTCTCCTTCCCAACCCTACGCTTCTTCCTGTCCTCCCTCTCCTGCATGCTCCCTCCCTCACCTCTCCTTTTCCTGCATCCCATCCCTCCCATCTGCCACTGCACTCCATCCTCCCCATCTCCTGCTGCCCCTGCAGAGGCATCCCTGCAGTCAGAGCCCAGCCCCCGGGTGCGTTTACCGCTGTTGTCTCAGCACTGGCTCCTCTGATCTACTCCTAACCTTTTTATTTTTATTTTTGTTTTTAAATTAATTTCCCTGTAGATTTTAACCACTCCATTTTCATTTACCCATTTTGTTCTTCCTCTCCTCCCTTCCCCACCCTCCTCTTCCTCCCCCTGTTCCCTTTGTCTGTCTGTGTCCATCCCTTACCCTACCACAGAAAACCTCTCCTCTCCCCTCAGTATAAAGCAAGAGCCTCATGGAGCCTCTCTCACCCCTTTCACCCCCACCACGCCGGTCGGCTCTGGGCAGGCTGATCTTCAGCCCTTCCACATGGCCCTTTCAGACGATGCGTCCACGCCTTGCTACAGTGCCTTCCTTCATCATGGTGCCCACTTTGGGCAGTCCAGCGGCCAGCCTCTGATAGCAGGTAACCGGCCTTGGCCACAAACTCAGCGGGGATGCTGCAGGCAAGGGGTTCAGTTTCGTCTGACGGGGAGACCAGTAAATGCTGCAAGCTCTTTGAGTGCAAGTGGGAACCAGAGCAACCATGTTCCAGTTCTGTGTATGCAGCACATGTTCTCAGCTCCACGGAGAGTCACAAAAAGATCTCATGCCTGTCCTTCATTTTTTAGAATAAAATGGGAGAAGCAGCTGTAACTACCTAGAAGTGGCTGGGTGTTGCAGTTGGATGGGTTTGGGACTTAGTATAGAAACACTTGTACGGCAAAATCCTGTGATGCCTCAATAGCCATAATGCCCCTGAGTGCTGTAGGCCCAGCAAGGGTACAGTGTGCCAGCCTAAGGTAGATGATTGCAGCTCGAATAACCTAGCCAGCTCCAGGGCTGTTAGCAGGGTCATTCAGCATGGGTCAGTACCTACTAAGTTAGATAAATACGTAGGCAGTTGGTGAGCACTACCATAGCTATGTTGTGAGCAGTATTTGAGTCACCTGGTTTGGGAGTGTCAATGCAAGCTGGTGCCTTCACACAGTAGACCAAGTAGTTAAGAAACAGGGCACCATGTCTCAATGTCAAGACCAAGAAGGGTAGGTAAGAGACTATAGTGTCTTGCAGCCAAAGGAATGTTCCACCACCACCTGAGGTAGGTGGCCTTACAGGGAAGGACAGAAGTGAAGAAATAGGTTGCAGAAGATGACAGCACTTAGGGGCAGCAGGCTGGAGGGGAGGAAGGAGAAGTTTCAGGTGGTACTAGGGGAAACTCACATGCAAGGTCACTGAAGCAACACTGCTGCAGAAGCTCAGGGGTGGCTTGGATGAAACAGTGACCACTGAGGCTGTTGTCACTCCACTGTCCAAGAATGTAATTTGGGCTTTTTCTGGACAAAGTCTTAGTGCAGACCACAATTCGTAATGCTCAAGAAACACCTCTTGCCTCTGCCTCCTTCATGTTCCTATATTATTTTTCTCTTTTGACCTAACATCCTCCCTTTGTCTTGTCAGGTGAGATTTGCATTTCTAAACCTCCCTGTAGGAAAGCAGCAAGTAATAGCAGAGAAGACTTTTGTACTCATAACACTGTCTTGGTCCAATCTTAATGCAGCCAGCAAGCTCAGCCTCTGAGCTCTGGGCACTTCCTAAGCCAAGGAGTCTCCTGATGGGCTCTCTCCAACAGTGTAGTTCTCTGGGGATGCAGTCGTATATGACCACCTGCTAGCCTACAAGGCACCGTGTTTCAGGAGAGGCACCTGCCTTAGGACCCGCCCTTACGGAGAATTAGATATGGGAGAAAGTGCTCAAAAGCTCAGTGTCACAGTGGTGAATGTGCTGTTCCTCACTCAGAAGGCTCCTGGAGAAGGGAGAATGGCTGGAGTTGGAAGCATGTTATGAGTAGGATAGGTGCTAGCTTTGCCATAGCCCTGCAGTAGAAGAATTTAATAATCCTGTCTACCTGTTGGTAAGGAGAGGAGGTAATGGAAGGGGCTTGCTTGTATGTAACAGCATTTTAAGAGTCTCTCTGTGGGACTCCCATTCGTGTTGCTGGTACTGTACTTGTTTGTTATCTTCTTTTTCAAGATTGGGATTTTGACAGATGATCACTTCCCAGTGAGTTTTCCACACTGAGTTTTGAACATCGGCCTCTGTGCGCTCATGTCTGAATAAAAACACAGGGGCATATGTGCACAGATCAAGTAGCAGAGTGAGTGTGTATGTGTTCCCACTTGAATGGAAGTGTCAAAATGAATTAATTTTACCTGCTGCTACATAATGTTCTCTAACTTTTCAGTGGCACTGTTTTCTCACTCATCACCTGTTGTTATTTCTCAGCCTAGTCAATATATGAAACCAAAAGGACATGAATTTTAAGCATAAAACTTCCTTGCCTTAAAAGAATGTGAGGAAAAAACCCCAGAACTACACCTAGTAGGTGTTAATCATACAGATTAACACACAGCTACAAATCACTAAAGGAATGATGGTGATAAAAGAGTAGAAGACTATAAATCCCTGAGACATTATATATTTATTTTTATCAATATTGGGGAGTGTCTGGAAAATGGCTCAGCCGCTGTCTGGTAGTTCTGTGCCATTATCTAAGAGGAGGTGAGCTAGGAACATCAGCCACCGATCAGGAACCTCTTCAGGGAGAAATAATGAATTTGCATTCCTTTTTTCTTGAGCAAATCACCTCAGTGATCTTTAGTCAAGACCTATGAAAGCAGTGACACTGGTTTAGCCTATCTCATCCAGAGAAACTTCCTCCCTTCGGGTTAATGCTCCGTGTTGATTAGTTTTTGCTTTGCTGTGTAACATTTATTTCTGATTCCTCAGCCAAGGTTCATGCTCGTTCCAGGGTCTGCTTTATCAGTTATCATTTTGCTACTAGTAGAGCTAACCCAACTCTTACTCTTCTTTCATTGGCATATCCCAGCACAGTTCCAGTGACTCCAGTGGTTTTAATGGGCGATACTTAACCCATCACTTCTAAAGGCGAATCAGGCTCCAGCCCTCCAGTTAGAACAGACAGGAGAGACAAAATTTAACAAAGGAACAACAAATGGCACAAACTTTTTGGTGGGCTGCAGTTCACCTAGGGAATGTGAAAGGCTCTGGATGCCTGGAACAGGCTGAGATCTCAGTGGGCAGTGTTGCAGGTTGAGCTGTAAATCTCCCAGCAGCTGTGGGGGAAAGATTATCTTAATTTATTTAGCCTTTTTTTTTTTTTTTTTTTTTTTTTGGTTTTGGCTTGAAACTCCCAGCAGCTTCTGAGATGATTTTAGTTCATTTAAATGCAATAAGCACTAACAGCAAAGTGCCCTTCTGGCTGGCCCATTTTCAGGCTAACCAGTCCAAATGAGGAAATGCCTCTGGCATCAACCAAGAAGCCTCCAGCTGCACTTCCTAAGAGGTGAAAAATAAACTACAATCATCCACCCAGTCCACACCCCTCTCTACTTCTTGGTGGGGAAAAGATACCACAACTTTAAGTATTATTAACAAAACCTTGTACCTGTGATAAAAATGAAGTGGGACTTAAACTAATCCGTGTGATCCTATCATTATATGTATTACACCAGCACCTGGAAGGAGTCCAATCAGTATTGATCTCATGCTAAACACTGTGCAAATGTACTAAAAGTGTGCCCTTGCACCAAAGAGTTTGCAGCATAAAAAGAAGCACAGAGAGGTGAAGTGACTTGGCTACAATCATGAGCAGGTGAATGGCAGAGGTGGGAAGAGAGACAGGCACAGAAAACTCTTGGATCACTTTCCGATGCCTTGCACATTGATCATGCCCTAAAGCAACATCACCACAGTTTTGGAACTGCATCCTCTGCATATAGACAGGACCTCAGCTACTCTGGCAATGAATATGCTGCCATTCTCTCTGCAGCTTAGGGCCATTTTGATTTAGTTAAAATAGATCCAAAATCTACAATTAAATGAAACAAATGATTTTGAGCCTCCAAAGCTAAGTTTTAACATCCATCCTTACAGTGTGGGATCAAAAGTGCCACAATCTTCTCCCCAAAATTTTCAGTAGGTGGACAGCACTTATCTTAGAGAAGGCTGCACAGCACTTGCCTATCAAGCTGCTAGTCATGTGGCAGTGGGACAAAAGGTGGTATCAAATCAATATTGAAAGATCTTATCCCTGTTGATCACTTGTCCTGATTCTTTCCCTTTCCAGGTCGTGATATGGCAAGCACCACCTTGCCTGGCTACCCACCCCATGTTCCCCCAACTGGACAAGGCAGCTACCCAACCTCAACTCTTGCAGGAATGGTTCCTGGTAAGTCAGCCTCCAGACTTCAGTAACAGTGCCCACATGTTTGCACGGTATACTAGCATTGTAAAACCTTTCACAGTTGGCTTTGTTATTGCTTTGCTGATATTAGGGCCTATTCTTTTCATAAAGAAATCATCAGGTGCCTATAACCACTGTAGCTAACACCACTTTCTGAAATGAATCTCCTTCCCCCTGGTAACTGATTCACTGCTGCTGTGGGCAACTAGATATCTATAACCTGTGGCAATTAATTGGTAATTAATTAACCTTAGTATTCATTAACTAATGTAATTATTTTCCAATGACCCATGCAGATTATTATGTACTGCTTGTGGCGCAGGATATTCAGCTATCCACTAACTTAGGGTAACAACTTAGTTTCTATCTAAAGCCAGGGCATCAAACTGAAAATCATCAATGGTAATTTAATACCTGCAGGTTTTGGAGACTTACTGTCCATAGCTTAACTAGGTAAGAACTCAGCAATGATTAACAGCATTTCAGGAGGAACTAACTATTCACTTTCAACAACCAGCTACAATAGTTAGTTCTATTTGCCCACCTCCTGTTTGTAAGACAGTTTCTTGGATTGGAGGTACTATCTGCCTAATCTTATATCCAAAGGCAAACTGTTTCTTTGCTACCCAATGCCTTTGGAGAAATGCCTTCTCTTGGCAAATGGGTTCTCCCACTGATTAGGGAGAACATTTCACCATTTACCCCAGGGCAACTGAATTGCTGATTTCCCCAGTCTCTGTTTCCCACTCCTCTGATGACAGTTATCCCCAGCAGATAAATGAAGAAGCAGGATTTTAGTTGCTCAGCCACGGTAGCTCAGAACTCAGAACTTCACCTACCACTGACTTCTGTTTATGTCACTGCCCTGGGTTGTGAGTCGTGACAGCTAGTGAGCAGGTACTCAGACCATTCTGCAACCTCTGCTACTGGAGGGGTGACTCCAGAACTGAAGCAGCAGAAAGCTGAGGACATAAAGCTTTTACATCACTATGACACAATTTGCCAGGGCTTATGAGCAAAAAGCCTAACTTTAACCCTCATGCAAGTCTTGGAACAGCTAGCCTAATGAACATACACTGCAGTGAGGACAGTGAAAATATCATCAATAGGAAATTTTTGCAGGTCAAAGTCTTAACATCTTTAAATGACAAATCACTGCTTACATACTGTGAAATACTGGCTAATACCTACAGTCACATTCCAGAGCTAACAAGCTCCCAACTGCTTACGATCCTAAGGCACAACAAAATCTCAGGCTATGCTGTGAAGATGCTATGATTGACCCCCAGATCAGGAAAAGATAAGATAGTGGATTGGTCCCCTCCTCACCCCCGCTTTAGTCCCTTGGTACAGTTGACCAGCTTGCTGAACTTTTGGGGTGGTTCAGAGTTGGCAAATTTTAGGGCATCTCCTTCCACACTAAATTTTTTAGGGAGATGATTTGGCTCCAGAATCAGAGAAGCACTACGACAATATAAATCAATTAACTCCCCCCCCCCCCCCAGTAACAGTAGGTAGACTCAGTTGTCAACATTTAAGTCAGTTACAGGTCAAAACTTACAGAAGGTCCTGGCATATAGAAATGATTAATAACACCAAAAGAGCTGGCTCTTTCAACAGGTGCTTCTAAAAACCAGGCTCTTCTCAGCTTCTGTTCTCAACTTCTTAACTGTTCAGTGACTGCTATGTAAGTTTAACATCCTTATCACAAGGATGATACTGACATCTAAACTGGGACAAAAATTTCAAGACCACTAAGGTCTTAAAATGAGGGGCCACTCATCCAAGAATAGGTTATTTCAGGTCCTTGATGTGGAGGCTACTTACCTATAAGACAGCAATGTCCCCAAAACCACACAAATACCCACAAAAAGAAAAGGAACAGGATAATAAAGAAAAAAGTTGAGCTATACTTCAAAGAAAAAAAATATTATTCAAGTCAAATGGATATCTTTATATGAAATCTGATGTCAACATTCAATTAGAGGAAGTTTTTCCGGTGGCCTACTTGGGCATCCTGCAGTAGTTACTGCATCTTTCCACAGAGCATCAGGTTCTGGCTGTTTCAGTCATACCCCACTGGTCAGACCCAGCCTGGCAGCCCTTCTATTCCTGTCTTGTAATGTGACTGAAGCCAACAAGCTGGAGATAAAGAGGCTTCCTGGGAAGGAACATAAGACTTGACTTTAATGGGTCACACTGCAGATCTCTGCAGCCACTGCTCTCTGTCAGGGGCCAAAAGTGAACGCCTGGGGAAAGGTATAAGAGTAGAGCAAGCACGTATCAGTACTTCCTCAAAAGATCTCCCAACCTCCAACCAGTTTCAGCTCAGAGACTTCCTAAGCCAGACTTAATATCTTTTTATTTGATATTAAACACCCTCAATAGGTTTCCCCTCCCCAAACTTAAACAATGTCTCTTGAACCCGTATAAGCCTTTAATATCTGTAGCAACCTATGGCAAGAAGTTCTGTAGCCTAACTACGTATTGTGTGAAAACTACCTCCCTTATTTGTTCTGAACCTGCCACCTGCTAGGCTCACTTCATGCCTCATGGTTTCTGTATTAGAAGACTAAACGTGCCAAGATTTAAATACAGATACCAAGAAATACTGTTAGTAAAGGTTCCCAGAGCAGAGATTGCACAGAATATAGGCCTCATGAGATCGATCCTCTGTGCTTGCTTGCAACCTCTGTTAAGAGTCCAGGTTAAACAGAGAAAACAAATATGATGTCGCCAATGGTTTGTTACATGCCCCCAGGCCAAGAAAGATCAGAGGCCAGTGCTTTAACTACATTGGAAACAAGTAGCCAGCAAGATGACCGCTCAGGGAGTATCTTTAAGAAACAGACTGACACACAACCCAACCTTATTGTCCAGATGGGAGTGAATATGAGAAAGAGGCTTTGTCTTCTCTAAATAAAGGTGCAGAGCTAAAAGTACAACTGGTCAGAAGGCAGAATTTCCAACCCAGGCAAAACCCTGATTTTTTGACATTTGTTTTCATCTTACATTGGGATGAAGAGCCAGAATCTTGAAGTAGTTCAATTTGCAAACATCAGGATGAAACATTTCAATAATGTCAACATGTTCTAGATGTCAAGACTTATTAAAATAATAAAAGAGTTGAAAGGAAATTAAATGAGATGAGAAAGGCAAAATGAAACAAAACAAGAAAGTTGAAACATAATACTTTGTTTCAATTTGCAATCATTTCAGAACTTTTCTTTCCAAAACTCCATTGAAGCTGACAAGCTCGTGCAAAACATTTCAATTTCGATGAGACAGCATTTTCCAGTGGAAAACTGTTTCTGAAAGGATTCTTTGACCAGCGCTAACCAAAGCTGCTCTGTTCTATCCGTGACAACCTTTCACTGGACTTCTACTTGTATGGTCTAGAGAAGAGCTTGTCTGCAGTAGCAGTACGTCCATGCAACATGGTCAGTCATGCATGCAAATATCTCTGAGGTTTATGCAGATGATGTGGTAAGATACATATCCTGCATTTGCCCTTGTCTGTAACTTCAGGTCCCAGGCTGTAGCCGTGGGTGAAAGCCAGTAGTCTCTGAGCACGCACCTGAAAAAGCAGGGGTTAGTCACTCAAAGAAGGATGAATCAGGCATTGCTCTACACTTAACCTGCACGCCTGAGAGATGTGTCCTGCACAGGTAACAGAGGGCCTTTGATCCCTGCCTCAATTCTTCCTCTTTCCCAGGAAGGCCATCAAGTTTTTGCAAACTGTTTTGGCGAAGTGAGCATCCGCTGAAGGGAACTGCAGTTTACACAGAGCGGTGTAGAGCCTGCAGAGGGCTGGTGATGGCAGCGGCAGGGAGTCGTTAAACAGAATCCAATGCTGATGAGGAAATTACACTTGTTTCATTAGTGATCGGGGAAGGCGATAGCTCAGTTCCTCTTGGTCACAGTTGAGCTCAAAAGCTCATTATCCTGCTGCATGCATGCTTTCACTCCTCGTCAATAAACACTGTTTCCAGTGGCTGCCCTCCCTCCTCCCCAGCTCTCCATAGCTGGGGCTCTTTCTCCTCTACTTAACCCGTGCTTCAGGAACACTATAAACAGTTTAGGGTGACAACTCAGAAGAGGGCGAGAGAGAAGCTTTGAAATGTCAGAATTACTTCTCTCCATGCAGAGAGGTGATGTTTATATGAGGCATATCAAAGAAGAAACTCTCATCTGGATAGGTTGTTTTCCTTCTTTGGGGGACAAACTCATTCCAGCATATCCCACAGCTAAGTCACTTCAGTAGAGATAAATCTGGACTATGCACTGCTTTTTACCTTTGTATCCTATCCCACAGCATGTTGGTCACCTTAGCAGGTTTCACCTATTCCTTCCCAGCTAGCTGTCAGGATTTTCAGTGCAGAATGCTTCTAGATACTGAAACATGCTGAGTTATTATCATTAAAACAATATTTAGCAAGGCCTGTCACACAAAATGAGGTTTTATGCTGAAACTAAAAACTACTGTGACTAAAATACCTTTAGATGGTGATTGTTTCTGATACACGCACGTTTTCATACTGACTACTTTGGTTATTACCCTAAGCATCTTTAAAAACCCTGGCTGGACAGATTCTGCTCAAGTTTAAACTGGTGCAAATCCCCTGACTTCACAGACTTCATTTCCACCATCTGAGAATCTGTGGTTTTGGCTACAACTTGTCGGTGAGGGGAGATTTGCAGAGATTACAGTATAATTAATTGACATTTCTTTGGAAATTGTATCAAAGGCATCCAGCACGTCTCGCGTTGCCTCCTTGCCCTATTCCATGGTATCCAGCAGGAACCCCAGGTGCTTTGCAAACACTTCTGCTGTAACAACTCCACCCCTGACCAGAAGCTAATAGTCACGCTGCTCTTTCACTGCCTTTAAGCGCATAATGTCTTTCAGATGGCACTAATTGTCCCCAGCCTGTCGGTACTGCATTAAATTGAGGTTATAATGGCATGTTTTTACTTAACAGAATCATATATTTTTAAGTTTGGGGAGATTTATTTATTTATTTTGAATGCAGCACCATACTTGCTTGGTTACCAAATATAATTCCCTTAGCCCTGCACAGCCTTCTATAAAACAAGGAGACCCAGCTCCTTATGCACAATAAAACTGAATATTTAAGAAGACTCTACAACGTTCATATCTTAGGGTCAGAGTCTTATTAGATCACAAAGCTCACAAGCATTTTGCTTTGGGCCCATTTTACTGAATGTGAAAAAGGGAGCTGTAGCCCAGCTTGTCTTTCTGATTCAGAATACCACCTAAAGCACTAATAATTAAAAAAAATATTTTCTGGAACTGGAATTCAGCAAGTTTTCTCAGTAATTCACTAACTAAGCAAAAAGGTGTGGTTCATCATATACGAATCGCTTTTCTGACTAACACCATCATATTGAGCAAGAGAAAAGTGATTTGTATGTTTTCCATTTTGTTTTATATTTAAGCCCACCCTATTCCCAGAACATTTCCAATAATGAATGATATTCTTCTCCGCAAATACATCATCATCCTCAGCACCTTAAGAACAAAACTTTGCAGTACATATTGCTATCAACAGCACTGCTGGTTCCAGTGAGTTTGGTGAGCTTGTCCCATCAAGCTGCCATGCCTGCTGTCTTGACACTACTGGAGAACCCTAGATTTTATTTAAAAGAAAGCTGACAGTCAATTGAAGAAAAAGCTTGCATATGCAGTCCTACTGCAACCTGAGTCAGAAGGCAATGAAAAATAATCCAGTTTAATTATTTCTTTGTATTATTAAATTTCATTATTTTAAACTCATTTTTTTGATTCTGAAGAGGTCAATCTTACGATTTTTAATTGTATGGGTAAGCAACATTGCACTGAACAAAGATTACGGTGTCCTGAAGGGCAAAGTCCCAGCTGGGCAAGGAAGCTACCTATATACGCTAGTTTTCCTGCTGGCATATGGATTTAACGTGAAGACTGGCTTGATGGGATAGCCGACATAAACCTTCTTTCTTAACTGTATTTCACACCTTCCTTGCTTTCTTCCAGGGAGCGAGTTCTCAGGGAACCCCTACAGCCACCCTCA
>NW_009260182.1:7786194-7818745 GCF_000687185.1 Egretta garzetta | reverse complement strand
AGCAACCCTGCATTACTAAGTGAGTACCTCTTTCCCACAGCACACCCCCAGCCTCGCGCTCCTTCTGTTTGTCTCTTTGTTTTCTTTTATTTGGTTTTTTTTTTTTGTTTTGTTTTGTTTCTGAAGAGGGCTTTCAAGTATTTGGCCAGGTGAGAGTCCTTTTTCCTCACTCTCCCGTCCACTGTCTAGATGGGTATATACCTCATGTGTGGTCTGTATCTGTTCTGAAGCCGGTTCCTCTTGCGTGAGTCGGTTCAGAATTCCAGTTCAGCTCTGTCTTCTCCATGGCTTGCATCCACCATTTATTCCAGATGAGATCAGAAATCAAATTCAGGTTCTGCTACTCTCTCAGCCTGCAATCGGCATCTGTTCAAGCTCTGATTAAAAATCCAGGTGAGATTTCATTCCTCTCCCAAGATAAACCCACAGTCAGTTCCTGGGGATCTGGAAATCCAATGGAAGTTCTTCCTATCAGACCAGTTGGAACAGTGTCCAGAGTGGGAGACAGGCTGCATCACTCGGTTATAATAGCCCGTAGAGTTTTCTTGCAGGGATATAACTGTCTCCAGTGACTCTAATATGCCCACAAATAGTAAGTTTTTGTTCAGAGGGGAAAAAACGTCCCATAAAACCGTGTCTTGAACACAACATTTCTTTGCAAGGGAATATGAAGAGATTTATTATATATAAAATAAATCAACTGCGATTATTACCTACATATTTACTGAGGTTTAACAACTGGATAATAGATGCACATTTTATTCCAGTGTTGTTAAAACCTCAGTAAATGTGATCTTAATAATCAATCACTATTTAACACACATTCAATAACCATCTAGAGAGCTTTCATGCCAAATGTGACCAAAATCCCGAGCAATAAAACACTGTAATTTTGTTCCATTTCTCCCCTCCTGGTTTTAAAATTGACCCACTATACTTTGTCAGGTATGCTCAGAACATCTGGCCCCGACACCTTCCTTATGGCTGCAGATCCAGCGCGGCGTATTTGCGCTGCAGTGCTCACGGGCTTCCCTCTCGGCAAGTTATTGATGGCCAGGAGGAGCAAAAGGATCTCCCTCCTGTAGAGGGGCTTCAGAGCCAGAGTCCATGGTAGTATCTATTCACTGAAATGTGGCTCTTGGCTGGCTTCCGCTAATTGCCTTTCCCTAATCCCATCAAGAGCCGAGTCCCAAAGTTCGTTCTTTTGGTTACTTTCCTTTTCTTTCTTCCTTTCGTTTTCTTTTCAGTTCTCCTTTGTTTCTTTTCTTCGTTTGATTGTTTTTTGGTTTGGTTTTTTTTTGTTTTTTTTGTTTTTTTTTTTTTACTGTTTGTCCTTTCAACCAGTCCATTCTTCTCCTGTGTTAACTTTCAGGTTCCCCTTATTATTATAGTGCCACATCCCGGGGCTCCGCACCTCCCACTGCTGCCGCTGCCTATGACCGCCACTAGTTACCATGGAAACCACATGAAACTGCAGGGCGACAGCTTAGGCCTCCACATTGTACCTGTCTGATCACCTCCCTCCATCCCTGGGAAGGGTGAAGAGACCTTCTCCGTTCCTCCCCACAGCCCAGTTCCTCCCTCTTCGCCATGAAGGCGCCGGACCAAGCGCTCACCACACGAGATTGCCTTGGGGAGCCCTCCACCGCACCTGGGCAAGGCTCAAAGCTCAGCCACGCGAAGTCCCCTTGGCTTCCAGGACTTGAGGGGGACTGGGAAGCAATGCAGCTGGCAACCATTGCCTTACAAGACCCCCTTCTTCTGGGAGCGGAAAGGGCCGGGGGAAGCAGGGGAGAACGCCGCTCATGAAACACTGTTCCCCAAAGATACGCTCTTCTGTGGTGGACTCTTCAACACGCGTAACCTGCGATGCTCACCCTGTTCCCCAGGACAGAGGGAACAGTCTGGCCAGAGCAGAGAGGGCAGTACAGAGACCTGGCCTATCTGGCAACGAAGAAAAGGACCAAGTAACTATCTGCACCCCACGAGGGGTTCTCTGTGCACCTCATCCCCACTCTCCAGCGTGGCTTTCCCCAGAGTTGGCTGCACCCCACGCGTGGTGACTTTGCAGGCCAGAGTTGGGAGGAACCTCACACATACACCCACAATTTCTGTGACACACAATCAGCTCAGACAGGAGGATGGAGCAACATTTACAAACCAACCGACGAAATGAAGAAATATATAAATAGATATATAAATATAACTGTGTTTTTATGCTTTGTCATGAAGGTCTGTAAAAAGGAAAAAAAAAAAAAGAACAAATCCCCAATTTTCTAAAAAACCCAAGCAAACAAAACCAACAAAAAAACCAAAATAATAATTAAAAAACCCTACAAAAATAAAACTCCAAGTCCCATCCCTCCCCGCCACCTGAATGGCAGACGAGTTCCTCTGATGTTTGATGCTCCTCTTTCACTCTAGGGTTTTGTTTCCTTTCTGTTTTGCACTACAATGGGATGGTGGTATTGGAGAGGATTGGATGCCAGCTCCACCCCTGTCGCCTCCTCCTCCTCCTCCTCCCCCTTTCCCAAATCCTGTCTCTGGGGAGCAGTGTGGACAAGTCACATCTGACAAAGTTACCAAACACATCAGTCGACAAAAAAGCACTCTCTGAGTCAACAAACGTTTTCCATGTCACTGGTTGGCAAACAAAGAAAACAAGCCCAGCTGCGCTCTAACTGCGCTGTGTGGTGGAAAGTGTGGGGCTTCATGTGGGCCCATCTGATTGCCCTCTGGACAGCTGAGACTGAGATGGACAAATTCAGGATTGGCTGGGATTATTGCTTGGTTCCCTAGCCCTTAGCCGCCGCTCCTTTTACCTTAACCCCTGTATCTGTGACGACTTCAGTTCACCCACATCCCAACTTTCACAATTTTAGATATGCCCAACACCCGTTCTCCAGATCCCCGCAGCCGGTGACAACAGCCTCATTATCTGTGCCCAACACCTAATTTCCTAACCACTATAGCCTTGCTATATGGGCCCCCTTCGATTCCCAGTCCATCTGCTCATACACCTACTAATTTATAGGCCTCCATTCAAATCCATATGCCTGCATCCTACCAGCCAGTCCCAACATACAGCCCCATCTTTTCATCTTCGATCCTATATTGTGCACCCTAATATTTACCCCATATCCCAAATGCGCACCTGATGATTCTCTAGGGATTCTCTGCTCTTTTTGGTTCCCAAGTGACTGGCAAACACTGTTCTGCAAAAGGCTAACTGTCAATAGAAATGCTTATTACTCCTGTATCGTCAGCAAACTCATAAACTGTTCCTTGCACTGACACTTCCTAAAAAATACTCAAAGAAAACATGAAGGCAGCTATAGCCTGTCCCCAGGGCATCAAGTCTGCCAAAGTAGATCCTTGTTGTTTTAGAGAGATTTCAGATAAGACTCGTGGGCTACTGTCCATGGACAAAGACAGGATTGAGAATCAAACCCCCGAAGGGCATAAAAGTGAACAGCGGAGCAATCTGTACAGCCAACATTATGTATAAAATCCAAAGTTCCCAGCCTCAGAGGAGGTGTGGTTGTGGACTCGGTATTGTCTCCAAGTTTAACTTGTATGTATGAAATCCATCATCAGTAAACAGCTGTGTTGATCCCAAAGGCCCCTTTCACCTAACACTTTTAGCCCTTGCATGGCTCTAGCTGATTATAGGTCTGTGTCTTCTTTAATGGGATGCCCAAATGATAAGGGTATTGGGGGGGGGATGTTTACATAGAAGATATAGAGCTAAAATCCGTTCCTGTACAGAATAAAATCAAAGAGGTTACTCCTGATCTATTAAAAGTGTTATTCCGCACGTATTACCTCCGAGTAACCTGCTGCAAATAGCAGAGTTGTTACACTGTCACCGAGACCAGAATTTGGCCCGTTATCTCATCGTATTCTACATAAGAAGAAAATTCTGAATAATTTCTAAAAATTTACTTTTGCCACTCCTTCTGTTTTCCTCCACAGACACCAGACAGACGCTGGACCCTGTTAGTAAAGTCTCCCTTTTAGTCTCTCGGTGTAGCCTTTGCTCTGCTTGTGCACCACCCAGTTTCACTCAGCAGGTGGTCAGGGCAGAGGCAGTGAATCCCAGGACCAGCAAGGAGAACCTCCAGAGGAGGCTAGAGAAAAGGAGACTGTCACGCCTCACACTTGGCAACCTGCAGCCCAGGGGCCACCTCGAGAGAAGCTAGCAGCTCAGAAATGTGTGGTTTTGTAATGGTGTTTCGCTCAACTTGAGACACGAGCTAGGGTATGAAAGCAGGATTTGGTTGGCTCACTCATGGCTGGCTTGATTTGACCCTCGGAGGGCCAAATCCATTGTTGGTGTAACTCCACTGATAAAAGAGGATTTCCACCAGGCATTGGATTGGTCTGGAAATCTCATAAGTACGGCATGTAGTTTTGACCAGGAAAATTAAAAGGAAAGCAGAATTATGCAAAGGACTGGGCAGTCTAATCCTCTTCCACCACCATCTGTAGACCCCCATGCGAATGTACTGAATTACATTTGCCAAAGAGTTTCTTGTGTTGGTTGTTTTGATTTACAGTCAGTGGATGCATTGTAAAGCAGTATTATAGCTAAAGTCTAGTAGCCGACATGGGGATTTATGTGGTGATATTACGCAGAAGAAAACCATCAATATTCATATAGATTCCATTAGACTGGACTATGCAGGAAACGCAAAAATTCTACCAATTATTTAATATTATGTTATTTGCAAAAACAATTGCTGCTTTGTAGGAAGATAATGTGTGTAATGTGAAGGCAATTCCTCTTGTATATAAGTTCATCTCCATCTTCATCATGGTAGTTATTAAAACAGCCTCGTCTCATCCTGTAGATAAGGAACACGCTGTCTGTACTGTGCAAGTCTCGTTGTGCTCACTGAAAACAAAACGATGTGTTCAATAAAGCACAGCACAAATCCAGAACCTGAGGGAACAGCCAAACCTTGGAAGGACCCCTTCCCCAACAGGCCAACAGTTGATTTATTATAGGTGGATTTTTTTTCTCTTTAAAAAGCTTTACAGGAAAAAAAAGAAAAAGAATTGGAGGAAGAAATCACTATGCAAAATCCAGTGAAGTCTATGACTCGCATCTCTCTCCTCCACTCTGCTGTCTCTTCCCTTCCTCTCATTTCTTTCTCTCATCCTCCTCCCACTCCATTTCTCTCTCTTATTATTCTTCATTCCCAATGCACTTTTCTATCCAGAGAGGGAACAGCATTACTGATATGAGAGCAAGTACCTGGGAACTCAAACTCCCCAATTCTCCTCGTGGCTCTAGAGAACCTTTGCCAAGTCCAATTTCCCTCCTATGCCTCAATTCCAATCTTCTGTAAAATGGGGATACCAGTAGTTCCCAATTCACAGGAGGGTTGTGCAGCTGAATTGATTAGCACCGGCTCAGTGCTTTGAGATCCTGGAAAGAAAATTCTATCAAAGTGTTACGTATTGTTCTGAATGATCATTAATGTTTCCATTACATTTCTCTCTTTTCCTTTTTCTCACAAATCATTCTTTGTTTCTTTATTTTTCTTCCTCAGCTCTTCCTTCACTTCTTTCTTCTCCTATCATTCTTAGCTCTGCTGCTATGTTTGCTTTATCTAACGGACCAAGCAGAAATGTTGTGTGACTGGATCTCCTGTCACCATTTTTTTGCAGGGGAGGAATCTCGTGAGTTCTCAAATGCCATGCTTCACTGGAAGCAACAGGGACCATGGCATTTAAAACTGGGCAGCGCTTTCAAGTCCTGTTTTCTGAAGCTCCAACGTCCTTTTGGCCCAATGGGATACGGGGCAAGAAGGAGGGAGGTTTGCACAGGGCGGACACATTAAAGCTGGCACTCTGGTGACCTGCAATTCTGTTGGGGAGGGTTGGTGGCAATGAGCCCTGCTGTGGAAACAGGGAGAAGTCTGCATGCTTTCTGAGCCCTTGGGTAGTGATGATTCAAATTCAGAGTAAGATTTCAGAATTAATCACAACATGAATGTTAAACAAACAACAAAAGGAAAACAAAAACCGCTGCACCTCTTTCTCCTCTTGAGTATGTAATGATATACACACATAAACATTTTCCTAAAGGAATTTTTGGTTTGCTGAACTGTTGGAAAAAACCCACCCTTTTGTCCCTAAGCACCCCTCTGGGAAAAGAAATAAGAATCATAGCTGCCCCCTTTGGCACTGAGAGAATGAGGGCTTCTGAGGGACCCCACAAACACCACAGTGCGCTCCTTGGCCAGGCCCAGGACGGTGGCAAACTCGCAAAGCAGGACGGAGGCACGGGACAATGACAATTACAGAACCGACGACAAATCCAAGCATTAGCAGCTCTGCTGATGCTCTCCAGGCTCAGCTAGACGTGGGACCCTGGAGGGGAGGGGGCCGGTGCCAGGTGCAGGGTCACATCCATTCTAGGCTGCTCAGCCACTCTTGGCTTTTCCTCATCGCTTCAGTTCTGTTTGACTCTTTTCTTTTCTCTTTTTGTGCACATGAGAAATAAAAACAATTTTTTTTTTTTGGTATGTAATTTTTTGTGGCTTCTGGGCTTGTTTATCTTTCCCTCTCCTTCTCTCTCTCTCCCCCCACCCCCTCAGCGCTTCTCTCTCCAGTGGATTCCCCTTGAGGCCTCCAGGATGTTACTTACATGTGTTGCACCTAGCACCCTTCAGGCACCATGTAAACAACACTGTGATTGCTAAAAACCACCACACCGCGTGATGGAAGGCACAGCACATGCTTGTAACACCCTACAGCGCAGTCCAGCCGCTGAGCCCCCACCAGCTGCCACCACCCCGCTCCTGTTCATTGCCAGCAGGACTCCTTCTATTGATCTCACTCAATTGACTCCCAATGATCCATAACACATCAGGTGTCACCAGGTAGCTCAGAAAATCAAAATGCTGTTGGGTAGCCTCAACATCAGGAAGTTGTGGGGTAACCCAGAGTCCCCTTCCCCTCTACGCCTGTTTCCCCATATCCCCAGCTGGGGATGAGCAATGCCAGCTCAGCATGCCTCCAGGAGGATTTTAAGCCTTCCAGAATCAGCCCTGATGCTCCATCAGAGCACCGTGGGGGCTGTGTGCAAGGTCTCAGTAAAGGGAGGGTGGCTGGCAGCTCTCAGGTCTTGCCCCCACTTCTCTGCTACCCTGGTTTTAGTTTCACAAGAGGAATTCTCTTAGCCTGGTGTTTTATTATAGCTTGCTCTCTCTTAATCTCTATCTGTCTTGGTCAACCGGGGGGCAAAACCAAATGCAAAGTCATTAATAACCCATTCTGCAAGCTATTCATCGTCTGCCTAACAAAGAGCTAGGCATTATATTAAGGTATGCTATAAACATACCAAATACTGAGGTATTCACTCAATTTTTCCTCAGTCAAGCATTAATTCTCCAGGAAGTCAGATGCAGTTTAAGGTCACAGAGGCGGAGTAAAAATGTAGCAAGGAGTCTGGCTAAATCAATTTTGCTTCTGCAAATTTTAGTCATCTAAAAATATTTTCACAACAGCTCATGAAAGCCAGTGGGCCACATTTTCTGCTGGTGCATGTGTATGTTAAGGAAAGCCTGTGCAGAAATGCTGTCATGAAATCAAACGCTTTCATGAAGATTTTGCTCGTCAGAGAGTTAAAACATTTCTTTTTGTTTCAGTTTATATTTTTCCCTTGCAGTATTAATAGAACAGGCTGAAAATCTTCCAACAGGGCATTTTTCCATAAGTGAAAGTCAATTTGTTGAAATCCAAACAGTCTGTAAAAGCAATTCAATTTTCACAACACTGCAGCAAAACTGCCTGGCAACTATCTTGAAGTCAGAGACCCCAGGTTTCCAGGCTCCGCTGCCTGAGATGTGATGCAGGGATAGGCTTGCGCTGGAAATTGCAACAAAACCGGATTCCAAAATTCTGAAATCTTCTGTGCATCAGAGTTCTCTTTCTTGACTGAAGGTTAGGTGATAAGGATCAAACAGTGGATTAATAGATGAGATGCTGGATGTTAAACTGACTGGAATCAAAGGAAACTACTAATGTACGTTCGCTGTCAGAGGTGACAGACAGGCTCAGAATCGACAGACAGGTGCGCCAGAAGAAAGCAAGATGGATTCTCAAAATTCATCCTGGTAAAATAATCTTAGAAGAAAAATCTAGAAGCTAGTATGATCGTCTCATTTGTATCGCACTTAATACGGCCCAGAGAACTGCACCCTGCGCAGGTCTCCATAACTGATAGTTGAACTATAGCAAAACTTCTGCAACTTCCAAGAACTGATGTATCTTGCAAAAAGAAATACTTGCATGAAACAGCTATTTCTACCATTCCAACTAGTATTATGTTCCTTTAATAATCCTGCATAATCAATGGGAGTTCTCAGTGTGAAAATGTGTGATAAAACTAAAAAGAGCACCACAGACTGTCTCCTAATGAGGAAAATGATATTGTAAGAGATTATGCAATACTAAGTAAAGAAATCCTCTTTATAATTACTCTGACAAGAAAAATAAAGAAAAGTTTGAACATTCTGAGATGATGGCAGCCTTCTTTAAAAATAAATACTTTAATGAGGTGGAAAGACAATACACATCTGAAGGTATTAATTGAGGTAGCGGATGAATTTACTGGACACGTAATCAGTACTGAAAAACTGTAAGGACCTGGGGAATGGCAAAAATGGAAGAACAACAAACATAGCACCAATGCTTTAAAGGAACAAATTGACCCTGAAAACTACCATCTAGTAAGTCTACACAATGATGCTTGTACCCAAAGGAACATACTTTAAAATATTAAGGGAATGCTCAGCTCACTAAACAAGTAGCAGTTAATGTAGATATGCATAGTCTACAGTCTGTACATAAATTCTTGTCTGCTTTAGAAAAAAAGCTGGGAATATCCTCAGGACAGTTAATTTACATGATTCAGGAGCTGTCTGCAGTGAAGCAAAGGAAGTTTGTTAGAACCTGTATTGCCAGCCCCTCGTACTTGAAAATCATGAACCAAGTACACACAAAAATCACAAGATTGACTGGAAATCATGTAATTTGTATATAACACCAGGTACCATTTTGTATATATGTATATTTATATACATGTATCTAAGACAAAACCAAAAGAACTTTCATTTGCATTCTAATTTTAGTGTTTTCGAGACATCTATAGCTATGTTATTAATTGTGCCTCTTCCACTGGGAGAGTCAGAAATTCACTTCTTTTGGTGAAGGGCCCCTGTGGCCTAGTGCTTTAGGGAGCAGATCAAACGTCACAAGACCTGGACATGGCCCTGTAACTCCTGGCAGGGCTGACAGAGCTGGTCTGATACCAAAGCTTGTCAAAGACTTGGGTTTTTTTTCCTGCCTTCTGCTGTGTGACATTTTGGTGGAAGGTGCCCATCCAAAGCATGTTTGATCATTTTGGGTTCAAAACTCTACATGCAAATTCATTCCATAGCAGCTGCTTGGAGAGGACCCTTTCCCACCATTTCTTCTCCCAGTAACAGGAGAACCCCCTTGTCAAGGACCAGAGGAAATGGCCTCAAGTTGCCCCAAGGGAGGTTTAGATTGGACATTAGGAAAAATTTCTTCACTGAAAGGGCTGTCAAACATTGGAACGGGATGCCCGGGGAAGTGGTTGAGTCCCCATCCCTGGAGGTATTTAAAAGACGTGTAGATGTGGTGCTTAGGGACATGGTTCAGTGGTGGAATGGTGGTGTTGGGTTAACAGTTGGACTTGATGATCTCAAAGTTCTTTTCCAACCTAAACGATTCTATGATTCAAACCTGGCTGCTTCTTGCAACCCCTGCCACCTGCCACGTCTTCCACCCTTTCCTTCAAGATCCCTTTCAGTACCTTGCCACTTCTCCTGCCCCATGCATGTTGTCCCTCAGCATTGCCCCTAATGTGGAAAATGTGGATTCTCTGTAAACCCCCTTCTTCATTCTCTGTCCCCTACCCTCTCAGGTATAAACCCTCCCACGTTCCTTGTCATACACACTGGGGAGACCATCCTGCACCCCACACTCCCTGCTCAGGCACTACTGCCTTCTCCACACACCCCTTTCCCCCCCCGCCCCCCATTCAGAGGACCTTCTCCACCCTTACTGTTTGCTGCTGGTTTCCACAGTCCCCTTTACTACTCTGATAGGAACACCAGGTTTCAGGATAGAGGCAACATCCATCCTTACTACAGGTGGCTTAACTTTCTGCTGCCAGAGTTTGCAAGTGAATGCTGACCAGCTGAAACTGAAACTGCCCGTGGCTTCTGTCCCTGGGAGAAAAACTCTCAGGGGTTGTTGTGATGCAATGCAACACATGGCCGTGGTTTCACCGAGAACTATGCACTGGTCTTTGCTGAAGGATAAGCTTTCTGTTACAAAACATAGCAAAAATGGCTTCCCTTCTAAATTGTCTCCTTCCAAAATATATTATTTGCATCAGAATTACTCTGGCTTTGCCCCTGTGCCTGTTCAAAAGGAGATGCATCGTTCTGTTTTAAAGAGACACACAGGCAATGAAATATTACAAACATAATGACTTTCAGCCTGAGACCAATTTCAAACACACCCTGTTGAACACTTACTAAAGAAAGACAAACAAAACCTACACAGAAAACCCAAAGGGTATAAGACTGAACAGTGTGAAATTTCACACAGATATAGTACCTCTGTGTACAGAAGAAAGCAGCATTTTTCCTCCATGTCAGCCTCCATCAGAACGCAGTTTTAACTACAGACCTGCATTTGGCACCTCCTCAGTACGCCAGCAACAGTTCACTGTAGTGCCTGGCTAACAAGGCAGCTTCCACAGATGCACTTTTCAGACTCATATATGAAAGTCAAATCATCATTAACAAGCAAATCAATCCAAAGCTGCTTATTTTCATGCCCCTTTCTCTAACATCAAACCCAGTAGTTTTTAACTTATGTTTTTAAAATCTCTAGTTTATTTTGAAGGAAACTGCTTTTGATGTAACTGGGAAAACCGAGCTTATGGACCTAGATACGCTATACTGGCAGCTATTCTTCCACTGATTGTTTTTTGTTCTTACTGTTTGCTAATTGAAAAAGATTGAAAATCACTTCTCTAGATACGCTTCAAATCTCAGAGCATGACATAAAATCCAGGAATCCAAATTTCTACCAAGCAATGTCTAGCTGACAAACAGTTAGCTGTCTAAGCCATTGGGAAAGTTTATATATCCTAACCCCCTGTTAAAGCTGAGTAGAAATAGGATAATAGCTTGCTAACGCTATCAGCTGAGACAACCTTTTATCTCAAGCAGACACGGTCCACACTCAGAAGTCCCAGACAGACTCCGCACAGAATCATTCTTCTTAAATGTCATGGATTGCCTGTTTTAAAATGAAAAGTCCTAGAGAAAAAAATAGCAGCAAAAGAATTGAGCCAAGGCTGCAAAGCTGGGTACCCAAAAGTTAGCGAGTGCCATAGTGCAGGAAGACTGGACAGAACTCAGCAGGCGACGTGCCAGAGGGAACAGAGAAATTAAATGAACTTGTCATACTTTTCGCTCTCTAACTTTGTAGAGTCTATTAGTAACACAGGGTAAGGTTATCACGAGAGGCTCACACCACCACGAACAGAAACACCTCGCATGCTCCCACTCACTCCCGGTGCGTTGGGCTCCCCTACCACCCACCTTTGTCCAGCGATCCATTTGCATCAGGCAAGTGTAATATGCTAGCAGGTTAAATTTGCTAATAAACCAGGATGTGAGCATGTTATACCTTCTTAGTATTCAGTTTGCTCTTTTATAAATGATTTGGTAGAGAATCAGGCCCTCCTCTCTAGCTGACTCTCATCTGATTCTAATTCAATTTCTCTGCCTATTGTTTATTTCACCGCTCCCCTGTGAAGTGTCAAATGCTGATGTTCCGTCAGCCTAGAACTGTCGTTTATATTTGTCATTCAGTCCTTGTTAAAAAATAAAACAGGACTGCGCCTGCCTTGGCGCACTCTGCCTGGGAATTCCCTGTGGTAAAATTAGTCCATTTAGATGGAAAGTTTTGTGTCACTCCCCTGTCTAAATTGGCAGATCTGGCTCTTTTGCAAAAACCAATAAACTGTGAACCTTGATGCATCTGTCAATCAAACTCATCTTTCGTGAGCAAAGCCAGATGACAACAAAAGCTGGGCAGACTCCTCCGATTGGTTCTTCTCATTTAGGCATATCAGGAGGCACCTGTCACTCCTCGGCTCGGCACCGCGCTCAGGGGGACTCCACTCACCGAGAGATGAAGCCTTCCTGGGGGCTGGGTTGGGGCCGGGGTGGGAAAGGAGGAAGGGGGAGTTCGCCCTCCTCGCTTGCAATGCAATCTGCAGCTTGGCTCTTGCCTTGCGGCTCTGGTGAGAGGCAAGGAGCTGGCGTCACCTTTTGTTCTGGATGTGGGTTTTGGTTTTTTTTTTTTTCACATCTTAAGTGGAAGCTTTCATTTCTTAAACTATATGGGTTTTCTGGTGGCTAAAAGGATGCAGCAGGAGTGGTAAATGTGACATGCTACATTCCTTGGGCTCTGGGGCCTGAGCCACAATACCACAGAGGAGAGGGAGGACACATCCCAAACTCTTTTCCAAAGCTGCTGTGTGCACTCTGCCTATCTGGTCACCCACTGAGAAGCAGAGAGGGTATTTCTACCTCTCTGCTAGGAAAGGAGGGGATCACAGACTGATTGAACGAGTCCTTGCCTGTCAAAGGAAGCATTTTTTATAAAGGCATAAAAGAGGAAGAAAAATGGCAGCAAAGAGCAATAGCTCACACTGTGGTGCTTGAGAGGAGCTGGGGCACTTAGGAGCTGATGATACCTGTGGGAATGATCCCCAGAGAGATCAGACTTCAGGGGACATCTCGACTTGTCCAGTTTTCCCTGGAAGATTCTGAGCTCTACTGTCTGCCCCAAAGAAGGCTGCCAAATTTTTCTTTTTCTTTTGCATTTAAAAAAAGAATTTAACCAAATTTTTCAAAGTATAATCATTTGCGTGTTTGCGTTAGGTTGCCACTGAACCATTCAAGAAACTTGTTTTTTCCCCAGAGCTGCTGCCTGATGATGGGTTTACATTGCCTCTTAAGCACCCCATCACAAACCTCACCATAGGCACCTGTGTTTTATCTGCCTACTTTGTTTTGCTCAGAACGGCTCTGCATCATAACGTCACTTACACTGTTTGCAGGTATCAATGTAACTGTCTTGGCAGTGCAGTAGCCAGGCGGTTCTCTCAAACCCAGAACATGGCACATGACTAATTCTCACACTTGCCTCACAAGCCTCATGAAAGTTTTGTGCTTTTGCTCCAGTTACAGGATGCATGATGTAAGATGAAAATCTCAGCCTTTCTCAAACAGTTTGTGAGCCTTTCTAAAATAGTTGTGAGTTCATTTGGTTCTACCGTCCAGTTTCCATTACAGGCTCAAAAAGACAAGACAAAGAGCTTAAAAGTAAACAGCAAAAAAGCTCTTTATGACACTTAAGCTCATGCCATTATTCTTGCAGGTGGAGGAAAGCAATTCTCGCTAACTGAGTGTTTGAGACTTGCCAAACAAAGTACTGATTGGGCATACAAAGTACTGATTTTCATGTGAGACGTGAATCTGGTAAAACATTGACCAGATGATGCTAGTTAGCATTCATATACACGTTTGCTGGGCTACAGGTATAAGGTCAAAATACAATCTGTACATCATTGTTTGGGGTCTTGAAAAGACTGCTAAAAAATTGCTTATGGCAGGCAGCTTAAGGGGTACTGAATGAGTACATAGAGTAGCATAGCCACGGGCTACAGTCCCAGAAAGAAACATTACAGTCTCTATGTACTGTGATTATGAACCATATTATAACATCACCCAGAGATACCGAGACGACGACTCTGTGCGTTACATACTGTACAAAGTAAGACATCATTCCTGCCCTGACGAACCTACTTATCATTAGACAAAACAGAGAGGGGAAGCAAGTCATTCAGTGCTGCTCACCTGATCATTGACAGAAAGGGAACGACACACAAATCTCACCAGCCACATCAGTACTGCTGGGTCCTCCTGCTCTTTATGCAGGTATGAATAGAAGCGGAGGGGGCCACCACCAGTTAGCCACAGCAGAAGGGTGCTGGGAAGCAATCACGTTCTGGGAAGTGCCAAGAGGTGGCTGCTCAGACCCACCTCGTTGACGCACTTTGAAAGGTTTGCCAGATTCTTGAGAAAGTAAATGAAAGAAAAGATAATGAATCCTCAATACAGGTTTTCTACCTGCTGCTTCCTTTTCTGGCAGGGGAATACATACACAAGATGTAAAGAACGTCTAAGCAAATGAGCTGGAAAATGCTGTGACAAAATAGAAGAGCAACTTTAGGATGTTACATAGTGGAAAGAGAGTGCTAACAGCTCACAGAGGCACACCAACAGCCTGAAGAAAGCCATAAAGCTGTTAATACAGGGAGACACTTGGCCAGGATTCCCAAAAGCAGCTCTCTAAAACGTAACCCATACTCCGGTCTGCCCCAAAGAAGGCTGCCAAATTTTTCTTTTTCTTTTGCATTTAAAAAAAGAATTTAACCAAATTTTTCAAAGTATAATCATTTGCGTGTTTGCGTTAGGTTGCCACTGAACCATTCAAGAAACTTGTTTTTTCCCCAGAGCTGCTGCCTGATGATGGGTTTACATTGCCTCTTAAGCACCCCATCACAAACCTCACCATAGGCACCTGTGTTTTATCTGCCTACTTTGTTTTGCTCAGAACGGCTCTGCATCATAACGTCACTTACACTGTTTGCAGGTATCAATGTAACTGTCTTGGCAGTGCAGTAGCCAGGCGGTTCTCTCAAACCCAGAACATGGCACATGACTAATTCTCACACTTGCCTCACAAGCCTCATGAAAGTTTTGTGCTTTTGCTCCAGTTACAGGATGCATGATGTAAGATGAAAATCTCAGCCTTTCTCAAACAGTTTGTGAGCCTTTCTAAAATAGTTGTGAGTTCATTTGGTTCTACCGTCCAGTTTCCATTACAGGCTCAAAAAGACAAGACAAAGAGCTTAAAAGTAAACAGCAAAAAAGCTCTTTATGACACTTAAGCTCATGCCATTATTCTTGCAGGTGGAGGAAAGCAATTCTCGCTAACTGAGTGTTTGAGACTTGCCAAACAAAGTACTGATTGGGCATACAAAGTACTGATTTTCATGTGAGACGTGAATCTGGTAAAACATTGACCAGATGATGCTAGTTAGCATTCATATACACGTTTGCTGGGCTACAGGTATAAGGTCAAAATACAATCTGTACATCATTGTTTGGGGTCTTGAAAAGACTGCTAAAAAATTGCTTATGGCAGGCAGCTTAAGGGGTACTGAATGAGTACATAGAGTAGCATAGCCACGGGCTACAGTCCCAGAAAGAAACATTACAGTCTCTATGTACTGTGATTATGAACCATATTATAACATCACCCAGAGATACCGAGACGACGACTCTGTGCGTTACATACTGTACAAAGTAAGACATCATTCCTGCCCTGACGAACCTACTTATCATTAGACAAAACAGAGAGGGGAAGCAAGTCATTCAGTGCTGCTCACCTGATCATTGACAGAAAGGGAACGACACACAAATCTCACCAGCCACATCAGTACTGCTGGGTCCTCCTGCTCTTTATGCAGGTATGAATAGAAGCGGAGGGGGCCACCACCAGTTAGCCACAGCAGAAGGGTGCTGGGAAGCAATCACGTTCTGGGAAGTGCCAAGAGGTGGCTGCTCAGACCCACCTCGTTGACGCACTTTGAAAGGTTTGCCAGATTCTTGAGAAAGTAAATGAAAGAAAAGATAATGAATCCTCAATACAGGTTTTCTACCTGCTGCTTCCTTTTCTGGCAGGGGAATACATACACAAGATGTAAAGAACGTCTAAGCAAATGAGCTGGAAAATGCTGTGACAAAATAGAAGAGCAACTTTAGGATGTTACATAGTGGAAAGAGAGTGCTAACAGATAGCTCACAGAGGCACACCAACAGCCTGAAGAAAGCCATAAAGCTGTTAATACAGGGAGACACTTGGCCAGGATTCCCAAAAGCAGCTCTCTAAAACGTAACCCATACTCCGGGATCTAACCAAACACCACAGCTTTCCCAAATCACCAACAGCCCAGCACTTTCCCAGTTCATGAGCATCTGTGCTTGTTGCAGACGCACTCAGGAGTGGAGTGAAATTTCCTTTCATGATTTATTCCCACCCCAGTACTCTACTTGAGGATTCACTGGCCAATAACCGTAAGAAACTGGCCAGTATTCTGAACTGTATAATCTTTTGTTATTTGATTTCACTTTTGTCAGAATATTGCAAAGGCTCAGTTTCTACAGTTGTGACCAGCTCCTCAAAAGGGTCCAATTGTGTGCTGGGCATGTAAATATATACAGCCTGGTATTTTTAATACAAGACCTTAAGGACTGTTTGGGACACGCAGCTGTACGTTGCACACTGAATTTTTTTGAAAATTTTTGTAACAACAGTTACTAAAGATCCCTGAAAACCTAGCCATCATTTTTTCTGTGTCTAATCAGACCTGAGCTTTAATTAATGAATTTATTTTTAGCTTGCCCTTCTCTGAAAATTCTCTTCTCTGAGTTCATTAGGAAAAATCTTCCCCTGTTCTTTACCAGCTAGGATACATATTCGCCATCCGATTTCTTTTTAAGTTTTACTATGAATCAGAAGGGATTTAACTTATAACCTCTGCTCCAACTATTTCATTGTGCTCCCCCTTCTGTCTATATCAGGTGATCACTCTCCCTACATTAAGGTTATTACTGTTTGTAGCAGGAATTCTCTTACTGCACAGTAGGTAACGTAGTGGACTCCTGGCCCACACCGGGGGTCTCAAGGAGCTACCACAAAATAAACTGTAAACAACAAAATATTTTTTGGGGAAAGGCCACAAAGTACCATTCCTGGGAAACATCCTGGTGATGTCAAACATTTCTTCTCCCTGGAGGTAACTTCTCTGCCACTACTGACTTCCCAGAAAATCCTGCTCTGGGTCAAGGTGCCGCGTGAGAAGTTCCACCAAAAGGAAGGAACTCAGAACAGTCTTTGATTCTGGACACCTGGCACAATCTTTAGTGTATCTCCACTATTGTCCTCTGTGTCTTTCTATTTTTATCTTTGAGTATGGATTGCCTACTTTGACCTGTTACTGTTTGTTTATTCATGTGTTTTACCTCTTCATATATATTTTGCTTGGTTGATACAGAAAAAGCAAAAAATCCGTAATGTTTTGATTTGCTCTGAGACCTGTTTGCCGTCACAAATTGAGACTGAGCACAGACATCACCTGTACTCTCAGAAGAGAGGGAGACACCAGAACATTTGGGACCCACAGTGAAGGACAGGGCAGGGGAAGGCAGGTACTTATGTGGTTATACCACAGGGCTGGTATCATCATTTTTGTGTTCTATTCAAAGGTGACTGGGAGGAAAGGAGGCAAGGCTTTTTGGAGCCCTTCCTTCTGAGTGAGTCATACATCAGCACAGGTACTGGTTTTGTGTCATCTCTGAACTACAAGGGCTTTAATACAGGGAAAGCAAAAGCTTTGATGCAACTCTTCCCTTGCACAGGCACTCAGAATGCAGAGAAGTCAAACCTGGATTATTTGGTTACATGCACGCAGAACTGTATGTGTGGTTTTTGTGCAATACATGTCTGTGTACTGTAACAGTAAGCATCACAGCCCACATTAAGTGGCCAAGCAAATGCCTCAAAAGGCAGCTGGAATCTTACTATTGAGTTTGGTTTTATGCTCCAGAACAGCACAAGGGTTCTTGTGCTCTTCATTTGCCAAAACAGACACTTCTCAATTTGAAATGCTGCTAACAGAAGATATATACTGACAAAAATCATACCTCTGCTAACTTCCTTATGCTCCTTCTCCTCAGACGTTAAGTGTTGTGATTGCAGGTCCTCTCACTTTGTCCCATTAACCCAATTTCAAAGTGACAAAAACGTGGTGAATCTGTAAGCCACTGATCAGCTGGTTTGCTCAGCAAAGATGGAGAACGCTTTTCCTGACACTGTTTCTCCCTAGGCACCCACAACTAGCTGGTGGTCTGTCTAACATGGCTTGCTGACCAACCTTGAAAAAAAAAGGTGTGATTCTAGTTTCAGTCAGCAGGGCCAAAATAATAACAACTATTGTTTCTGCATCTATCCCCATTGCATTATATTCCCCCCCCGCAAGTGAACTTTTCTCAGCCACCTCTTATTCAAATGCTGAAAAAGTCACCTAGGATACAGCCCAGACTGAAGAGGCCAAAGAGAGAAGAAAATGATCATTAGAAGGAAACAGTCTGAAAACAAAAGCACTAGTCATCACCTTTTTGTAAACATGACCCAAACCTCCTCCAAGGAGGATTTCATGTCCCTGGAATAAATATGGTGTGAAAGAGCTCCTTCATCCTGCCCTCTCAGCTGCCAAGGTAGTAGACTGCTACTCATAGTAGTTTCTGCTGTGAACTCCAGCGTGACTCTAGTGTTTGAAAATACATGATACTGATAGCAACCAACTTGTTTTTGCAATCAATTATGATCCTCAACTCAAGCAATGAGATTTTACCTTTCTGTCCAAGGTCATTACCTTTTCTCAGTCCTACAAATAGATGGATGTTTATCTACATTGAGGTTGAGTCCCTCAGACTCATTGGAGAGCTCCTATCTAGCTCAGTTAATGCTACAACATCGGTATGACAAGTTACTTGGGCTGTGCTAAAGACAGAGATTGACTCTACAAATGTCAGCAAGAATCTGTCAGTTCTGCTCATGACTGAGTATCCACTTGGCTGGGAGGTTAGTCCTCTGAATTTCCTTTTACTAGCCATAGACAGAGCTGGTTACAGACAAATTGCTATGCAGACAAGTGCCATCTCTAGCAACATATCAAGGTCTCCTGCTTCTCTCCCAAGATCAGGTGCTGGTGTTGTGTATTAGAACACCTCTGTTAGGATCTTCAGGAGCAAAAGACTTCCCACAGCTTCAGCTGGAATCACGAGCACATAGAAGGCACTCAGGGATCCCTTATCTTCAAGCGACCACAATGATTCTTCCTTACAAGTCTCACATGACTACAAAAAGCTCTTGTTTCTGATCAGACCATCTAAAACTTTCTGTAAACTTCCATTCCAGGTTAATCACTACATAATGAGCCAAAGCATTATTACCACTCTTATTTTCTCCACCAAGTATAAAAGAATTTTATCAAGTTCTTCTGGGCTCCAGGCAGAAATCTTAGCTGAACCATTCACTCAAAGATTCTTCCAAATTCAAATCCCTTTCATGTCTTTAGGAATTTTCAGTTCTGTTTTACAATTACGCCATTTTCTTACCTTTATCTGTGCTCCACGTGGTCTGTTGCTGTGCTGCTCAGGGCATTCTTTGACCTCTGCATCCCCTGGTGTCAGGAAGATTCTTAATTGGAATTCATCAAAATGGTTCCTGAACACTCCCCAGAAGGCAAGCCAGAGGCTTCCTTAGCAGAACCAGACCCTGCAGGTCACAAGAACTCAAGAAAAAGATGACACTTGATTAGATTACAAAGCAGCAAATTCAAAGCTGATTAAAATTTTTCCCCAGCAGTTTGTATTTTGACCAACTGAATTTGTAACCACAGGAAGTTACCAAGAAAAAAATGGACAGTTTTATAGCTAAAAGGAAAATCCAGAGTTACGAGCATTCGAAAAATGTTCTGGAAAGATAGGAACGTTTCTGGAATTAAGCCAACCTGCAGATTACTGGAGCTCCCAACAAACTGCAGATGCTTCCTATATCTGCCCATTGCACAGTTCTTTTGCCTTTCTCTAAAGAATCCGTTGAGACTACTGCTAGAGATGGCAGACCAGACAAAACACGAGCCCGGCCCAGTCTCACAAATCCTATACTCCCACAGGTTTAGCATTAAAATTGAGGAAACTCAGCCTGCAACTCTGGCCTACATTTTTAATCACAGCCACTGCTGCAGCAGCTGCATATTGAATAATTTTTAAGTCGTCTGTCTTGCCATCGTAGCTAGCTACCTATTGTATCCTGGTTAGTTCTAAATGCAACCTACTTGGAGTGTATTTTGATTGATTTTGTCTCCACCATTTTATGCAGACTTCAGTTTTGAATCACTGCCTTTTCAGCCACAAGAGTTTTTTCATCTCCATTTCACAATACAGAAAGATTTCTATTGTTTCAGGTTTTACTCTCTCTGTTCAATTTTCAGGGACAATTTTTTAATAAAAATGTTTGTGTTTCTGTCCCAAAGGTTCAGTGACATCAGTGAAAATATGCCCATTTACTCCATTAATGTGCCCTATGTCATGTTCACCTGACTGGCTCAGGACAGCCTGATCGTAACCATTTTTCTCAGAGGCTTGATTTACCTTCTGTATCCACCACCGTCAATCAGAAGTCTGAAGTCAAAAGAGTTACACTTCATGTAAACAGTGTGTAAATGAAACTGGAATCGGGCATTGACTTTTAAGATAGCTGTTTTCAAGTTCATTGCCACAGCTACCCCAGAGGAGACTCCAAGCGCACTGTGATCATCTTCTCTGGCCTCTGGCTGGGGTTGAGCTGGGAGAATCTGCTTCTGAGGAACATTCGCTACCAAGTATAAAGGTTCAAGTGCTGGAAAATACAGTGAACCCTAGCTAAAATATTTTGACAGGTGATTACCTGCACTGTTGGATATATGCACATTATTTCTGGTTGAATTTACCTACTATCAACTTATAGCTGCTGGAACTTGTCAGATCTTTGTATACTACGCTGCAGAGCCTTTGCTACTAAACTGTATGTTCTTCATTTTGGTTCAAATTTATAAAACTGTAATACTACGAATCTTGGGTTTTAATGAGGAAAAAAATCCCCTTCATAAATAATCTGTATTTAGGCTTCATATCTCTGTGTGGAGACCCTCTTTATAAAAAGATACTCAGCTCCTATACAAGCACCTTCTCATTAGTAATCAACGATGTTTCTACTCTGTGGGATTGTAACCATCCAGGTTCTCCATTCACAGAGACCCCCACTTCACACTGGTCCTTTCCAAGCACAACATACATCTCCCAAGCGTTCCAATTAAGTTCTGTCTGTTTGCATGACTTCTATGCAGAAAAATCACTGCTCAGTTATTATTGCCACCATCACCAATTTGTATATGTTAGTTCCTATATGTATTTTTGTCTGCTGTCTTAAACTACAACAAAGAGGGGGTCCTCACTGCAAACAACTTATACTTTAGGATCCCACATAAAAAAACTCCTCTTTAAACGCACTATCTGGAGTCACAACTGTTATTTTGGATCCGCTCCTCTCCAATGGGAGTATTTCTAGGTTTGATCCCCTGCACTACCAATGAATCTCAGCTTTATTTGCCCAAGTAACTACAGTGGAAACCTGTTACTAAAGCCTTGAGAAGGAGCTGCCTGCACCGTTTCCTTGGAGTGATCATACCAAGAGAAGGAAAATAAAAGCGTTTGAAAATAAATCTTCCCTCTTCCCAGCACACCTCTGCATGGCCATCTTTTCCTGTACGTTTGTCCTTAGTGCAGTAACTTCAACTGGTATTCTGAGTCATGGAAACTTGGGGGCCCTGCAGAAAGTCTCCCACAAATCCTCTGCAGTTTGACTGTGCCAGCTCCTTGCTTCCTACATCTCCTCACCCTCCCTGCTCCATTTTAGCACTCTAGAAGATCTGATGCTCAGGTGTTCTCAGGTGGGATGCAGGCTAGAGGTTTGACCCAACCCAGGGTAAAAACAACAATGTAAAGACAACCATAAACAGGCAGTCAGTCTCCTCGATGCTCAGTTGCACCATTTTTTACCAGATGGGAATTATATTTGCATTTGCATTATATCTGACTAAACAAAATAAGAGAGAGACCATCTACCACCATGCCACTCATGTTCCACCACCCCCAGTTCTGGGCGTGCCACTCCAATTCAGATCTGTCTCCAGGCTGTTTATCATATGGGCACTCATTTTGTCAGCTGGATTGATGAAACCTTTGGTCCCCAAGACAAAGATGATGACTGAATGCTGGTAAACTGAGCCACAGTGGTCCAAGAAACAAAGGCAGGTCCCAATAGCCTGCAGCTAAAGGCTTTGGATAGCAATTTCAGAAATGCTGAGCTCTGACTTAATGCTACTGCCAGTGAGATCACCAGGAAAGCTACTAGTAACTCTTCCACTGATCTCAGCATTGAGAATTGTGGAGCATCCCACTCATGGTTTAGGGAAGGCTGGGGGAGGAGACAGAGGTGAAGATGACACTAACGGAGGCCATCCTCTGCACATGCATGCAACCAACGTTTCACAGACAAACCTCCCTCTGATCAAGCCTCTTTAGGTCACTCAAAGATCCCTAGAAAAGCCATAATTTTAAAAATCTATTTAATCTTTATTCAGATACTTTTGTTTCATCCAAATTGAATTTCTTTCTGGCTTTGGTTGGTTTTAACATTGTCCATACTGCAGCATGTCCACGTGCACACATACTCACACTTCTGCATGCAGAAGTTGTGAAGCCAGAGGGACGAAAATGATCATCTAGGTTGTGCTGACTAGAAACTGAACCCATAAGCCAGAGTCACGACATTTTAATGACAATGTAATTGCAATGTAATTTTAATTATATTGGGAAGTCCCTCACTGTCCCTATCTTGGACGATGTGAAATGATGTAACCTGAGATTGTCAGAGGCACACGTGGGACCAGGCACCCCTTTCTGACCCATACTGTGGGGAAGCTGGGAACCCAAATCACTGATGTTGTTATGTAAGATGCAATTCCCTCTTGGATGACCCTGACTAGCAGACACAATGGCAGATACCAATGCATTGCAAGGTGCTGGACACCACTCAGTACCTACTGAAACAGTGTTTGGGCATGTATCAGCATTTTGAGGGTTAACCAGATTTGTCCCTAGCGAGGGAGAAGTAGAGGTGTGGGCATTACATATGGAGGCTCTGGCTAAGACTCACACAACTACTAGCTTTTACTGTTGGTTTGGTTTTTTTTTTCTTTTTTTTTTCTCCCTTCAAGCCATGGTGCAAACTGTGGAAAAGCAGCATCCTGACTCCTGTCGTGAGACAACTGGCACTCCCTTCCTGCCCCTTTCCTCCCCCCATCCCTCTTGCGCATTATCCATCGCACTGAGTTGGACTGGAAGAAGCCAAAGAGGAACAGAATTTTTCCTCTCTCTCTCTCTTTTAAAACGATCTCCTCCTCCACCTCCCCTTTCTTCTACTCCTCCTCTTCTTCATCCTCCCACCCACCCCCACCCTGTCCATCTCCCCTCATCCCACTCACACAACACTCCCCCCCTTTACTGGTATCCAACACTGTCAACCCAAACACATGATAAATTGCCCTGTCAACAGAATTCATTCAGGGACCAATTAATTCCACAGAAATGAACCAGGAGCCATCAGTTGCTGAAAAACTCCAAGTGCAGGGAGCGAGGAAGCTAGCTTTGTGAGTGAGAGAGAGAGAGAGAGAGAGGCTTGGGAAGTTAGTCTGACAGAAATTGGTCATTTAATGCTTAAGTGCACCGTAGACAGCCCTGTCATAGCAGCCAGCATGGCAAAAACTCCCCCAGTGCTTTATTTATTAATTATGTGGAGCAGCACGGGGGTCACTTCACTGTCTCGATACAGACTCATCAACTTTACTTCTTGTCACTGGAAGAGATCCCACAGCATGTGGGATAGGGGGCCAGGCCTTATCCTGGCTCCGTTTCCTGCCACCCTGCCACATCCCCCCCCCCCTGCCACAACGCAGGCTAGAAGCAAGTTTGCAAGAGCACCGCCTGTGCCCTCAGCCAGAGTGGGCAGCGGTGGGCAGGGACACGAGAACAGTCACAAGCGGGAGGCAAACCATTATCCTGCTGCTGCCCAGCTCTGGAGCAGACGCGGTGGGAGCCTGGAGATTTCATTTGCAAAGCTTCCTCATTATCCTCCTTCAGATTCTCCTTAGCCATGATGCCTGCAAAAATCTGACAGCAGTTAGGCTGCTGATGTATTATGAGTACTGCCTATCCTGCTGATCAATAGCGTCTCATTGCTCCTGACCGTACTCCCTCGGCTGTCCATGCTAGCCGTTGCTTCTTGACTCATACTTGTAAGCTCTCTGAGGGCAGGACCATCCTTCTCTAGCATGCGAGTACAGCGCCAGGCAATGCCAGACTCTGATCTCCGAGAAGTGCTCATCAAATAGTAGTAACAGAAATAATAATAATAATAATGATTACAATTCTATCCTTTTACAGAATCACAAAATAAGGATGGAGTTGACCTTAGGAGATCGTCAGGACCATGCCTCTGCCAAGGCAGGATCAACCGTCATTAAAGTACTTGTCAACCTTTTTGTCTAGCCTGTTTTTAAGAACAATGATGAAGGTTACACCGCCTCCCTAGGCAATCCGCCCCAGCGCTCCACTACCCCATTCCTCTCTCCACCTTCCTGTGGCTTTAAGATTTGAAAACCCTCACTTCCCTCACAGAAAACATCAAGCCAGGCCCTGACATATATCTCCACCTTTAAGCAAGAGACAGAAATATGTCTCTACCACATGGCAGAGATTTACAAAAGATGCATAGGCTCCTTTTCACATTCTCTTGTCTGGTTGGAAAACAATGGGATGTGTGCTGGTTTAATCCAATATAACACGTATTTTCCAATTGGGTCAGTAGAACCAAAACTTCATCCTCCCTATAAAAGCTGAAGAATGCAAAGAAATCCTGGGAGTGGTGATATTGCACTGGTGCTGCAGAGTTTAGGCCTCCTGCTAGCAACTCTGCTGATTCAAGTGGCCGACTGCAGGAGAAATGGCTCTTCCTCCACACATGATTACTGGTGTCCAGCGAAGAACGGCAGTGTCAGAACACTTACCATCCACACGTTATTTACTCTGGTGCCTGGAGACACAGAGATATACTTCAAAGTTTTGGATTCCTGGTCTGGATTTTCCCAACCTTTGGGAGTGTTCACACATGGGGCTTAAGTGCATTTCTTCTGCAGATATCTCTGTGAATACACACCTGTCCCTCCATGCTTATCAGCGCAATAGGGACACATGAACTACAGCAGAAGTCGGAGTTGGTGAATCACTGCAGTTCTATCTTGGCAAATAGCTGTTGCCTTTACCTCTCCTAACCCCACCATGGTCCGTTTTAAAGAGGCAAGAAATCCTTTCCCTGCTTATCAGGGTAGACTGTGGGGAGAAGAGACCCAGCAGTTCAGCTACAACTTCCAGCACATCAGATGGCACATTAGACTTAGTTTAATGCCACAAACTACAAAATGTATCCTCCTGATTTGGAACTACCTGTTAGATACTTCCAGAGCTTGGAGGACACCTTGGAGGGATATCCTAGACTGCTCCCTTGCACCCATCCCTATCCCAGAGGCAACCTTCCAAGATCACAACTCCACCGCCACCTTACAGCACTATGGGGCAGCTGACAAACTGGAATAACTGTGCCACTTTCCTTAAAAGAGAGATGTTTTACGCAAGCCAGGGGGAGATATCTATTCTGTCCTCAAGACCCAACAGTATCTCTAAAGAGCATATCTTGAACAACAAAAGCCAGGAAGTGAACATCTAATCCAATGACAATCTGTATTTATGTATTTATCTATATCTCTATTTATGACTCCACTCTCCCGGTACTTACCTAGTAATGGATAAATCTTAGTGTGTTATGGAAGATACAGGAAGATCAGGAAACTCAGTTGACAAAGGACTATTTAAGTCACACGGGATCCTTACAAATCCCTTCCAAGATCAACTGTAGTAGTGTTTCTCAATCAGGCTTTAAGTGCACTTTTTAGCATTCATTTCTTGCAAGCAACTACTATTTCATAGAGAAATTTAGATAAAAATGTTTTATGTTCCTTAGCTTCACGCGAGAAGAGGAAGAGAATCTTTTATTTCAGGTAACGAGTGATGTACGTGGGCAAAGATGGCTTTAGCTGATCTGCAGGGTGTGCAGCCTGCAGCAATCTTTACCACAGACTCTTAGGTAACTGCTTGCGGTGCAAGTATGAGCATGCATGCAGAAATAGTAACCACTCCTTTCACTTTCTATAATCATTACAATATAGTATTAGTCAGAAAAGAAGCAGTCATTTTCCCATGGAACAAAACCAGACTCGATAACCCCAGAGATCCCTGCTAGTTCTGTTCATTTCATTCCCGTGCTTCATCTGAAAAGCGATGGGAAAACCAATGAATTTAAAAAGTGAAACTTGGGTATACAATTGTCATTTGTTGGCCTTTAATTACAAGCTAATTCTCTCAAGTTACAGCTAATATTCAGAAAGGAACATTCGATTAACGTAATTTTCACTAGATTATAACTTCTTTGTAACGGAAACCACAAGTAATGCTGAGGTCACTCAGATATTGTAGTGATACTACAAATAACCAAAACAACAGATCAATTAATATTTTAAAATGTTCCTGCTTGGTGCAGGAAATGAATTACACCTTCATGACAGGAGAAATCAGATAGGAAATAATTTTGATAGTGGAGGACCTAACAATAATCAGGCCAGAAAATCTACTTTTGTCTTGGGACAGACTTTCTTAGGGAGATGTTGATCACCTTTATTGTCAGCAATAAAGACAAAAACCTCTCTGTGGATTGAAGGGATATTTTGGGCTTCCGTTTGCTTACCCCAAGAGACATCCCCATTACAGGAGCACCCTGTATTCTGCTGTTACAAGCTTGTTCAATACTTTGTCCTCAAAGAGCTCACTCTGCAGGCCAAAGAACTCAGTTAGCAGCTCCCTACACCGCAGCTCTGTGGTGGACTCGTTTGTATAATCACTTCCTCCCCGAAGCATGCATTTTTCTCAAAACATCGTCTCCTGGCAGTACATGACAGCGTACCTGCCTAAGCTAGAATGCAACAGGTCATCGGTTCCCAGCATGAAATCGTCAGACCACTTCGCTGTCTATTGGGGAGTTACTCTGTGATGCAGCTGACAGTGACTCATGAGGAGGGGTCTGGGGGTTTCTGTGGGTACAGACCACCATCATCCACAGTTATGCACACCAAGGACACGGGCCTTGCGACATCACTAGTACTGGCAAGCAGGAAAAAATGTTGTGCCATTCTAGAAGATCAACATGGACTGTTGCTGGTGCCATTTCTTGGAAGAGCAGCCTGCCTCTGTCAATCTGTAGGACGTTAACTTAGTCAACAGCAGAGGATGAAAAGTGGGATTCAGCTGGTGAACTTTCTAGGAGGAGGGACTGAAGGCTGCAAGTGTTCAACAACTCAGAAGACAGCCTTAAAATCTCAGAAGCAAAAAATGTGGGGGATGATTGGGGGTTTCGTTCTCCATTTTAATCCTTTCACCTTCTCAGCCACATGGCTAGTAAAGTGCCGTTCTAAAAATGCAAGTTACTTTTTAATGTAATAACTTCTTTCCTGACACTGGCATTTGAGAGAAAACACGCAACTAAAATATTGCAAAGACATCACAGTTGATAATGCTGGACTGAGTAATCCCACTCTTGGTTATGACAAGGGACTTAATATGCAGAAAGTGGTATAAAAGCTGTGTGGAGTCTCTCCTTGTAAGACAGCTGCATCTGCCCATGATACCAGCATAGCTCTTCTAACACAGGGATTGCTGGACTCACGCCCCAGAAGAGGAAGCTATTGGTAACTTAAGGACAGCAGAGAGCTCTGACCCTGCCTTGCTTACCCTTCTCAGGCCATTTTTTCTTTTAAAATGCTGTGTGGCACTGTCTGCTGTGCACTGTTGCTCTCAGAGGTGGGGGGACCAGCGCTGGGGCCCCGTCACTTCAACAGAGCAGTTGCAGCATCATGGCACAAAAGAGTGCACACTGCCCTTGCCTTCCTGGAAATCTCAAGTTTGTGCTATCTTATTTGATTCTTCTAGGCAGAACTGAATGTTCTTCCCATTGATAGAGCTGGAACCACCATCCAGGTGGGTTTGCCAGTAGTTAATTAAGTGTCCAAAATGCTGGGGAAGGCAGTATCAATGCATCGGTGCAGGACTGCAAGGATGGGCCCAATTAGATGCAAAGTACCTACTGAAGCCCATGTATTTGAGGCCTACATGTGAGAACCTGGTGTAAGAAGAAGAGAGAACTCCTGCCATAAAGGTGGCAGGAGCCACTGTCATTGCGTGAGCAGAGGAACCTCGGTTTGGCCCTGGAGCTTACAATGAGTGCTTATTTTCCAGCAGGCAAAGCCAAGCTGCCTTCGCTTTCTGCATGATGAGAGTTTTCAAAGAGCACCTGAATAATTCAGTCAGGCTTTGATCTGAGTGCAGACGGACACAGGCATAAACTGTTTGCAGAGCCAGCTGGGAAGCAGCATTCCTGGCACTTCTCACCTCCTGCCACTTCTCCCAGACATCTGATCCCAGGCCAGCAGCTCTCCCAGCTCTCATTGCACGGGCAGCTCAGGGACACATTTGGTGTCAGTGGAGACCCCACAGCTCCGACGGCCCCCACAGTCTCTCTCTCCGTGTGTGATACTCACTTATCCCTCGACAAGCATGGTGGGGCATGAAAGCACTGCTCCATAGATCTCCTTTCAAGGATGGATGAGATTGCCCTTTGGGGAGAAGAGTTCAGTACATCCACATCACTGCTTGGCTGAAATTGCCTCCGATCCAGAGGCAAAGGTCTCCGCAAGGGACACCTGGGGTCTATTTTTGGGTTGGGACAGAGTCAAAGTTAGGCCTTTTGTATGCAGCCATGAGAGAAGATGATGACAAGAGCTTTTGCTAAGCCTCTGCGGTGTCCCTGTTGCTCCCTTCCTTTTTCAGGTAATTCTGCATCTTGAGTCAGGCTTTATTCAACCTGTCAGGGTTCACCCTGACCTGAACAGGACCATCTGTGATTTACAACAGCCCAACCAGGAAAAGAATCTGGTCCTTTAAAGCTACAAGGTATAGGCCATTCATAGAGCGTTTACAGTTTCTGGTGTAACAGTGACTTCATGCTACACCAATGACTTGATTTTGTCCAAGTACATGAAGAACATATGCTGAAAATTAATTTTTCATGTTAAATTTAACAGACCAATTGAGGAGTTACACCACTATGAGGAAAGTGAGAATCATCAGAGCAAGCGTGAGCAGATGCATTCAGTGACGGAGCTATTTTTTTTTTTTTTACAGTCACTTTCCTATGATCGCTCTTTAAAGTACACTTTTCTCCCTCTCTGACTAAACTATAAACTACTATATGAGCCATGAAAGTTCTTCTGATGTCAACATATCTCCCTATATTGATTTGTATGCCTGAACCTCCACTGTGCTAAGGAGCCAGTCTGCGGTTCTACCTTCCACTAGACTGTGTGTATGTTCTAACCCAAAAGGACGGGGATAAGCCAGTCTGCGGTTCTACCTTCCACTAGACTGTATGTTCTAACCCAAAAGGACGGGGATGAACAGAAAAAAGCAGAAGTTAATATAACTAGAGAGTCCCTATGCAGTTCTTGTGTCATGTAAAAGCATGGCTCTGTCATACAAACAAGATGCAACACAATTCTTCCCACTTACACTAACTGCCTTTCTAGCAGCTTTCTAAGGACACGTTTGAATGGATCCCACCACCCCAGTTTCTCAGCTCTGCGCAGGCATTGCTCACTTCGGCCTCAGACTAACGCAGGACTTCCCAGGAACTCAGAACCATGCCCATTTTACAGCTGAGGAGCTGAGGCATAGGAATTAATTACTGTGTGCATGGTCACACTGCAACTCATAGCTCAGCAGAGAATCGAAGTAATGTCATTTAGATGCCACTTAATGTCACTTAGTATTTGATCCGCTAGACTGTTCTTCCCACAGCTCATCACCCTTTTGTATGTAAATCAGCCACTAGAGCTGGAGGAAAGGCACTGTAAACTTAGATATTGAGAGAGACAACGAAACTGCTGAAAAAAAGGTAACAAAGAGAACAACGTATCTGGCAAAGGGGAAAAAAATATTCTGTGATTATAGCAGTTGAATGTGCAGAGGTATGGAAACTTCCCCTTGTAATGCTGATGGCTCTGCTCCCTAGAATTTTCCATCACCTTTCAACCAAGCAGTGACACGTGTCTGCAAGTCCAAAAATGGGCTCTCTTTCCCAAGATGAAGTGAATTTCCTTCAGGACCAGGGCTATATTTTTGGTATATGTTGTGCATTGCTTGTGCAGCAGTGCTCTGGTCCTTGCTTTTTCAGGAATATCACAAGTGGTAACTTGGAGTGGGGGATGGACAGGTTGGGTACATCCAGTCCTGCAATTCCCAAGCCTCTTTTCTGCTCCTCCATTTACCCATCATGGAATGACAAGTTTCACAGCACAAGGACAAGAATTAGACTCTGTGCCCCAAGGATAAGAGAGAAAAGGTTACGAGTAGGAGTTAAAGGATAGAATTAAAGAAGATAAACAGTCCTGGAGTGCAAAGACGCTGGCAAGCAATATTATCTGAATGTATTGTCCCAATCAAGCCCATAAGTCTATTCAAAGGAGTACCATTACATACACAGTGTTTGCAAACTCAGGCCATGATTAAACAGCAATGACATGTAGCAGCCTATGAAGGAAAGCAGCGGGTGCTAAAATGCTTAGCTGTTTTTCTTTTGAGAAATCAAGTGTGCTTCAAAGATAACAGGCCATGAAGATTAAGCAGCTACTGCACCAAAGGAGAAAAGCAGATGGAGCCACCAGTGCTGCCACAGACGAGTACACAGAGATGTTTAAAGGCTGGAGATTTTATCAGCCCCTGCTCAAGGAGGACTGTAGGTTTCAGCCGTGGAAGGTGAAGAGAGGCAAAGAAGAAAGGAAGGGGAGGAACGTGAGGTAGAAGGATTTCATTAATTAAAAGAGATTAATTAGCACCATAAAAGCAGGCACCATGGATTACAGCAACTGTCAGCAGAGCAGAGACAGCCACAGCAGACCTGGCCGGCCACTGCCGTCCCCAGCCACTGGCCACCTCCCCACCTCCAGCCACCAGGGCAGTAAAGTGGGCCAGCTCAGAAATCACAGAGGGCTCCCCAAAATGAGGGGTAACTTGGAGGGTGGATCTCATCCAGACAGTGGAATCAGCTGGTGCTGGTTTTTTATACTTTCCATGTCACCTTGAGCAAATCACTGATCTTGCTATGCTCCAGTTCCTGAAATAGGGAGATATTTCTTCTGAACTGCCAATTTAAATTGTAAGACCTTTGGGGCAGAGAGTAGAGTACACCTTCTATTATATTTATAAGGCATCAGTAAGCGTTGAAGAAATGCTGCAGCAAAGAGCTAGTCAGCTGGCAACCAGAGTCCAGATGCATACAGCTGAAGTTAGAAAAAATGCTCATGTATTCCCTCCCTGCCATGACGTACCTTTCATATCAATAAAGTATTTAGTAATTTCACTAAGCCAGAGGTATTTTTAAACTAAAAAACTGGAAGCAAATATTATCAGTTTATTTTCTGATACGTTTGTACTTTTATTGAAAACACTTTCACTTCAACATTTTCTACTATTTTTAAAAGATCAGAATACAGGAAGGCCCTAAAAATCATGCCACCTTGATTTTGCCAAAGTGAAATATTTACATTGCTCTTAAAATGACTTCATTCCGTTTAGTCAAACTTCTCAAAAACCATTCTTCTGGATCCCAAACACTTTTTGATGTATTAAAATTCCTAACAAACTCTGTATTTACAACCATTGTTATAACCACCTCCAGCACGTTCCACTGCAGCACCACCAGTAACATGTACTGGTGAAGCATCTTGGTATTGGCGATTCAGCATCTCTTGATCCTGTATAAACATATTTATTTGGAAGCAAAACAAAGTGTGTTATGCGGTGCTGTTCAATTACATATACGCACAGCACTGGAAGAGCTGATCTCCACTAAAAAGTCCCATTTGTTCCTTAAAACCACAGCAGGTAGTTCCATGTATGTCAGAAGCAGAGAGACTAGAAATCTCAGGGGAGAACACTCTGGAGACATTCCTTTTCTCAGCTTTCTAAGTCTCAAAGACCCAAAAGCTGCCTTGCAGAAATGTCTTAGCTTCTCATTGCCTCAGTTTCTCCACATACAAACTAAAGACAACATCTAATCCAGCTTCACAATATGTTGTAGGGCAAACATGTTTGTCTGTATCTGTGGGGCAGGGAGAGGCTTGGGAGGGAAGCACAAAGCAATGGAAACAGAGTTGGTACCTCCCGGTATGGAAGGAAACGCTGTTCCTACCCCCAAACCTGAATGTCCCGGGCAGATTTTGAAAATCTTCAAAGACAGGAAACTAAACCCCAGCAAGGAGCTGGGTTTTTTTCTGTGCTCTCAACTGCCACTGCAAGTCACACACACCGTCTGCACTCTAGCATGGGGGAAAAAAAACATGAAAGCTGCTGTTCACCCTGCCACTTGGATCGTAATTCACAAGGGACCTGTTCTTGGCTCCAAGCACGGGGTACAGAACTAAGATGAAGATGCAGATTTACTACGTGATGTTGGGTGAGTCACTTCT
>NW_009260182.1:7774252-7786175 GCF_000687185.1 Egretta garzetta | reverse complement strand
GCGAGAAGGAGAGGGAGGGAGGTAAATGACCTACCTCCTGGGACCGCTGGAAGAACGCAGTTCACCCTCATCCCAAGCACACAGTGTCTGTCAAAAAGATGCGTCATAAGCATCTTCTGACCCAGACCCTCTGCTGTCTGTGAGAGCTCCCTGCTCCTTTAAGGTCCTGTAAGGCTCTGTACCTGCCTGCTATGCTCACAGCAGCCATCTCAGCACAGACAGTCAGCCTCCGGGCTCCTCCAGTCTATTTTATCACAATTTACTTGGTAACAGGTTACAAATGTGGCATCTGATGAAAATAATGAGCCTTGATGTCACTTAGTGCACGAGGCTCCCTGCGTGTGTGCAGGGAATAGCAAACGCGAGCCAGCCTGGCCTCCTCGCAGGTGCCAGCACGATGGGTCCCGCGGCAGCATCCTCCTGCTGCACTCTGCCTCAGCAAGCATCACCCACCAGCTGCATTCAGGCGCTGGAAAGACTCACTGCAGCATCAAGGTCAAGCCCAAGGCAACCCGCAGCAGGGCCACTCTCTGCAGTGACGGTCAATGTCCCTTGGGAACTCACCCAGCAGCCAACAGGACAGGGCTCAAGGATCCTCGTTATGCCCCCAGGGGCGTCTGTGTCCCACTTCCAGAGGCACAGACCAGCCCACCATGAGGAAATGGTCTCTCTTCTCATCTTAGCAGTGTTAGTATGATGGGAGAAATTTTCAATGAAAGAAATCCCACTGAAAATCTAGAGGAAGGTTACCGCTCCTAAGCGGCTAAGTACTCCTGGTCTTAGGGGCTGGTCAAACCAAGCTGAACCAAAGACTTGCTAGGTGGCCCTGACCAAAGTTCCTCTGCTCTTCTGAGTTTTGTTTTTTTGCTGCTGAACAGACATGAAAGCGCTCCTGTGCTCCATGGGATGGCCTCGAGAGTAAATCTGATAAAGACAGCCTGGGTCTATGGGCAAAGATAAAGGACCTAGTGGCTGGTGGGGAAGGGTACAAGCAGATATAATACAGGGCAGAGAGAGAAGGGTCAGAGAAGATGGGATAACCATGGAAAAGAGCATGAAACAAAGGCTAAAGCAGATATAGCAATGGAAAGTAAAAAATGAAAAGGGAAGGGCTGTGGAACAGAGCCAGGACACAGCTCTTCATTCATACTCCAAAGTTTTGCCTTTTATTTTTTTTTAAGCTGGAATTTCCCAGAGATTTTCAAGCTTTCTAGTTAAAGCCAAAAAAAAAAAAAAAAAAAAAAAAAGCCAACCCGCACCTTTAGATAGAGAAGTAGGACAAGAAACCCTTCTCTTGGACTTAGTATTTTTGGACGCTTTGGCTAGGCATCCTGACCAAATACTGTGTCTGGAATGGGCCAGATTAAATGCTTGAAAATCCCCTAGAGGAGTTACCTGCTCAGAGGAAAGGAGCTTTGTAGCCCCTAACATTTACTATTATCACTATTTAAGTTTTATTTCAATATACAGAAATATGCCACGGCTACATGCAGACTCCTAGTCTCTTGAAACAGGGAGAAAGTATAGGAGAGAAAAAAAAATAAAAAAAAAAAAAAATCACTGTTTCACTCTTTTTTGCACAGCAATACCAATTTAAAAAGTTACCCAAGATGCAGGAGGCTCTTACAATACCAGTGCTAGACTATGGGGCAAGAGGTGAGGGTTGCAGTCCTCATTTTGCTCCCCTCGGTGGGTTCAAAATCTAGATCTTGATTGCCCATGTGTGAGAACATAGTCTTCCCAAATGCCAGACAATTTGGATTATAAAGCCTCTGGGATAATATCGCCTTGCCTTTTTTTTTTTTTTTTTTTTTTTTTTTTTAAAAAATCCCAACCCAAACCAAAACACAAAACCTATCATGACAAGGGCTCTGATCTCATGAGAGCCTTTCATTGCTACTGTAATATAAACACTAACCCCACTCCTCTCATTAAAATCTCATCCTCTTCCCCAGAGCTTCAACACTGCTCATAGTCAGGTCACTGCACATAGCCCATGTGTAAAGGGAAATGGCAGCAGGACAAGAGAGGGTGGATGAGGACATGCTGAGTACTGATGTTTGTTGAGCTGGTCACAGTGACACCTAGCTTTTTTTCCCCTGAGTTGACAGCATAAGGCATACAAGAAATGCAAATCGTAGCTTTTGGTGTGCATTATCTTGCACTGAGTCTAACACAGAAGTATCTGAACAGGGAGAAAATGTAAGGTGTAAAAGGGCTTTTTTAATCTAGCAGAGAAAGACTTAACAAGAACCAGTGGCTTGGAGGTTAGAACACAGACAAATTCAGCTGAAAAATACAGCCCACAGTTTTAATTTGCAGTGATTAGCTATTGGAACAAAGCGCCAACTGAAATATTGAGTTCTTGCTCTCTTAATGTCATCTGTACAACATGTGCCTCACTCAGGAGGGCAGAGCAGATTATTTCAGGATTCCTCCTGCGTGTAAATCTATTCTTTCTGTTACCTACTCATCCACTGCTGTCAGGTCCCTCACAAGTTCTTTGTCATCTTTCCTGATCTTGATCAGCTTACCTACCTTTGTCACGCCTACAAGTTCCTCTTCCCTTTGTTCATTCCTTTTTCAGGTCATTAGCAAATACATTAACCAATGCTGGCATTGGTACAGATTGCCTGATTTGCCTGAATACTTCTTTCAGCAATATAGGAGTTCTCACCACATCCCTTGCCCGTCTGCTTCCAAATGGATTCTTATATTTGGAGAAAAATTTTTTCTACTACCACTTCAATGCATGGGAGTCTCTGGGATATGGCAGCCAAGGCATTTTCTCTAAATCTCTGTCCACACTCATTTGAGAGTTCCCCATCTGTAAGGAAGTCTGAGCATTCCTATTCTGCAGATGTAAAAGTATGCCACGAGAGACCAATGTCCAGATGCACAAAGCCTTTAAATGCCTAATTCTCACTGATCTCAGTGCTGAGTTACTCTTATGGATAAAAGCTCAAATTACTTTGCGGGGAGAGAGCTCTACTTACAAATCCTATGTCTTAGCCAAAGTGCTTTGGAAGCACAAAAATGGGTCCCCAACCCCAGAGAGCCCTCATGCTCACCCATGCGCAATATTGTACAGTCAGGAGACGGAGACACCAAAGCCAACGTGTGAAGCAGCTGCCATTCCCCTTCTCTTCCAAACACCCGCATAACCAAGGCCATCTCAACTCTGCACCCAGAGAGGAGCCTTCTCTGTCTCTACATACCACAACCCCTAACCCCTGGGGCCTGCTGACTGCGACAGATAGGAAAGCTCTCTGCAGCAGAGTGTCTGCTGGAATGTTTTTTAATTATCTCTGGAAAGTATGGACTGTGTATCATCATTAACTGGACTAAACACTGACGGTCAGTGAGTCAGGTACCAGTAAACGGTGCAATTAACAGCCAGAGGAGAGAAGTGTATTCAATCTGAAAGCTTTCTTTCTCAATCCATCTCCACTCATCACCCAAAGTGCTGAGCAGCGGACTTTTACTTTCAATTACATTAATCAGGTTAATTCCAAGTTAAAGTCAACATTTTAATCAAGAGGCAGCAAACTCGTGCAGGGAAGCAGAGGGCTGAGGGGAAGCAAGGAGGGAAAAGAAGGGCGAGAGTAAGGAGGAGGAGGGAAAGAAAGAAGGAAGGATAGAAGATGCAGGGACAGAAAGCAGGATATTACAGTGATGGGCACCATTGAAGGAATTAACTGTGATAAATAAGGAAGAAGCTTTTATGTTGGACCTCTAAGTTAAAGGGGGTTATAGCATTTACCTCCTTTGTAACTTTGGGATATTGGGCTGTTACAGGGGGAAATCTGGAATGTAAATCAGAGCAGCCTCAGGAGCGCTGTATTTTATGGCAAGGACTGTCCATGGGAATGTCTTTTCTAAAGAGTCTGTAACAACCCGAGTCACAGACCCATCCCACTATGACTTCTGTCAGCCCAGGCATAATTGTTCCACATGTCCTGTAATACATAAAAACATTGCATGCCTAAAAACCCTACAAAGTGCTCCAGCACATGGAACAGAAATTCCACCTGTACCTGCAGCTGAATGAATCGCATTAACAGTACTGGGGGATCCAGTAGCACACAGATCAGATACTAATGACTGAAGGGATAATGTACTAAGTGTTTCAAAGAAGCCTGTTCCAATGAGCCCATTGCATGTCACTGCTAGAGATTTTTAAATTAAGTGAAGCGTGAGAGATGCCCATTGGATTTCAAAAGCACCTGGGAGCCTAATTTCATTTAGCTCCTTTACAGATAGAGTGATCCAGATCTGCAAAGGAAACCACAGAAAGGATGCTGGAAGGTTCATCTGGGCTGACGGTTCTCACTCTTGCCAGAGGAAATATAACATGTGTGGGGTAAGATGCAGAGACTTCGGAGTTTTGGTTCTGGTCCATTGCACCCTTTCTTTCAGAGTTACGTTAGTTCAGAGCTGACAGAGGAGGTTCGAGGTGCAGCTCCTATTCTACAGAGCCCTACGGAGTCCTGACAGAGGAGCAGCCTCCCAGGCTGTGGCGTTTCATGGCCACCTCCCAGACAGTGAGGCTACTAGTCCTCAGACTGAGTCACAGAAGGCACTCACACTCTGGGCCTGAGCAAACTCTGTTAATCCTCGGCTCACAGCGCAATGCCAGTTTCTTCTCTTGGAGGCTTGACCAAGAAATCAGAGGGAGATTTAGAAGATGGGAAAACAGAAGCTGGAGGAAACCCACTTTCTGTAGGAACGGGGCATATGATACAACAGATGGACTACCAGGAACACTTATTCACCTCCCGACTCTGGTACCGACTTCTCCCATGACCTTGTGTGAACTGTTTCTCCCAGCCACGATTTATCCATGCCATGAGGACAGCAGTAGCAGTGCTGCATTATCTCCCCAAAGCACTTTGACAAGAGCTGTAATTTAGCTTTTTTTTTTTTTTTTTAAAAGAGGAGATTGCAGGCAAGTAACTGTAATTTTTAATTAAATCTTGCCCAGGACCATGTCACACCTTTCAGCCATCTGGATAGTACCTTTAATATCTCCAAAACCCACAGAATAATTCTATGTTAGGAATCCGAAACAACAAAACAGTCCAAAAGGATTGAGAAGCACACAACGGAAAGATAGATGCAAAGTAAGGGAAAGCCCATGATGGGAAGATGTCTGTATGTGTTACCTACTAAAATTCAAGCTTAGGGGTCTTTCAAATAGCAGCAGGCATTGCGGTTCCATTCCCATGCTTGTGAGGTTTGATAACATAATGAGAGCCACGTGCCCCAACTGAGCAGAATGGTACCTGCCTTTGGAAGGGAGAGAGAGACAATGAAACATTGCCATCCGTTCCCAAAAGCCATCAGGAGCAGAGCTCCAGGACTTTCTCCCCAGCAGGAGCTCAGTTCCAGCACTTCTGAATTTAAATTTTAAAAAGTTCCTCGCTGTTTCGCTTGAACAGGGAAACAAATGATGCAAAAATAGAAAGATTGGAGTAAATAAAATAAGAGCAAGCAGTTAATTAGTGGGTCTGATCAAGAATGCCCTGCCGTGCTCATTCTTCCTCCAGCATTCCCCACTCCCCCTCTGTGCTCGGCACGCGGCTCAGACCCGCACTGCGGCGGCGTGCCCCCGCGCTGCCTGCTCCTTCACCCTGCTCACCGGTTCGGATCTGCTCGGCAGCACAGCTGGAGCTGAACCATACCAGTCTCCCTACAAACATCTCATTCTTTTCCCTCCCTCCCCTCGCCATCGCAGCCAGGAAGCACAACAGGTTTCAGCAGTGGCAGGAAAACCACCCCTTTCCCCTAAGAATAGGGAGGAAGGTTGGAATGTGATGGCTTAGTAAACTGGGCTGGGATGCAGACAGACTATGAACTGATAAGGAAAGATTCTGCCAGGCCCGTGGAAACAGCAAATTCCCCCCGTCTACAGGCAACCTCCTGAATCTGAGAACCACTGCTCAGGTCAGCCAGGGCCAGGAGAAGAGGAATTTTGGCACAGGGGAGCTGGAGGTCTGGGCACAGGGTGCTGCTGCTGGCTGCACTGCTGAGCTGCTGCGCAGCTGGTCTAACGTCTTTGCACCGAGCTTTCCTAGGCTGTGCACCTCTCATGGAGCAACACTAGATAGCGAGGGGTTTAAACCTTTATCAACAGCTTGTTGGCAAAACCACACCTGAAGATGAGGTCATAATGGCAAAAATGGAGTTAGAGCTGTAGCTTGTTTCACTTGGATTCAGTAGGAAAGTACACAGCTTAGTTTTGTAACCACAGTAGAAATGCTTCACTGGTATGTTATATGGGTATTTCTACAACCATGTACATATGGCTTTATCAATATGTCTGTAGATAGCCCAGTACTCAACAGCCAATTCTAGGGGCTAGTGAAACATTAGTAAGAATAGGGTACCTTCCTAAAAACACCTAACCTACATCCTGAGTGCTGAGGAACTCTCCTATCCCCCTCCATACAGCAGGGCAATGCCATCACACCCTAGTGCAGGTAGGGAAAACAAAACACAGAACAGGAAAGGATGATTTTCATGAGACTCCACAATCCTCACCTCTATCTATACAGCAGTCCTGTCCTTCAGCATCCTCAAAACAGGGTTAGGCTGCCGTGTTCACTAACCTAATTCACAGCCAGTTGTGTTGGTTTTCACGTCCCACACTCCGGCCTTCCTGGGGCTCAAACCTTCAACTTTATCCCTGCACATACACCTTGTGACTTACACACCTGGCTACCTTACTGTGTGCTTGGAAATTGGATCCACATTGTCATGATGCCTGCTGATTCCTCTCATCCTGAGGCTCTGGGAAGTGATGCTGAGTGGAAAGCAGAATTAGTGGTCCTGAACCCATTGGCAGAGCTCCCATTTCAATGTAGTCCAAGGAAAAAAAACATAAATCATAGCTCCCAGGAATGGAAAATTCTCCTCTGAATGCGCTGTGCCTTGCTGGGGGCTTCAAAGTTCCCCAAACCCTGCACTCCTCAGTGGTGCAGGAAGTTCAGGGGAGAAGAATGGAGTCTCTGCTTTTCCATTCCCCTTCCGCTGCCGAGAGCCTCTTGTTGAAGGACAGGCTATGGATTCCTCCCCCTCCGGCCTCTCCAGCAGCACGAGGCCTGGACCGGGTGGAGTCGGACTCAATCATAATTGCATTTGCATAATACATTTTACCTTTCTCTCCTGCGCTGTAGTTTTCTGAACTTGCCAAGTTGCAAGCTGACCCTTGCGAGCCAAGGCATGATTAACTGAGAAATTCACAGCAGCGCCACTTTAATCAAAGGGGACAGAGGTTACAACAGCTCAATATTAGTGATAACCAGCCTTTGATCCACAGAACCAGGCCAAGCCTGGCAGGCAAGCTGTGAGGAAATGCACCGTCAGGGCTTTTGTGGGGAAATAATACCTTATTAACCCCTTCATCTAACATGCCGTGGGTGAGCAGAGAGAATCAACAAAAAAAAAAGTCCCTTCCAGAGTCTTAATTACAGCCCACAAAGCTGCTCCTCTTTAAGCCCGTACCTAAACGCATTAGATCCCAGCAAAGAGCCAACACCATCTCGCAAAACCTATAGGCTGACTTGTAAGGGCAGTGACAGCTTCTACATGCTCCTGCTTCCACTCCGGACTGACCGCTGGTATCGAGCCCAGAGACAGGCTGCGGCAGAGGCAGCGCAGGGCTATCGGATTTAGCACTTCCCTGAGCGCCCCCCGGGGACACCGCTGTGTTCCCCAGTCTGCTCCCCACTGCCGGGCAGCCCTGGCCCAGTCACTTGACCCTCTGTGCCTTCCCTTCCCTTTCCTGGCTTCTGCCTGTCTTCCCTTTTTGCCCGAGGAAAAAGCTGCTTCTTGACGCGCAGTTCCAGTAGTACCTAAAACAGAGTAGCTAATCTGATCAACCCGTAACATGGCCTCCTACAAATAACTCAAGATCATTCTCATAGTCAGGTTGCACCAAAGATAATATAAAATCTAAGCAATGGGAAAAGTACCATTTGATAAGAGATTTGTTAAAATTCAATAGGTAGACCTGAAACAGAAAACAGAATCCCAGGGGAGAAGAGAGTCCCAGTTGTGGTGTCTATGGAGAAATTGAAAATTCCCAATGTTTTGGAAAACTTTCCATTTTGAAATTTGTTTAACCTAGGACTGGAAATAATCCACACAAAAAGAAATCTGTTATAGACTAAATTTCCTGATAGAATCAAATTTGGGTCAAAATGTTTTATTCCAATAAAATAAAAAATATTTTAATGTTCTTGCTTAAAGAACATTATAGAAAAAAAGAATATTATAGAATCAAACACATTTTTGAAAAAAAGTTATTCTGAAGTGAAAAAAACCTTTCACTTTTGAAGGAGTGAAATAGAAGGTATCAATCATACTGAGAGGCTTCCATCAAAAACTTTTGTGAAACAAAATCTCAGTGAAACCAATGTTTCAGTGGTAAGTTTCTGTTTTCAGTTAAAGTCTTCTCTGGTGGAAAACGCTCTCTTAAAACCAAACAATTCCTCTGATTATCTTCTTTTGAGAGGACAAACTAAAATAAAATGCCATCTTCCTGAATGTTTTTTATTCACCCACTCTTAGCATCTTCCCTCAAATGAAGACTTGGCCGGAGCCCCAGGAGGAAGCCTCACCTTTGCTGCACAGACCAAAAGGATGCAAAGTTTCCCAACCAAGACCTTCGTCTGACATTGTTTAAGTGAGGGAAGAGCCCTCCTCAAACTGAGGGCCAGCAAAGGTGAAGAAATTAGCTCACATACTCCCAAAGCAATGTGATGTGGAAACCAAGCGCCCTCCCGTTGCAAATCAGGCTTTCCAATACAGTCTGTTATAATTTTGGGTTGTGATTTTCAAAAGTGACTGGGGTCCATTTTTGAAGGATTGTCTCTAGACACCCTCAGGAGTCCTCATCTTTGAAAAGTGAGGGGCTGAGGACCAGATGACTTTCCCAGACTGCTGTCGTGGCTACAGATGGCTGCAGATGACTGCTTCATTTAACAGACTAAAACCCAGCAGGCCCTCTGCAAAGCCACACCTTAGCTGGAGGAGGTCAGCTCTCATCGTGTGGATCCCAGGTCTTTGGGTCTCAGCTCCCTCCCCTGCCACTCTCTCCTTGCCACTTCCTCATGGACCATCCTCTGCTATTCCCATCACTTCGAACTTCCTTCTTCCTCTTCAACACATTGTTGTTGTGTTTCATTCACCTCCACATTAAATAGGTCTAAGAACATGGAAGGGAGCAACAGCAAATCTCATTCTGGCAGAAGGACAAGCATTTCAGTGAAGGCATGCTATCCACCAAAAGCCTACACTGCAAACCTCTCCCTTGTATCTCGGCAAAACGAACAGAACCATCGGTTACCAATAACATGAAGCAAGCCTCGCCCCTAGCAAGCGCAGGATACAGCCCACCAGTAGAGGATAACAACAGGTACCACACCAAGCCCACTCAGCACATTGACCTCTACCTGCTTATATGCTAGCACAAGGTTTTGGCTGCTTCCCTCCTCCTTTCTCCTCTACTTCCCCTGCACATCCATTCATTAATTGATCCCTGATCATCTCACAAATATATTTCCCTCTTTCCGCAGGGCAGGTCCACCCCCTTTTCCCTGTTCTCTGCCATTAAGATGGGTCTCACATCGCCATGCACAACAACACACGCACAGCTCCAAACACCTCAGGGCAGGCACATCATTTCCAATTGTGAGCAAATGCTGTTGGTTTTCATTAATCTGCAGACACTGTATTTGCCAATTTCTCCAACTTTTCTTTCTCACTCTCTCTTTCTGCTCCGAGGCAGGTGAGTGCATCAATTTTCTTCTCATCTGTGGCAGTTAAATTAAATGGAATCGGCCTGATTGCTGAAAATCAAAGAGAAGGCTGATAAAGCAATTAAATCCCTCTAATTCCTCCTCTTGAAAAGGTGCAGCTTGGCTCAGAAGCTAATTAACTTCATAATGAAAATCCTTCTTCACCCTTTTAGGATTTCTTTCCTTCTTGTTTTTGGTAGAGGTGGTAGGTTGCCTATAGCAGAAAGGGGATGCTATCGCAATAAACATGGCTTCCTTGGACATGGCAGACAACCGGGTACATGCATCACGTCAGAGTGTCTCCAACAGATTAATGCAAACAAATTCTGCTACGCAGGGCAGAATGTGCCATGGTGTTTGCTCTGCAGTTGTACAAAAGTTCTCAGGATAACCTTCTTGTCACTAGCTTTCAGGTTTACCCTGTGCCCATCCCATGAAGACTATCAAAGCCAAAGCCATTTGCAACAGCTTCAGCAATTTCAATTTTTAGCTCTGGGATTCATTTGTTAAATTTCTGATATGACAAACAAAACAGCAGCTACACATTAGACAATTCATCTTAATTGCTACAGTCATAGAAAATAGGCAGGCAGAAAACGGATCTTTAGAGCCCTGCACTCCATCTCCTTAATCCACTTCCACTTAGCACTCAGCATTTGGATGCTTGCTCCTTGCCACTTCCCTTCTGCTGGGAGTTGGAAGACGCTCTCAGATCTAAGCATGGATCTTTCAATTCTCTTATGCTTTCAAGTGTCAGCCAATATGAGACTATTTTCTGCTCTCCTCTGAGCACTCTTGTCTTGCTCCAAGTCCTCTTGGTACCAAAGAGCCCTACACTATCCTACATCTATTCACAATCCAGCGTGCAAGTGGGATCATCCCCCCCTCCTCCTGGGCAATACACCCAAGGCATGAATCTCATACGAGGGATGTATTCCAAGTCGGGTCTCCCAGGACCCATGCAAGGGAAGACCATTGCATCCGTACTCTGGGGCGTGCTGATGCTCTAGGCACAGCCTGGTCCTTCACCCAGCCTTATTCCCTTTAATTTGTCAATGTGGGAGTCAGTAACTCCAATAAAAATTAAATGGACAAATCTATCTTCCTCAGTATTGTGCCACTTTAACTATATATAAAATATTACAAATGTGGAAGGTGAGGACAACTGGTGCATTGGCTTCCTTGGTTCAGGATACATCTCAGTACACACTGGTGTCTAACTTCCCACACCAGGCAAACCTCTATCAAATGCTTCTACTTTCCAGACTTATTCCTGCTATTAAAACCTGTGCTTCAGGTTAAATTCACATCCCCTTTGTTGTAAAATCAGCTTCAGTTTTCCAGGTTAAATAACTCTTTACTAATTCTTGCTAATTTTTACCAAACACATAATTAATATATTCTATATATTGCCATTCACCGAAATTTGGCCAAATATAAAGGAAAGTATTTTCTATTAATGGCAATACTGTGTCACCTCCGGGAAAGGATAATTTTGCTGTTATTTTTCTCTTTCTGTAGAGAGGAAGAGATAGTAAATTTGTTCAGAACTGAAGAGGGAATTTTGCTTCCTAAAAACAATTAACTGACCTGTCACCTGTCCCTGATGAAACTTGCCACGGGGTTTTTAATTACCACAAATGAACTGATCAATGCTGCTGTACCGTACACAGAGAACAGTACTCTTAAAACAGCGCAGAATGCCCAGCAAAGCCTTAAGACCGTCTTCTGTGTATACTGGGTCATCTTTTGGCATTGTAACTGGGAGCAGCTGATTTATAGGGCAGAAATGCTTTAGAGCATAGAGCTCAGACGCTGTTACCTAGGCTGGTATTTGCCAGGACATGTTAACATTATGTAAAGAAATATTCTGTGCACCCCCTGTCAACCCTCCAGCAGCCCTAAATGTAGCCTTTCTGAACGGACTCCAGGCCAAATCCCAGTGGAACTTCTGTCCCATCCTGCTTGGTTTGCAAGCTCTAACCAGATCACATCCCAAGGTGGCGTGGCCTCAAGCTATTGGCATCCCTGTGTTATCCTCTCTTTGACAAATGGTTTATTTTTGCTGCAGCAGTAAATCCGGCAGCCGTTGTTTACTCCCCTGTCTATGCACTCGTCAG
>NW_009260182.1:7765213-7774130 GCF_000687185.1 Egretta garzetta | reverse complement strand
TTTGCACCCGTGAGCGGGAATGCGTGCAGCTTTGCAAACCCCAAGCCCTCCGCTAACAAATGGCCGTGCACTCCATTAGCGCTTGCTCTCTGCTGTGGAGATCCCTGCTCGCCAGCATTAGAAGGTATGCAGAGGGAGCCTCTGACCCTCTGCCAAACAAATGGGGACAGAGGCTTGGGTTCTCAGGGCCCAGCTCACCAGGCAGAGCAGCAGCCGCTGCCTATTGTCCAGTCAAGAGAGCAGACCTTCTCAGGTCAGATCCTACTGTTAGACCCCATGCTTTACTGACAGCCAGTATTTTAACATCCCCAGTGATGCTCTATTACCTAAGGGGAATCGATCACACGCTTATGCTTGGTTATCAGCAATGTTGATATTGCTAAAGAATCAATACTTTGTGATTGCCAGTACCACTTTAACCCAGGGATTTCAAAACATGTTAGCAATACCAGCCCTTTGGCACCTTGGAAAGGTAACCCACCATCAGCTGCCCTACCTGCAAAAGAAGGAGTAGAGGCATAAGGAAACAATTTGCCAAGGTCACACGGGAAACCAGTGACCAAGTGAGGATTCAGGCATCCTGATTCTAAGTACTTGTGCTAATGAGAAGATGAAATAGTTACACATTTGGTCCAGCACAAGTTAAGCTGAGTATGGAAGACACAGAAGAACCTTAAATAGGTATTCTGTAGCGAGGCTGCTGAAAGGGGAGAATAATAGATCCATCTACAGGCACATGTGTGCATCTCTATCTGAGGTACAGTTTCTCCTGTTCTACATACGTAATTCTGCGCCTATTTTCCCTGGGAAAGCTACCACTGACTTGGACAGTGGAGGATCAGATCCTCTCTTTATCATTTGGAAAAAATACACAGTGTGCTTTGGAAAGAGCTATGTGTCACCAGGTGTATACTGAATGCTTATTTTCCCTCTCCTTGTCATTTTTTTTTCCTTCCTTATTAACAAGGTGCCCTTTAGGTTCGGCTAAAACTCCAGGGCTCCTTCTTGGGACCACTCTACTCCAAGCAGTATAACAGAAACAGGCACAGTCAATCACCTGCCTGTGAACTACGGGAACATGTCACACCAAGGGGAAACGTGCCGCGAAACGAGACCTTCGCTCACCCTTCAATACTGGTAAGCAAGATTTGAATGAAAGCATGCTCACTGGAATGCATGCACACAACTGAGAGCCATAGAAATACACAGAGTCATTGGCTGCATCAAGACTGGCACAGACAGAAGCATACTTAAAATCCAACACATCAAACGCACAGAAACAAGACACAAACACACAGAGCTAAAGCCAGACAGAAACATGCAAACTCAACCCTTGTGCGCCCATACAGGCACTCACAGAACGGGGGAGACGCGGAAACAAAAGTACCTGCATTCACACACACATTCACATCCAGAGCCATATCCAGGTACCGCCCTGCACACAGGCTGACCAAGTCACGACACAGCTCAGCAAGAAATTCACAGCCACTTCCATAATCTAGAAAGAAAGGTCTTTTTTCACCCTTTCTTTCCCCACGGTAGGGAGCAGTACGTGGGATGCAGGACCCAGGGCTGTGATGGAGGGAGAAGAGTGACATCATTCAGCTTGGGCAGCCTTAGCCAGGGCACGGGGCACTGGGGGCATCAGAGTCTAGGGCAGGCATTAGGGAATGCGCCTGGGATGACTGCGCAGGAGAAGGTTTGTATTTCAATAAACCAGGGGCTGTAACACTCTCTGAACTGAACAGCTTAAAGCCTTGTTAAAAGCAATGGTGCAGCATTCTAACCGGAGGGGCCGTGTTGTCATACAAATGAGATGAGTTTATTTTCTGAGCCGTACCATTTGTTCTGACAGGCAGGGCGGCTGTAAAAGCTGGCGAGGGCACAGCGGGGGGCCCGGCTCTGTGCACAGCGAGAGACCGAGGCGAGGAGAGGCAGAGCTGCACCAGAGTTTGGACCCAGCCCAAGTCCCTGCCTCTACCTTCTGTAAGCAACAGCCTCGCAAAGAAAGAGACTGAGAGATGAACCAGCCGGCTGTAATATTGTGGAACAAATGCATTCTAATGAGAGGTGCCTGGCAGCCCCACGGGCACTCCACGTGCGCCCATCTCCTCCCGCCCTCGCCACCTCCTGCCTGGCTGCTTGACGCTGCCCAGATCTGTTTTCCAACAGCCCAAGGTGCTGCACGGGGGGCTTGGACACACACAGTGGGGAGGGCACCCAAGGCAATCACTCTCCTGTGTTGCTCCACGGCCAAGTTGCTGTGAAACGTTTACCGAGGTGCCACCTGTGCCTCCCTGCTGGAATGAGCCAGGGAAGCCTCCTGGACACTGCCCGTGTCATCTGGGCTGCTGGTGACCCTGCGGTGCGTTTCCTGCATCCAGTGCCTGTCTCTCCCCGAGGCTCTTGGAAGGCCCCTTCCACCGCAGGCAAGAAAAACCTTTGCAAAGAGAGTAACGGTAACTTTATCCCGGCGTTCTCTAGCAGGGACAATAAACTGCATAAACCAAGGTGACTAGTTTGAAATCTGACAATTAGCCAGGAAGTCAGGTCTCTCCTCCTAAAACTACTAGAGAACGCATCCTTATTCTGGGAATACATCAACCCAGCAGCAATGGGGCTGGTGTAGGGTACGCTACAGATGTGGCCAGTGGAGACCTGGAAAACAGAGGCACCAGCATTCCAGAGCAGTGGCCGTAGCTCGGAAATCAACAGCTGGCATATGGCATCGCAGTTTCACCTGCAGGGTGCCATTTGTATTTGAGGAGCTACTGACATTAATCCCATGACAGATACCAGGGACTTTGTAGCACTTCCCCTCTGACCAGCTTGCCAGGTTTACAGAGCAAAGTTTTTCCTTGCAATGGCAAAATTTTCTTTTGGCTGCTGGGACACCACAAAAAGCAAACTGCTGCCACTCTCTCCCTGTCACCAACAACAGATACGTGGAAAGGCAGGGAAGCCAGCTGTCGTGGAGGGTTTTTGGTCACTAAAGCAACAGTTTGCAGTTTAAGGACAGAGAATATAGTCCCTCCCAGATCTAGAAAGCAACAGTGACCCTTGGTCTCACTGGCTCATCCGTATCTTAGTCTGTCCTCTATGGCTGTTAGTAAAATTGTTAGTTTCGTCGTATTTACAGGTCAGAAAGTACACTCATCTACCAGCTCTATTTCTTGCATTTCACCAATTAGGCTGCAGAAATTGGGAACTTTTGTTCACCTGCAGCGACAAGAAGCAAAAGATTCCCTATCCCATTACCAGTTCCAGGAGGCGTTTAGCCACCCACAGTAAGAAGCAGACAACAGGAGATCAGGGATGGTATTTGCCCTTTAATGTATATTATTTTCTCTGAACCCTTTTAAATAGGTGGAGAAGCTCACAAGGACAGAATTTTTAAGTTCTGGCTGCCAAAAATGATCCAAATCTTTTCTAGGTGACATATAACAAGGACAGAGAGACTGCACTAAGAACTCAGCACTATGAGTACAGCCTGCCTGTTAGGAGCGGCATGGTAGGGATAACAGCCTGGAGAATAACCATGAGATGGAAGCACCTCATCCAAACAACTCCAGATGTCTGTGATCAGACTGGCAATATCCGTGAAGCCAAAGGTATGTATAGGCATGCAGATCCCTTTTGGATTGCTGGGGGATTCTCATAGCTAACTGTCAGAGTCCACTTTTAATATCCCATTAAATGGCTACAAACAGACTTTCTTGCTGTAACCCTTTTCACTAACCCCTCACCTATTAATATTTGGTATCTAGAATGTGAATTAGAGTAGGCAAAATAAATGTAAAACGTGCTTTTTGCTCCTATTTGCATCAATTTCCTGTGTATCTTCTACATTACACAGCAGACTTCCCAGTCCTGTTACTAATGAGGAGTTAATACAGCCCTGGAGCTATGTTCTTTATGCAGTGATAGCAGCATAATGCTGATCTCAGTGGTTTGGATCGGGCCTGCTTCATGGGGGAATAAGTGAACTGACCATTTTGGTTGCACTCTGTTGAGGTCAAAGGAGGAGATGTTTTTGGATCATCTCCCCATTATCAGTCCCTGGCTGCTCCACCTCCTCTTCACACTGTGTGCCAACCCAACTTATTCCAAGGCTTGTTGGGGTGGGTTATAGAAAGGGAGAAGGCGGCAGACAGCCAGGGGGTGGTCTCAGTCCTAAGGTGTCAGAGTGTGACAGCCCCATTTGGCCAATACCCTAGAAAATTAATTCAAAACCTTCAGGGCTAAAAGCACCCAGTTCAGCTCTGACACTACACCAGGAACAGTGGGGAACACAGAACACGCGCTCATCTCCTGGATACACACCCAGAGAGTACCCACAACTCCTGCCCAACAGAGGCCAAAGGTCATATGTGCTTCAGGCCCCAAACCTCTGGCCGAGCTGGCAGAGAACTAGAGCCCACAGCTAATATTTTACATATCTCTGCCACTGAGGTACAGCTCTGAACAGCCCTGTTGGCACTGAACACCTGCAACATCAAGCAGGAGAGCAACCTATTTCCAGGAGCGCCCCCCACCAATCCCCACGTACTCTTGGGGTCTATTTTCAAAGAGAGATAAATGGTGCTTTTAATTAGCACCTTCCATTTTCATTTGAGCCTCAGGGTTTTTGGAGCTGGTCCCAAGGGGGAGACCAGGAATCCCAGGAAAATCAATCTTAATTCAAACCAGTAATAAAAAGCAGAATGCTTGCTTCAGAGGGCTTGCAAAGAATCTCTTCAGCGTAAACTCCCCTTGCATAACCTTCGGCCTCTTAATGCAGTGAGGAAGAGACTCTTAGAAAGTGCTTTCATTCTACTTTTTTTACATTTCCCAGCTGAACAGGTAAAAACAGAGAACAGAAGCCCAGAATGGTCACATCTGGGGAGCGAAAACTTCAGGAGGAGACCTGAAAAAGTGAAAGAATAGTGCAGAGGCCTCTAGCAAAAGAGCAGCTGAGCCATCTATGATGCGGTTTCTCAAGGAGATGATGGAAATACTTTATTCTTCCTTGCCTGTCCATCATTCAGGAAAAGCCATCAGATAGCTAGGGATAATGTAACTTAGGCAACATAAACTTGGCTTTATAAGAAAATAATATTAAAAATATTTTGGGAAGCTTATCAGAATAATCCAAACACTTTTCCACTTGTGTAGGGCCAAATGCCAGAAGAGCTCAGCACACTGGCAGGTAAACTACTCCGTAGACACCTCCCTTTGCTCCTCTCCCACCTCTTCCACCAATGCAGAGTCTTGGCACATTATGCCCTTCTCTGTATAACCCTGCAATCACCTCACTACGCAACGCTGCCATTTCCACTTTACATATGAAGAACTGAGACTCAGAGGGACTCATCTCACCAGGTTTCTGCCACATAAAAACTAGCCATAGTCTCATCTCTATAGGCCCTCTCTATAGACAATGGACAGAGCACACATGCATCCAGATGGTAACTTACGGTATCTATTGTGGGTCAGTATCCTAGAATGAGATGACTCCCAGGCATCCAAAATGAGACAAACCCCGCCTTAAGTGATTTTCTCAAAATCATGTAGGAAGTCTCAGGTAGAGAATTGCTTCTCCTTACCTGAAGACAGCACCCTGGCTGCAGCTAACCTGCCGTTGGCGCCCAGCATGCAGGGGGAGGTGCCAGGAGTTACACAGTTTTAGTCCCTGATTTCTGATTCCATCTTTCTGGGTGCCACTAGCCAAACAGACCTGCCTGACACTCTTAGCAGTGCCTTCCTCAGCCAGACTACTTGAGCCTGTCCAGAGGGATTACTGAACATGCCCACCACGCCCCTCTGTCATCTTTACCACGGTGCCTTTCAGGTGCAGCAAGCAGCCACAGCCAAGCTCTCTGTACGTCCAGTCATCTTTGTTCTTGATGCCAAGGGAGGCAAATAAGTAAATCATGCCATTTCAGAGTGAGTGAAGCCCCTGCTTAGCCATCTCAAATGAATTCTAATCTACAAATACTACAAGATGAAAGCCATCAGAAGAGGCTGACAGGAGTCCCAGAAGCCCGCTAGTCAAGCTGCTTGTTAAACTGAATGCCTCCATTAGGTCAACAGTGCAGCAAATACCAATGCAGGGGGAAAAAAAAAAGTTACAAACTCAGAACAAATGTTTGTTCTCAGATGCAGAACTGGCATCAACATACCAGAAAACCGAACCCAAGGACCAGAGATACTACTAATGGCAACGAACACAGAAGTTTCCAGACTGGCAGGAGATTCCCAGCTCTGCAGCTGGGAAGCAGCAGCTCAGACGACAGGCAGGGCTGCAGACAAGAGAGGATGGGGTTGGTATCGTTACCCATACTGAAAATGCAAAAGGTCTCTCAGAGGCAGAAGAGTTCAGATATGAGAACAGACCTTCTGAACTTGTTGATCAAGAGTCTGAAAAAAATAGGATGCCACTAAGTCCTCATTCTGGAACCCTTCCCAAGCGTTAGCCAGGATCTGCCACAAGCTCCAAGACTGCTGGCTCCAGAACCCACTTAGGATGCCAGAATCCTGGCTGTGCAGCCTGCCACATGCTTGCAGAAACCTGCTTCCCTAATTTAATGCAAGCTTGTCGAGTTTTGTTTCTGGAACCCATCCTGAGCAGCAGCCAGGAACTGCAACAGGGCCAGGCTCTGTAATAGTATTGTCTCACTCCATGTTCTAGCATGACCACACACCAGCAGCATCCCAGTTCTCAAGCCCACTGTGGATGCAGTCAGAGTGCAGTCTGCTGAGAAATGTAGAAACACTGATCAAATTCTGCTCTGTGAAGTTCTCTATCAGTAAATCCCTCCAGATCTACCAAGGACATCCACATTCAGTAAAAACATTATTTTGGAACCCCTCTCCAGATATTTCCAAGAATTTTTAGGAGGCTGCAATGCACAGCAGTACAATTTTTTTTTTTCCCCACCAACCTTATTATTGTTAAAATTAAAGTGCAAAACCTAGAGATCCAGTGACTTTTCAGTGGAGTGTTCCAGCTGAGGTCCAGAGGGCAGTTCCACACATACATATCTGCATCTGCCTCTTTAAATCTGCTTAAAGAAGAGAAAAGAACAGCAGACAGCACTGGTCTGGGATGTACCCGGCTGGCCAGCCCTTGGGGCCTCTTCAATAGGCTTTAGAGTCCAAATGAGGTGGAAGTCTATTAAAAAAGAGCCTGTGCACAGATCAGAAATCCTCAGAGGGTTGTGGCCTGTCACTCTGGGGTAGTCGGTTTCTCTCTGATATGTGCACTGGGAAAAAGGAGCATCATGAGGAAGGAAGGACAAAAGGAAAAGAGAGTACAACATAAACAAAAATTTACTGCTTAGTTTCTTCACAGAGATCTTACTGCATCTGTATGTCAGGACTCCAAATACTTGCTGTTCTCCTGCACACCCTGCCAGTCCAATACCAGTCATAACAGGTCCTACATCTCATCCCATACGCTCTCCCCCATCAAGTCATACTCCATCCAGGCCTGGGAAGCACAACGAATGGGGATGGCTTCCAAGCATTTGTCACCGGCTCTTCATGAAACCACAGCTGGGGCACTGGTATGGTACCCACCACTGCTGCTTGTGCTTACTTAGCCTTCCACCAGTTCTTTACCCTCGCACACCACTGTAAGCACAGTACACAGCAAAGCCACTTAAAAAAAAAAAAAAAAAAGCCCCCCTGACACAGCTCAATGGCCAAGACATGAAGAGAGGGCTTCCTCTCTCTGGGCATTTTCCCCTTACCCCCTCTATACCCTTTATAGCTTCCTGCTGTTGCTCACCAAGGCTGAGCCCCCAGACTGCAGGCTGTGGGAACAGGCTGAGAGCAGCTGTGGCCAACACCAATGGAATGGTGCAGAGGCAGGAGTGCCAGGGCTTTGGTTGTGCTTGCTGACAGGGAGGTAAGTACGCACATTAGCTGCGACGAGATGTTTGAGGGAGACAAAGACTCTTACGGCTGCAGCTACGCTGTGATACCGAACCCGGGCCTGGCTACAGATAGCTCCACAGCTGCAAAGTACATGCAACGCCAGCTTAGCAGGCAAACAGAGAATTCCCACGGCAAATGTGAACACCCCAGGAGGTAAAGCGTCATTACTGCAGCTCCCACGTGGTCACCTATGCCTCAGCAATGGCACAAGGAGCATCACCAGGCCAGGAAATGCCTGAACAGGGCACTGCTGAGCACCAGCCACCCTTGCCTGGCAAAGTACCACCTGGGGATGCAAACCAAGCTAGCCAAAGAATAATTTCCTGACTGCTTTCTTGGTCTCAAAATTTGTGTTTCTTCTGCACAGGAATGAAAATAAAACCTTTTGAATATGACTTTTGGGGCTCCCCCCACACCCATTGGAAACATCCAAGCTGTCACTGAAAAAAAAGTCCCATTCTAATGTAGGTAAATTTTCCTTAGTCAGAGGGGACCTGGGGCTCTTAGTCTGAATCAGAACCAGTGTGAAAACTGGACTGAAAGTGGCATATGACTGCAGAGTATTTCTGTTTCAGCTTATTTTAAGGGAATTACATTGAATCAAAATCACCCAGACCAGCTCTAGGCGGAGGAAGCCAGGCCAAAGCCAGAGCAACCCCCAGGCTGCTCAGGTGATTGATCCGGGGTCGGGTGGTGGGCTGCAGGCAGAAAGGTTTGCAGCTGCCTTTGCTCTCCCATCCCGGGTTTCGGCTAAGGCAGCCTGGATGCCGCCCGGGATCAGCGCCTATTCTCCCTCCGTGCATCGCCCGCTTTCCCCTCCCTTTCCCTTTCTCTCTCCGTCGATCCCAGCGGGCACATTTCCGTGCCAGAATTAAGCCGCTTTGTGAGGAGCGAAGGGAATGCACGGAGCCGCTAATGAGAACAAAACTGGAAAGCGAACCCCCGGGCTGGGGAGAGCCCCCCCGTCCGCGGCGGGAGCCGAGCGGGGAGCGGCCGG
>NW_009260182.1:7728204-7764771 GCF_000687185.1 Egretta garzetta | reverse complement strand
ACATCCCAGCCAGCGATTCCAGGGCTGGAACAGAGCAGGAGCCACCTCCTCATGGCAACAGAAGACGTAAACTAACGAGTCGGTGCTTGCTGCCTGCACGGTCGCCTTGCACCACAGGTCGGGGTCCAACCTAGCCAAGGAGCCAGCCCGAACGCAGGGTGACACAGGAAAATGGCCTGGCATCCAGGTGCCACACAGCTGATAGCCCACCTGGCGGTGCTGGTAACACCACAATGGGCTTCGAGCTTCACCAGAGAACTGCGTATCATATCACTTCTTCTCTGGGCTGGGACCAGAGGTGGCCTAAGACCACTTTGTGCTGTGCTCCTTTCTGCAAAATGGGAATAATACCTCTTATACGGGCATAGGGCGCCTCATGAGCTGGGTAGGTAGTGAAACTGGTGCCATTTATACTGAAAAAACTTTGGGAGGACACTGGAGTCCTCAGAGAATGGTGAAGGGGAGACAACTACACTGCAGAATCAGAGAACCAAAGATAAGGGACACAGATGAACACAAAACCCATGCAAATGAAAAGGAGCAGATGCCGTCAGAGACAGAGGAGAAGAGAGGGCATTATGGAAAACCCACCACAGCTTTCCAAACTTTTCCTGCAGCTCAGAAACAGGCTCCACTATGACTGGAGTTGAACCCTAAATCACCCTCAGCTGTTTCCAAAGGATGTTTGGGAGATACCCAGCCCATCAAGTGCGAAGCCAGGAGCTGGAGAAGCACCCCCACTTTTCCAAAGGCTGGAATTGATGATTCCTTTTCCCATCCCGCTTTTCATCACAATCTGCTCTGCTCAGATGAAGGATCTCAAAAACATTTTGCACCAGATCTCAGTGGGAACCTTGCAGCTGTGTGGGGATGGTGGGAAAATGCCTTTCTGTCCTTCAGACAAAGTGAGAAACAGAGACAGGCAGAAGCTAAGTGACCGAGCCAGGACAACGTGGCACATCAGTGGCAGACCCAAAGTTAAAAGGCAGATTTCCCTGCATGAAGCCACCCCTCATGATCCAAGCTACAAAACTCCTTTTTTCTTCAGCTCTGGGACCTAACCTTCTCCCTCCCCTCACTATATCCAAAAAGCCGAAACCGCAGAGCCACCTGTCCTGCACACAGCACCTCCCGGTTCCAGGGGCTTGCTGGAGCTGTCACACTCGGGAGCGGGTGAGGATGCCCAGCTGGCTCCCTCCGAGCAGCCCCAGCCGAGACCGAGGGTCCCGCTCGCTGGCCTCGGGGAGCACGGGGGACAAGGCGGCAGCCACGACTCATTTGGCATTCTGAGAGGCTGGTGCGCAGCATCCCCATGCCGGCAGGGGGTAAATGAGAGCTCAGACATGAGTTATTGGAGCACTTACGTTCCCAGATTCTCCCAAACGTCGGGAAAAGGACAAACTGTTTAGTTGTAAAGAGCCTGGGGGGTGTGAACGGGGGAGGAGAAGGAGGAGGGAGCTGTGTCAAACTATTTTCATGCAGCAGAGACTTTGAAATTGAACTCGTAAGCGCTATGGATAGGGAGGGAGGGTGGGGGGACCAACCCCCAAGGTTTACCCTGGAAGCCCATAGGCCTCCAGTGTAGATTCTGGCAGCAGACTTGGGACCTACCTAGCACACCTCACCACTTACGGGATCATAAGGCTGGGAACAATACAGTCCACAGTCAACTGTTACCACTTAGTTGCCTGCGGGACAGCATTATTTGGGAGGCAGCTTCAATTGTTCAGGAGAAGAAAGAAGGAAGGCTGGGAAGAAGGGGCAGCAGTAATTTTTCTCAGAAAGGGACTGTTTGTAGGTCCCACAAATATTCGAGACACCCCAAACTTGATAGACCTGAGCCACATCTAGGCTTAACTACAATAAGCCTCAACCAAACAAGCAGTCTTTAACCAAGCGGTACTGGTCACAAACTAACTAGTTGCATAGCAGGGAGGTCCCAGCCACAGCTGCATGCAGTAATATTTGGGAGAAACACAGTGAAACTGGGCTCAGTATGTCCAGAGACATGCATAGGACATCCTAGAGGAAATTTGGACCTAGTTCAGTTTTTATAGCTGAATCTTCCAGCAGTTAGAGATCTACAACAGTGGGTTAGAGGGATCCAACTTTGTCATGAGAGAGCTATAAACTCCCCAGCAGCTAGCACTCTTCATGGCAGTCTTCACCAACCTGAGTATGGTGCAAATCAGATTCACATCGACTGTTGGATTGATCAACATGGTGGGATGAGAGGAACCAGGCTGGCATTCCCCTCCTGAACAGTGCAGAGAAAAGAATACAAAAAAAGCAGAGCCTGAAGGGGAAGAGGTGTTGGAGAAAGCTTGCCTAAATTATCACAAATTTATTTGTGATGTTCTGACTTCTGCTTAGTATCATTACGCTGAGACAGCATGTCTTGTCATGATGAAATGTCACGAGCCACATACTTCTCAGAATCACAAGAAATAAATTTCCCCAGCCTCACTGACCAATTATTTGGACTCACTGAGGATTCTGGTGAGTGGGTTTTTTTCCAAACTGTAAGTGATGAGGATGTTGATGTTGTGTTAGGAGAAATGTCTCGTCAAAAAGTACATTATCAGCTCCTTCTGACTTCTAACGTCTCAGGCTTGCCAGGCTTAGATACAGCCTCAGCACAGCACTACCATATCATACCACCTCCATCCTACTGAGGACCATGTTGGAGTCACTGAGGCAGCATCCTCCAGAAGCTGCCTCTTCTGTGCTCCCCTTGGCACGTGCAAAGGAAGATCCCCACTGCAGAGCTGCACTACATGTGCCTGGGGTAACTGATCACTGATGGCCAGGCAAACTTAGGGGTCCTCAACATTTCGCAAGATCACACCGTAGCTGAAAAAACATCCAAACTGAAGGTCCAGCTTCCTCCCAGCTTTAGGAAAAGCTAGGTTGTGGAAAGCAGTTTCACAGCCAGAATGTCATGCCAGATGCCACCACAATTTTGGTGACAAATAAAGTCATCTGCCATGAGCACTTGGTCATCATCTTCAGGTTGCCCTTCTCAAGGTACCCCTTCTCAGAGGAGTACCACACTGGTAACAGCACAGGAGAAACCCAGTTTCATCTGGTACGTTTCCCATGACTTTGTTCCTGGGCCTTTTGAAGAATTCAGTCAAACAATCTGGTATTTTGGTTTAACGTTTTTTTTTTTTTTTTCTCCTATGTCTGTAGACTGGATTTGAATGCACTTCCTAAAATCTGCTACTATCTCCATGTTGCCTACTGGTGGCATCCCTTCTCTCTTAGCACCATTCCTCTAATTTTTTTATGTATTTTCTCTCAAATTCTCCTTGCTAAGAAATTCCCCGTTTCATCTCTTACATGCTTATAAAAATTGCAGATCCCGACTTCACCTTCAAATCCTCCTCTTCTCACACATGCACCCCACCCTGCTTGCTCATTCATTTTCCATCTGCATCTCTCTCCTCCCGGATTCTTCCCTAAGTCTCGGTGATAAAAGTGCCAGATTGGAGTTGCTGTGTAAAGAGGGTTCATTTGCCATTTGCCACCATATGGGCCCAAAAGCAAAATCGTCAGCTAAGCGATTAAATCAAGTATGTCGAACAAAATGTTATGAACTGACATTATGGGTATATAATTTTATGCCATTTGTTGCCATCTGTTTATCTAAACAGCCCCCGTTCCACACAAACACACAGAAGTCTCTGCCATGCTCACAAGGCTTCGGCACAGGGGTCACAGTGCCTCCCTTTTCCTCCTTTCCTCTTTCTCTTATTCTGTCCTTCCATTCTCTCTGTCTGTCTGCACTCGCCAGGGACTTGGTCTTGGAGTCTGGCCATAGACAGATCTTTCACTGCACTCCAGCACAGATTTAAAGGAAACCACCCCACAATAATCAAGGAGGTTGCCTTAGAGAATGAGATGTACTCTCTTGCCTTAGACTGTCCAAGTTCATTTCTATACAAGAAAATTTAAAAAGTATTGGACCAGAAGAGCAGGAAGGAGAGAAGGAGATGGGGGAACAAGCAGTGGTCAGCAGAGGGGTGTTAACTGTCTGCCCTCAGCTGGGACAGAAGGAGGGGCAAGAGAAGAACAGGCTATGCCAGTTCTTCGCTCAGCCGAGCTTTCTGTCTGCTTAATTTTACTTTTTCCTGTGTCTCCAAGTGCATCACAGTCTGTTTCAAGGTTAGGAGATATGGTGGCTGTGACAGACTGCAGACTGACCCTCTGACCCCTTAGCCATCCTGCTCTCCGTAAGAACGTGAAGGCACTGATTAAAATTCCTACTTAACTTCTCTAGCAAATGCTTAGCAAGCGTAGCACAGGAGGAAACCCCAAGAAGCTCCCCTTCCTGTGGACTGAATTTATTCCTCAGTTTTAAAGTCATTCTAAGGAAACCAGAGCCAGATATCAAAGAGATTATATGTAGGCAAAATTTTAACTCTTTCTTTCAAAAGGGGAGAAGCTACTGGTTCTACTGATTCAGCCAGAAGAGACAGAAGATCCAGCATGATAGTTTATATAAAGACCTTGGAAAGACAATTCCCCCATTTGCACCACTTTTTGATCCCAAGTTTACCCACATTACTGGTCATGCAGACGATGCACTGGGCCTTCATCATGACCACTGAGAAGACAGGGCAATAACTATGCCTGAGCCAAGAACAGGTCAACGTATCAAGTGTGTTCTCACGGGCGACCTCGTGAATTTGAGAGGGTATTGGCAGCTGAGCAAGGAAAATATCTTCAACCATGTACCAGTGTGTCTGGCTAACAGTTTTAAAGAACTTTATTGCTACCTTTTTTATGAACTGATCTAATGGTGTGCCCTTCCTTTCCAGCTGTCCTTAGTCTTTGGGGGAAACAGCACATCAGTCATTGTTCCTGTAGTTGGGAATGTGGCAGGTGGGTGGGAACATTCAGCTTTCCTCCTTCCCAAACAAAACCCAGTCCACAGTACAGCCTGTAAAGAGAGCCAACTTCTGCTCTGTGAATCTCTCTTTCTCCCTCACATCATTTCTATCAGTTTGAGGGTTCTTTGGGGAAGAAGTGCAAGAGGAAAATACAATTCTCTTTTCACCCTCTAAATCTCCCATCCTCATTCATGGGGCTACTGAACTGAGCATATGTCTCTCAGCATGGTGTAAGTGGGAAGGGATTATGCCTCTATTACTAATGAAAAACAGGGGCCAAGCATTTTTCAAGCATCTGGAGCACAGGTTTTGCTCAGAAGCCAGCACTTGGCCTCAAAAGTTTATCTATTCCCTAGGCAGTGGATAGGTTTAGCTACAAAGTGATTTGGCCATGAGGTATCCCTTTCTCTTGGTTACATTCACTACTGACAGTGCTGCGTTTAACACCTCCAGGCCATCTGACCACTCTATGCTGGAGCTACCCTGGCATATAGCAAGCGTCAGCTCTGTAGCTGCACATGGGAATGCGGAAAGCAACTGCTGCTTCTCCCTAGGAAAACTTCACATGCACAGGAAAAACTAAAAACCTAACTTTAAAATGCTCAAGAGATTCCTACAGTTACAGTGGATTTTGGCTAAGGCCCTAAATGCTGGCAGTTCACAAATAATTATACAGCAAGCCCATGCTCCTTCCTTTCTAAGGCCATCGCTGGTCTTGTCTTACCACTCAACTGAGGAGGTACAGATACACAGACTACCAAGGAGGTTCTCAGCACTTGGCAGCATCAAGTCCTCTATGCCCAGCTGCTCTGCTGGAAGCGCAGTATACTGATACGTCCAGGCCAGCTCTAGGCTGAGCACAGGCAGCTGTCTGCCTAGCAGTTAATGCAGCTTTGCACTGCATGCGCATGGCTGTATTTCCTTCCTGCTAGGAGAGAAACAGTGGAACACCTCAAAGACCCCTGGTGAGCCTCAACTAGTCCAGGGACAGCAATTCGCCTGCTTAGAAGAGCAAGCTGGCGTACATACAGCCCACCTGTGCTCCGGGTACTGTACCAGCTTCCCATCTGCTCCCAAGTGCATCTGAAGGTGGTCATTTTAATCTAATAAGCATTTGATTACTTTTTTGTAAGTGGCCACCTCTCTGCCAGCACATCCCCAACTACTGCCCTCATCAGTCTTCTTACACACTCCTCCTTACAGCTTTTGTGTCTGCTGGGTATGGCTGTCAGTGGAGGTGTGGTAGTCAGCTAAGGCAGGCAGCTACACTGCTCTCTGCCCAGAAGTTTGATTTCCAATGAGGGTGAGAAGGAAAGAGAAGAGTCAATGGCAGAGTAGCTGGTCACCACTGCTTCCCAGTATAAGAAGCAAGAGTTTTGCTATGCTGTGTTAGACAGGCATGAGCAGTCTGCTGCCGCGATGAGCTCTATCAGCCCTGCTTTCCAGCCAGTGACACCCAGCCTCCTACCCAAAGCCCACACTGACCAGGACACTTGGCAAGACTTCAGGCTACCTCTAGTAGAACAGAATGGTTGTGTGGCTCTGGTTCAGTCCTTGCAGGAGAGAAAGCAGCCACCAGCAACGGGCAGAGAGAGGAGAGCACCACCAGAGCAACAAATTCCTCCAAGGTGGTATGAGCACCATGATATTTAAGATGAATGCATTACTATCTTGAGAACAATTGAGACATTTAATAATCTTCAGCTGGGTGTAAGCCAATATGTTGTCAAAACCACCATAAATAACTTCTTTTAAAAGTCAGAATAAGGGGGGGATGGGGGAAGTGAAGGCAGGATCATACAGAAAAAAAAAAATCACAAATTGGAAAGGATACAATTTTCAATACTGATTGCAATAATATCAGGGAAAAGAGCACCTTGATACTGGACAAACAGTATGTTATGTCCTGGATACCATCAAGCAAATATATTCATTGGAGAGCCAGGAGGCCAAAATACCAAAGAAGAGTCAAAGATGTATTACAAGGAGTCAGAATGAACACAGTAAGAAACACAAGTGGAGAAGCCAAACTGTCTCAGATTCTACGACTGCTAAATCAAAAACTAAAATAAACTGGGAATCATAATGTAAACAGAAGAATCATGAAAATGAGGAAATTCCTTGACTACTGTGGGAAAAGGATGAAGAGTCTTTTACTAATGTACAGAGCTAAAAGGTAACTAACAATGTAAAAAGGAACATATTTTATTGTCTATAAGAAGAAAAATATTGGCGAAAGATTGCCAAATCTTTTTCTACAGTGGATACATCAGCAGGATTCAAAAAACCAGCGCTCTCATTTGTGCAGGCTGCACACTCCTTTAGAGAAATGCTGTTTCTGCAGACTGCCATTTGGGTTGTTACTAGAACAACAAACTGTTGATGGTATGGATACAGATGGCATTTTAAGCTGGGGTAAAACAGCAGAAGAAAATGATCAAAGGCTCAAGGCAATTGTGAAGAGAGCAAAAGCTGCTGGGCTGAATGGGCATGAAATATGTAAATCCCATTTAAGAGAGATAACATACCCTCCAGGAAAAGCAGAAAAGCATGCAGGTAGATCATGATAAAGTCAAAATTGCCATCAATATCCATACTTCAGCATACAAAGGGGTAGCAACATACCCTGAAAGGGTAAACTGTACAAGGAATACATGCCCAAACTAGCTGTATTAACCAGCGACCCTACAGCACCGCTCTGCAGAGCTGTCTGAAGAACACAGGATGAAAATCTCAGTAAAAACAGTGAGAAATTGAAAATGCTAAAGGAAAGGCCCCTGTAGGCATTAGGACAGTAAGCACAGAATTAATCTGTCAGTGGACATTTCAAAGAGGGTAGTGGCATCCTCATTTTACAGCATAGCATTCAATGTTGAGAGCAGCATGTGCCTCTTCTTTGGCACTAACAAAAACTAGATGGATGCAACAAGGAGACCATGGAACAGGGTACACTTTTGCTGCTTTTCCCCTTTTTCTTCTTTTTTAATATAACTATGTATTCTCTGATGTAACCAATAATTCCATTTTGTCACTGCCCAGACAAGCCTTTAAAAATGCATACTTTCGAATGAAAGCAGTGGAGAGTTCTGCTGACCACTGACCTGATCTCCAGGGCATTTAACAGAAGTCCAGAGCTTAATTGTCTGCACATCAGTCTCATTTTTAAAATAAGTAACTTTGTCTCAAATCTTGGACAATGATTCCATGAGGAAAGGCTGCATTTTGACTGAGAAGATTAATGCAGAATTTGGGAAAGCATGCTTCCAACCACTTGCACGTTTGAAGTGGAGCACTTCTAGGACTAGAGAGGATTCTCTAAACATGGTGATTCTCAAAAAATGGCGATTCCCAAGACGCTATGCTCTCTTCACAGCGTTAGGATTGTATTGGTCATTCAGGAATTAAGAAATCTTAAAGGTATCTCTGAATTATTTTATACTGGACACAGGTGAGTAGAATTCCAGGGGAAAAAAAAAAACCTGACAAGCAGAAGAGCTCATGTGGATGAAATGGAATAACATAATCATTTAGGAAAACATATTACGCATTTGAAGCCAAACACTTGCACTTCCCAGCATAGCTTTATGGAAGTGTACTAAAGCTAAACGTACACATCGTAAATAATTTTTCTAATCCTAGTGTACCTGACATAGTAACATCTGACAGGTAGCTGGCACTTGCTGAGGAGGGATTACAAGAAGTCAAGCACTATGCAGTGAGTACCAGGGAGTTACACTATGCAGACTCCTCCTCAACCCCAGTCCAGTCCAGTCCCAGAATGCTGGAAAACAACAGCAAGCTAATCAAGTATCTATTGAAGAAGAGTGAAGAGCCAGACACCAGCCTTTATTTAACTTTGCTTTGTTACTGGATAGCGCTGGTAAACACTCTCATTTCACCTCCTGACATTTTATGCAGAAGAAAGCCTTAAGAAAAGGAATGATGAAACTGATACTACAGGACCTCAGAATCACAGATGTGTGAAATAGATATATAATTAATCTGAAACCCGGTATGATTTCCAGGGAGATGGTTTTCATTAAATGAAAATTTTTATAATTTCAAAGCAATTGCAATAATACTTTCAGTCAAAATGTGAACAACAGCTCCCACAAAAATGCTGATAGTATTGGCAACACATTGTGAAATGCATTGGCTTTGTTAAGCAAGCAGTTGAAAAATCAATAAATGGGAAGTTTGATTGACACTATCAGATATCTTCTTTGGACAAACAGCAGATCACAACAAACACCAGCTTGTACCCAGTGGGTTTTAGGATTCTACCATAGGCAGACAAATAAGGACAACTTCTCTTCATTATTAGCCACTTCAGATCTTTGGAGAAAGCCCAGTTAACAGTAAAGAATTGATCACATACTTAAATGGAATTTTCCCCAGACAGAGCACTTTAACTATAAGCTCTCTGGGACAAGGTTATCTTTTATTTTGCTTCTATACATTACTGGTGCTGGGGAATCCATGACCAAGGCTCTATAAGTCAATTAGCCTTTCATGGCAGCATAAGTGAGAATGCATTTGAAGACTCACCAAAGCCCCCTCTTCTCTAGAAAACATCCAAATTACTCCTGTTGACTTGCAGAGTCCCAAATTCCTTTCTCCAAATTTCTCCTCTTCTTGCTGACATGAGGCGACTCATACACCTCCACTTTTACTGGTCAAGACCTAACTATCAAAGTGCCACAATCATGTTATAAACACTTCAGGTGAGATGCAAGCAAACTGTCCATCACCTCCTAGGACCGGGGTAAGATCTAAACAACATGTGAGCTCTGGTATTCTATGCAGATGGACGGGTGAGCAGATAATCCCCTTCTACAATATCCATCAGGGATCTGATAAAATCATCAGATGCAGTAAGTATCCCATACTTCCCAGTACAGTCTAGGTTTTGCTTACATCCCACCCTTACCAGGAAATTCAGATGGAATCCTTTGGATCTGATACCATGGACCATCTGTGGATACATACACCTGGTACATGCAGTGTACAGATAGCCTGGGCTAGACTCTTCTAGCCATTTCAAAACTAAGCAAATAGCTGGTAGCTCTCAAAGTCTTGCTTCTACTTCAAGCCTAGCAATAATTGTAGGGACTAAAACTCAGACCCTGAATTGTAATTTGGCATAAAATTAGAATGAAATGAGAGGAAGCTAGAAGCTAAGCTTAGGAAGCAGGGAACAAACTACCTGCCGCTCTGTGACAGACAAGCTGTCAGAGCTCTTCATAAAACAAGTTTGAGTGGTGTCTGCCCATTCCAGAGCTGAATGGAGTCCAGAAAAATTTACTCTTTTGGAAATTAGAAAGAATTGAGAGGTGAATCTAGATCCTTTTTATCCCTTGTCCTCTCTTGTAAAACGGTGCAGGGCACACACCACACCAAGATTGCTGAGCATTTTATTTCACTGCAGCATACCTACTAGTCTGCTTTCTGCATATTGGACTACAGTTGTGTCACTCAAACCCCTCCAATTTCAACAAGAATTGATTCTGGCCCTATTCTTCCTTCCATGGCACTGGCTGACATTGGGAAAAAAACATGCTGAAAAGGACTATATATTAGCCTTCCCATCAATGCCACGGGGGTAGTGCAAGGAGCCTGGGTTGATATCACACAGAAAGCAGGTGCCCTCTGTTCACACAGCAGCAACTGAAAAATACTTGCTGCATGCAGAGGCAACAAAACAAGGGAAATTAAGTCAGTACCCAGATGGTACCTAGCAACTACTTCTTACAGGATTAGGCCTTACACAACAAGAGTGAGCAGATCTAGGACAAGTGTTGCTTACATACACAAAGTCTAGAGATGCAGGTTGCAAGCAAGAGATCTTGCAATGCCTTTCGAAGATGAAGCCTTGCTCCTCCGGCTCAGACGAAGAAAGAATCCTACCCCTTTGCCTTCCTCCAGATATGGAAGCATCTCCATTGATGCTCTACAGATGTCAAATAAATGCTTCATGTTTGCCCCTCTCTCTTTCCTGTAGGAACAGAATCGCATCCTAGCATGGTAGGAACCCCAAGCAGAAGGAGAAAGGATCTAGTGGGACAGATGGATGAGCAGAGATGTAATTCCAGAGGAAAGCTGCTGTCATCCCATTAAAGATGAGGTTAAAGGTAGCAGCAATGAAAGAGTGGGAGATATTTCACTGGGGGAAATGGAGTGGCACCGAGCTTTGAAATTGCACTGCGTGAGAATATTAATAAAAAAGTTAATGACGCAATGTGCTTTTTGCTCCACATTAATTACACTTTTACATTCCAGTTTTTAATGCATTTTGCACTAGACTTTATTTTACATTCCAGGAAGGGGAAAATATAATTGCAGCTTTAATTTCTATAGCCAAACCCTGATAAGATCACAGCTGTGAAAATCTCATAAAAAGCTTTAAATTAAGTTAAAAAAACAGTTCCCTTCTCTCCTCCCCCTGCTTCTCTTCCTGCATGAGGTGCCATCAGAGACGGTGAAAGTGTTGGTTCAAGGTAGCATTGCTCTCTGGCACAGAGACCTTTTCTGCCATCAGCACTAGTTACGAGGCCTGGCCCATCCGACACCAGGTACCACCACTGGGGCTCATCTACCTCTTCGTACCATTGGTGGGAATAAACCCCCTGCCAGTGACCACTTGGGTGTGCAGGACCCCAGCTATAATACACACAGTATTGCTGCTGTAATATACATAGTTCTGGTTATTACCAAAGGCACAGTCCCTGTGCTGGGCTCTACGTGCACAGACAAGACTGAAAAGATCACACTGCTGCAGACTGAGAACTGAGGCTCGGTGAAATAACTGGTTTACATGAGATAAATCTGTGAATGACAGGAATTGTTTGAATCCTCTCAGAGATGCCTCCCTTCACTGCAGAAATAAAGATGGACCCAATAAGATATCGCAAAAGCAAAGTAGCCTGACACTCCTGAATTGTAATTTGGCATAAAATTAGAATGAAATGAGAGGAAGCTAGAAGCTAAGCTTAGGAAGCAGGGAACAAACTACCTGCCGCTCTGTGACAGACAAGCTGTCAGAGCTCTTCATAAAACAAGTTTGAGTGGTGTCTGCCCATTCCAGAGCTGAATGGAGTCCAGAAAAATTTACTCTTTTGGAAATTAGAAAGAATTGAGAGGTGAATCTAGATCCTTTTTATCCCTTGTCCTCTCTTGTAAAACGGTGCAGGGCACACACCACACCAAGATTGCTGAGCATTTTATTTCACTGCAGCATACCTACTAGTCTGCTTTCTGCATATTGGACTACAGTTGTGTCACTCAAACCCCTCCAATTTCAACAAGAATTGATTCTGGCCCTATTCTTCCTTCCATGGCACTGGCTGACATTGGGAAAAAAACATGCTGAAAAGGACTATATATTAGCCTTCCCATCAATGCCACGGGGGTAGTGCAAGGAGCCTGGGTTGATATCACACAGAAAGCAGGTGCCCTCTGTTCACACAGCAGCAACTGAAAAATACTTGCTGCATGCAGAGGCAACAAAACAAGGGAAATTAAGTCAGTACCCAGATGGTACCTAGCAACTACTTCTTACAGGATTAGGCCTTACACAACAAGAGTGAGCAGATCTAGGACAAGTGTTGCTTACATACACAAAGTCTAGAGATGCAGGTTGCAAGCAAGAGATCTTGCAATGCCTTTCGAAGATGAAGCCTTGCTCCTCCGGCTCAGACGAAGAAAGAATCCTACCCCTTTGCCTTCCTCCAGATATGGAAGCATCTCCATTGATGCTCTACAGATGTCAAATAAATGCTTCATGTTTGCCCCTCTCTCTTTCCTGTAGGAACAGAATCGCATCCTAGCATGGTAGGAACCCCAAGCAGAAGGAGAAAGGATCTAGTGGGACAGATGGATGAGCAGAGATGTAATTCCAGAGGAAAGCTGCTGTCATCCCATTAAAGATGAGGTTAAAGGTAGCAGCAATGAAAGAGTGGGAGATATTTCACTGGGGGAAATGGAGTGGCACCGAGCTTTGAAATTGCACTGCGTGAGAATATTAATAAAAAAGTTAATGACGCAATGTGCTTTTTGCTCCACATTAATTACACTTTTACATTCCAGTTTTTAATGCATTTTGCACTAGACTTTATTTTACATTCCAGGAAGGGGAAAATATAATTGCAGCTTTAATTTCTATAGCCAAACCCTGATAAGATCACAGCTGTGAAAATCTCATAAAAAGCTTTAAATTAAGTTAAAAAAACAGTTCCCTTCTCTCCTCCCCCTGCTTCTCTTCCTGCATGAGGTGCCATCAGAGACGGTGAAAGTGTTGGTTCAAGGTAGCATTGCTCTCTGGCACAGAGACCTTTTCTGCCATCAGCACTAGTTACGAGGCCTGGCCCATCCGACACCAGGTACCACCACTGGGGCTCATCTACCTCTTCGTACCATTGGTGGGAATAAACCCCCTGCCAGTGACCACTTGGGTGTGCAGGACCCCAGCTATAATACACACAGTATTGCTGCTGTAATATACATAGTTCTGGTTATTACCAAAGGCACAGTCCCTGTGCTGGGGCTCTACGTGCACAGACAAGACTGAAAAGATCACACTGCTGCAGACTGAGAACTGAGGCTCGGTGAAATAACTGGTTTACATGAGATAAATCTGTGAATGACAGGAATTACAGATTATTGTTTGAATCCTGTCAGAGATGCCTCCCTTCACTGCAGAAATAAAGATGGACCCAATAAGATATCGCGAAAGCAAAGTAGCCTGACACTCCTACCTTCTTCCTTTGCAATGGACAGGCTCTGGGTCTGGCCACAGAGTGTCTTTGTAGACACAGGGACCCCTCTACAGCTAGAGACTGTGTCAAGGAATCTGATCCTAAGGAATCGCTCCACTTATGCCTCTGCCTTTGACTTTGACCCTCCTTTCACTCAGAAATCCCCACAGATCTCCGGATCCAGCATAGGCATTGTGCAAATCACAGCATGACTACACACCTATGTCACAGCCAGTGGTTTCATTCAGGAGTGTGAAGATGGGCCATCTCATCGCTGTGCCTACAGCCCTTAGTGCAGCTACAGAAGCACAGCCACGCTGTGTGTGCACAGCACTTACTGTGTTGGTACAAATATATACAAGTCTGTATATGCTCAGAGCAGTCTGTTGGCATACTGTATCTTCATTCCCCTACCAGGAAATTGCTTTAGTTAAGGAGACAAGTTGAAATATTACTTGCACCTGGACAAAACCAAAGGGGAACCAGACCCTCATCTATTCCTAGTACCAGTCACCTACAACTTGAAACAGTTGAGCAGTGCTTTCCATCCATTTCCTCATTGCTATTCGTGCTGTGGATCCTGGCCCATCACTTTGATCCTCCACATCCTCATCCCAGGAACTCCAGGACAAACTTCTGACTTTGTCATGTATGAAAAGGTATCTCTTCCAAAGTAATGCCAGTGTTCCTAAATTTGTGGATCCCTACATGAAGATCCTTAACATAAACTACAGTATCATAAAAGTGAGAGATCAGATAATCCATCTTCCTGCCCTTGAAAGGATCACTTATACAGGCATCTTCCTTGACGTGTATTCCTACATGGACCCAAATTGCTTCTGTTTGAAGCCTGTGAGCTTGCTGAATTAGAACGTGGTCCTCCAATTAGACTAGTCTCTGTATTCCTGTCCACCACTGCCACCCATGCCTGTTCTTGTGACTTTATTGAAGAGAGAAGAAATCTCACCCATGAGAGTTTCTGCAGTAAAAGTGGGCAGTCAGGGTACCTCATTCCAAAAACCCATTGCAGTCTGGATGACAAGAGCTAAAGAAAGGTTCACTTCTCCATAAAGGTTTTGTTGAACAGCCTGAGCTCCTTCTCCAGGATAAGTTCCCAATTTACACCTCTGTAAACAAAAGCAGAGTCCATCACTCACAGCCATATTATTTTCCTTGATTGTTCCCTACATGCAAAAAGCAGAAGAGGAATGTGTTTTCACAAGTGAGAGAGAGAGAGAGAGAGGAGAAAATAGGAGAGACTGAGGGGAAGGAAGAGAGAGAGGCTCTAAAACCTCATTTTCCTGGTAATTTACTCTTCTATTCAGTTGAGTCCTGCTGCTCGTAAGCCTATTCCTGTTACAATATTAGATATAAACAAGTAAACTGTGTAATGGATCACATTAAGCAGGCCCTGCATCTTGAGGCAGGATTTAATTTGCATGGCAGATTATCTTGTCTGCAGTAGGAGAGGCACCCTGGGGCACTGACTGCATTAATAGGATCTAGTCTCTTAAAATCCATTAAGTCAATTGAGTGGACCAGTCTATAATCTCATTTCAAATCCAGCGTGAAAATGCTTAAACACTAGCCCTATGACACCGACAGTGGAGAAGTGACTAAAGGGACATTGGGGACCGCACTGTGCCATATTGCCTGCCTGCTGGGAGTGGGGAAGGGAGGGGAAAAGGGTAGGGCTCATTCTCTTTTAGCAAACTCCATTCAGAAAGATGCTGACAGCAGGAGTTGAGGTGAGGAGAGGAGGCAGGATCTATGTAAGGGGAAAGACAGCGGAGTTTATCCCAAGTAATGACAGTGGACTGTTAAACAATGTGAATTGGCTGATGAAGTTCTGGATATCTTATTGCTCCGACACAGTCAGAAATACTGGACTGCAAAGGGGGTAGGCCTTTACAGGGATGTTCTACTATGACGCACCGAGAATAGGGATTTTCAGACTGCACAGACAGCAAGATGAGTCTGGGAGATGTGGCACTGCAATTAAAATACAGGACTAGAACATGAGAACTTCAAAGGTGTGGAAACCTAGGCTTGTGGCCCATCTGCTCTGGACTACCACCAGCAGGCCACATTCTTGAACTTGGACACATTTGAACAAGGTTGGTCTTGGCCCAGCTGATCCAAGTAAACTTTTCCCATTTGCCCCATGGGAGAAAATTACACAAAGGCTCAGTTTGTCTTAAAAAGCCTGTCCACAAGTTTCCTGAGGTAAGAACTGGTTTTGGTTTGGATATATGTAAAATATTTAGCATAAGGGGTCTCCAGTCTGAGGTCTGGGTGCCCCAACTGCATTACACTAACCCTGTAACCACAAGTATCAATAGTAGTTGTAGAAGACAAACAAAGCCAGATATATTGAAAACAGACAGATAGAAACTCAAAAGGAAGGAAAAAAGACATAACTGCATAATGTAAAAATTGAAATAGTAAGAAACCTCCAGGACCAGATGGCATTTATGCAAACACTCTAAAGAAATCAAAGTATAAAGAAGTTACTAACAAAAGTATTCAATTTATCATTAAAAACAGCCACTCTCCCACCAGGCTGGAGGGGAGCCAACACTCTGTGCTTCTTTTAAAAGAGGTGCTAAGGGCAATCATGGGAATTATAGACCTCAGTGAGCCTTACGCCAGCACCAGGAAAAATAGCTGAGAAAATCATTAAAGACAGAGTTATAAAGCACCAGGCTAGGTGAGCGTAATGTGGTAAAGAAGCAGCTCAGCTTCTCCAAGCTGACTTTCTGACCTGCTAGTGTTCCTTGGAAATGTCAGCAGCTCTGAAGAAGAAATGATAAGTCGGAGTCACCCAGCTATTAAGGATTTCACAAAAAACACATTCAAAAATTTTAGGGCTTCACTCCTGCTAACACGCATTAGCCCCAAGGGTGGGATTTTACAGCACACCATTGATTTCAAAAGAAGAAGAATGAAAGTAGTACTAAGTTCTTTTAAGAATCCCATTCCTCATAAACTGTGGCAATGTCTCCAAGAGGGATCAAATTTAGGCACTAAAACCCAAAAGGCAGGCTCTCCCACAAGGCTACAGGTGAGCTGTAGCAGCCGACCGTAGCAGGCTGCTGGAGTGTCTGGTTCCTGGGGAACACGCAGGACCGCACATCCCATATATCAGCAGTGGATTTCAGATGACCACACCAGGTACATCTTTAATGCGGAAGCATGTTGGGAATGGGCTACTGCTGAAAGGGCTTACCTAGCAGCACTGTTCAATAGCCCACTATTGAAGAGCGACAGAATACTGCCCAGAGCCATTCCAAGCTGCTTTGAGTGAGGCCAGCCTTGTGAACCCAAGAGGTCAGAGGCAATTGATCATGTTCTTCAGCATTTAGGCAAAACCCAAAATGGCACCTGTAAGGAAATTCTGCTCCATAGCCGATAAATCACCCGCTTCCAGTCCCACAATTGCGTGGCTTTGCTCTCAAGTATTTACAATGACTTGAACATAGTTGATCTACACACTTCCACTTCTCCGTCTTCCTTCCCAGCTGGAGACCTCCCAGCTTTCCATGCCTGGCAGCACTAACATTGTTAACAGGTCTCAGCACTACTCCCTCCTCTGCCAACACACAGCTTCTCCTTCCTCACTCTTTAAATGCTGCCAGACCTGCTGCCCAAGGCAATCGTGTCACGGGAGCCTGAGGGACCGGTACTAACCCAGTGGCGACTACCAGTCATAACAAGCCAAATATACTCTCGATTTCAAGAAATCTCTCAACTCCAATTCCTAGATATTATATATATATATATATATATCTCTATCTCAGAGACACCACTATATACCCATCCTGTTCTGATTCCCTTCCTTCAATATTCACTTTGTAGTGAGACAGGATCCTGTGGGAGATGGATCTTTGGTTTGGTCCAGATTTTATATTCTGAGCACTGGACTCTTGCACACCAGAGTTTTCCCAAATTTGCAGAGGCACAAGCACAGCCCCACTCTTTTCCTTTAGAGCTGCTTATTCTGAGTGCCACCCTCCCCAAACGGACACAAACATTCACACAGCAGCTTCTGCTCAAACTCAACGTTTTCTCAGCAGTCCTCACCCAAACTGCTGAGCATAACCTGCAGGATCACGAGAGAGAATGGCAATCGCACTCTCTTGAACTCTAAAATTACACTAGGCGGTACCACAGGAGCCCTGATGGGGTAGATGCCCCCAGACAAATATCCCTTCTACAGACAATAGAAGAAAGGGGAGCACTTTTGCCTGGGGTGAACAACTGCTACATGCCCTGGAGAGATGCAGAAGGAAATTTTCAGCTCATGGGGTTTTATTGCTGGTTTCGGATGCTTCCCTGCTGCCCCTAAAGGAGGCTTGTGGCTTAAAGACACAACCAAGGCCATCACCTTTTCTTAAACATATACCATGACACAAGTGAACTGCAACTGGCAGAGCAAACCACATCATCCTGCCCACTTCCAGTCACTCATGTGATGCCTGGCATTATCACAGATCGACACCATTCTTTTTCTTTGAAGGAAAGAGAGAACCATCAGCTGTTTGCAAACCACAGCATCAATCTACCTCTCCCACACTAACCACAGATCAAAGGCCTCCCTTTTTCCAAACCACAGAGAGGTCCCAGGGGCCTGAAGAAGCAGATGTCAAGCAGTTCACTTTCTGCTAGACACACACATGCAGGACCGTGCAGTCTCTGCAATACGTGGTAAAAGGGAAAACATTTCCCTTTAGATACCCCAGGTACATATCTGATATACACAAAACCACCCAGCCACCAGTATCCACCTGTAGGGAGGCACGATAGAAACTGAGGAGAGCAGGTGAGGACCTGTTATACAGAGATCGCGATACACAGCTCCAGCGCGGAGCACAGGCTTGTAAATGGAGTACAAACAGCAGAACAAGGATGGGAAGTTTCCTTCTGTACCTTGAAAAGCAAGACACAGATTACAGCAGGATACACCAGGAATCATTTTAACACCACCCCTTCTGCTCTTCAACTTCAGCTTCCATTTTACAATGAAGCAAGCTCACCTTTACCTCGTGCATATAGAAAAAATTCAATGTGTACCCTTCTTGAAACCATTGGTATCTGCTCCAGTCTGGCAAGATACTGAAACAACAGTTGCAAGAAGCACAGAGTGTCCCATTCATCTCCCCAAGTGGCTCACTTGCCTTCTGATGACAATCTGCTAAATATCTCCACTTAATTAGTTCGCAGTTCCTTGAAGCAAGTAAGAATGCAATACAAAGATTGTGCTAGAACTATCTTTATATAAGCTACTCAGAGAGACAGTTCATTTTGTTGAAAAGAGAGCTGGCAGTTTTGGGGGATGCCTCAACTTATCTTTCCCTCATCAGGAATGACTCAGATTCAACACTAAGACAGACAAGCAAAAGCAAACTACAAGGTTCTTCAAGGTACCCTCCAGAGCCCACAGTGTGACTGAGTAGATGCGTGGGCTTCTGGTGTGCCTTCTGGAGTAGGGTCTATCTGCATTTGGGGGTGAGAAAGGTCATGAACTGCACTTAAGTGAGGATGCAGAGGGAAACACAGAGTTTCAGGAGACTAATAGGAACATTAGAGAGGTCTCTGGCTCAGAGAAGTGAGGAACAGAGAACAAAGCAAAGCAGAGCTGGTCTCTCTGGTCAAGGTACATATGTATCCCTAAACAGAAGGAAATAAAATAAAGGATAGCTACAAGAAGAATGAATCTTTGAAAATAAGTCAAATACTATGTCAGCACTACAACTTTACCCAGGACTGGCATATACAGTGCAAGTGTGCAGAGAAGAGTGTGAGAATAGACAGTAGAATCTGGCATCCATGATGGGAGCTTTATTTAAGGCGAAAAGAAAGATGGGATTCCACGGGCCTCAGCAAGTCAGAGATGAGAGAGGAGCTTCCATCCAATAACTAATTCATTAGTTTTTCCTTATTAAATATGTCGAGCCAAGCACATCCCTCAACTGGGAAAAACCAGGAGCTGCCATCTCCTGGAGTGTCACTGTACACTGGGTGAGCTGCAGGCAATCACTAAAGCCTGACAAGGGTATATCTGCTGAAGACTAAGGGATCAGAAATCCAATCCTCTCTTTGGCAGCCCGCTGCACTGCAGAAAAACGGATGTGAAAGCTGAAGCGTATGGGCCAGACTCATCCCTGGGTAAGCCCACAGAATTCAACTGACTTACTAGAAATGGCTTTGGTCCAACATGTGCGTGCCAGTCAAAAGTGGGCAAACCAAGCTTTGGCTCAAACCCTGAACAGAGATCATCTAGAGCGCCTTTAACTAAAATTAAACATGAAGATTATCAGGTTGCAGTGAGTGCAGAAAACAGAGTCCCCAGCCAGAAGGAGAAAGGAAAAGTGCTAGGAAAGGTCACTATCAACCCATTCTTTGTGTTCTGGATGGTGGCATTCGCTTCCCTGTTACCACAACATTGGTTCTTCCCAACTGTATGCTACAGCATCAGTAACAGACTGCCTTGCTCCCATGTATACATTCCCTTGCTTCCTATCCCACAGTTTACAGCTTCTGTATCTTCCAAACATATGGAAAGCAAGCCTTACATAATGGATATTTTATTTCAAAGAGAGAGTTCTGCTAGAACCTTCTCTTTCTATGCAAAATGGCCTAGAAAGGTAACATAAAAGCAACACAGAGTTTGGTTTTATTTGCTTTGCAATGCTGACATTTTAGCATGTACTAACATATTTATGTACTCCCAAGATCAAGCAATGGAGTCTAAGAGGGCATCCTGCTCTAGACTAGGATGTGCCCATCTGAGAGCACAAGCCCTGCTGGGCTGTAGCTAGGAAGCACACAGGGCCCATACATACAGAGAGATCCGGGCACCAGACTATGAGGTGAGGAAGATGAAAGCAAACATTGGTAAACAGCTGGTGAGGGAATCCCACTCATTCCTTCCCTGAGGTGCTATGTCTACTTTTCTATTCTATGGTCTCTATAACATGTGTGTTCAAATCTGAAGCCTTCCTTCTTTCCTGACCACAGACCTATAGACCCTGGTGGTCCCAGATTTCCAGGAAAAAGGTCTTTCAACATGTGGCAAGGCAGGAGTTGAAGGTGGTTAAGCTGTTTGTCTCCTTAGTGCTGCAGTAATTTCCCATCTGATTTCTGAACTCCAGAAGAAAGGGCAAGGATGGAGGGGAGGAGGGGAAGCAGAGGAAACGATGACTTCATCATTCAACAAGAGTTTGTGAGAAAGAAGGTTATATTGGGGGACCACCAAACGCGACGTCTTTCATTGCTCCACCTCCCACAATGCAAAGGTGCAGTATTACTTCTTCTCCCACCCCCCCACCTCATCTACCCCCATCCAAAGTACTCCTGAGCTCACCATATAATGCAGTTTTTCATGGCATGCCTGCTTATCAGGGCTCTGAAACTATGTGAGACATGCATGCAGACAATGGGCCTGTCTCTCTGCCGGGGAGGGCTCTGAAGGGATCCCTTTCAGCGCTCACAGATTGCTCTGTGTTCCCTTAATTGACAGACCCGGCCAAGTCTGACAGCAGTGGCGTGCAGCTGGTGCGGGCTGCCCTGTCTCAGGTAGGCCACCTTTCAGCAGGGAAATTGCTTTTGATTGGCTTTATTGGAAATAGCTTCTCCTGTTCAGCTGGCAAAAGTCTCTTGGATTTTAATGGCTGACAGTTTAGGACCAAACTCTCTTTCCCAAAAGGTTACCTCTTTTCCCCATTTCCAAAGTCTCTTAGACCTAAATAAGCTATCTTGAAAAGGGCTGGACCTCAAACATAAGGAACAATTTTATTTGGTCAGAACTCCTAAGGATTTGGGACTTTTTGGAACCCAGTTTCTTTCACCTCTCAAATCTCCACGATTTTGGGTAGAGCCTGCAAAAGCTAAGATCACAAAGAAAAACCAGCAGAGGAGCTGACAAGTACTAATGGGAAGTTCTTGACTTTTGCATGTGCTCTGGAGCTTCAGCCTCTATCTTCTCCTAGAAGTCAGTGGAGGCTGCACATGAAATTCCACTCAGGCCACTTTCAGCCTCAGGTATCTGCAGCGCCAGTTATTTACAAAGAGTCTTCAGTGGGCAAGTGAGCATTTTCTGATGAAAAAAAAAAAAAAAAAAGGGTAATGAGACTAGTATGGTCATCTTTAAATTGGTAGCCTAAATCTGACTATCCTGTCTCTTCCTCCATTTTCTGGATGAGGTTGTACAGGCCAAGATGTCACATGCTTCATGGGCTACCAATGCAGTCCCTAGTTCTTTTCTGCATTCAAGATATCTCAGCTGGGAGAACCAAATAAGGCTTTAGCTTTATCAGGAGGAAAACATAAAAGTAACTTCCAATGCCTTCCATAGCCTTTGCTTTTCCAAAGTTTTGTTGGCCTTAAGATTTTCCTTTTTTTTTTTCTTCTCTCATCTGTACTTGGCTTTTCACTGCATTTTATTACAGCCCTTCTGCCAGGCTTTGCTTAACAACATATAGAACCAGGTTCAATTTTTAGGGGTCATTAATAAAGACCACTTTGAGAACCCACTCAGAAACCTGGGAAAATTAAACTAAACTACTTGGGCACTCAATGAGCTATGCTTCTCCACAAATGATGACTCAAATGACCTAACCAACCAGTTCTTCAATGAAGGGAGAAAAGAAAGAGAAATGGAAAGAAAAACATGAGTTCAAATAATTACCAGCTGCACCTCTCAGAGAACAGCAAGAAGAATTTAAAGCTCTCCTCTCCAATTTCCTGGTGCAGGAAGAGCTGGGGCAGCGAGTTGCTTCCTACCTCCTGCAGTAACACACAAGCTAGCATGCCTGTGCCAAGTCTCAGGACTCTGTCCTCTGCTCTCCCAGGAAGTAAAGACAGCACCAGGCTGCAGCTGACCTACAGGACGTGTGGCCACACAGACACCCCTGCCCACTTCTCCCACCCATTCCTCCTTCCCGAGCCAGTCTTGTTAGCCACTGTCCTCACCAGGCACCTCTGCTGCGCCACTGCTCTTCTCAGCAGGTGCTTTTACTTGCTGCTTCCTCATTTGTGTGATATCTGTGCTTTAGCAGGCATCCCATAACATGCACTCCACAAACTAACTGTATCATCTGAGAAAAACTTCTGAAACAGCTTCTTTCCTTAAATACAAAGCTTTTGCATTCCAGGGTTGTAGAGTATCCACTCCCATAAGGCATCCTCAGGCAATTGCTTTGTCCAGCTTCGTACACAGTGTTGCAACTACATAATTTACCCCAATTATGACAGCATCTTTTTAAACAGAACCAATGCAAATACAAGCAAACATAAAAGCAGGTTAAAGCTGTGCCAGACCTGCACACAGGTCTCTTTCTCTCTCTCTACCACATGACAACAGGATGATCCTCAACACTCATCCTGAGAGTTGGGGTTGTTCAGCCTGGAGAAGAGAAGGCTGCAGGGAGACCTGATTGCGGCCTTTCAGTACTTAAAGGAAGCATATAGGCAAGATGGGGAAAATCTTTTAGTAGGGCCAGCTGTGATAGGACAAGGGGTCATGGTTTTAAACTAAACCAGGGTAGGTTTAGATTAGATATAAGGAAGAAATTCTTTACAATGAGGGTAGTGAAACACTGGAATGGGTTGCCCAGAGAGGTAGTGGAGGCCCCATCCCTGGAAACATTCAAGACCAGGTTGGATGGGGCTCTGAGCAACCTGATCTAGTTGAAGGTGTCCCTGCTCACTGCAGGGGGGTTGGCCTAGATGACCTCTAAAGGTCCCTTCCAACCTAAACCATTCTATGATTCTATGATCCTTCCATCTCCTTCTAGGAAACACTTCTCTTGAGGCACCAAGCTACTAGAAATGGGCTCCCCAAGGTCCTGCCTGTTCAAGAGATGGAGGTGCTCCAGAAGAAGGCACAGGTGCTGTTGTGGCAGACTCCATGCTTGAGAGTCATTTCCCCCTTCAGCCAGCTGCACCACCTCTGCTGAAGCCTCTATAAATTGTCAGCCCAGATGAGGTCTGGGGGAACTGACGTCCACCATCAGGTACAATGACTGCATGTTCACTGGCCTTGCCCTGTCCACCAAAAGCCTGGACACCAAAGCAAAAGGGAAGCTTGTTATGTGATCAAAGCATTGGACTAGGATCTGGGGAGTCTGCATTCCCTTTTAATAGGGACATAAGATACTCTACATCTCTTTTCAAAAATTAAAGACATTTCCCTGAAAAGCACAGACCACATTTCCTGCAGGACTTAAGGCTTCTGGTGCTGTTTCTCAGCTATGTAGGGTATTTCAAAACAGTGGTGTTCAATCCTTTATATATTATTGATACAGACAGAATAAGAATTTCTAGCTGAAGGTCCACAAATTAAACCATCAGAAATACCAGTGTTATGCAAAACATCATCACAAGTTGCTCCTATAGATATCACCTATCAACACCAACCACTATAGCACCCGGGCATTTTCTGTGCGACACCAGTGAAATCCTCCTCTCTTTCCTGCATGCATCTCTGTATGATGTATTGCTTCTTACAGCTTACTGATCTGTTTTAGCTGATTTGTTATATGCTGGTCAGTACTTCTCTTTGCTTAATGTTATCTGGAGTGGTTGCTTGAACAGAAGGGGATGTGAAGTCACAGGGAGATTTTTTCACAGAAGATGTAGGACTGTAGGATTTCCTAAAGATGCCCAGAACCTGGATTCATCTGCTCCCTGAAGCCTGATCTCCTTTCCAAGGACAGATCTGCTGCATCTCACCTCTAGCATGTTCTGTCCCTATAAGCTGCAATATACTAGTTGCCAGATGAAAATCTGACCTTTAAGCTAGGTAAGGCTTATACCTTGGGAACAAATCACTATGGCTGAGACATTCTTGGTTGAAGACAGTGTCCGTTAGACTGTGTACACGTACGGTGACAGGGCAGGCTACAGGCTCTATCACACACCACGGAAGCACAGGGCAAACAGTACAGGTCCCACATGGGACATTCCCTAACCTCCACGGAACTCAGATCTTGTGCACTACATGACACAGAAGGAAGGAGAGTTTCTGTTGGGCATAAACTGTTGAGTCCGATGTTTTTTTTCAGGCAGACAAGAATTCAGGCTTTTGCTAGGTGGGCTGACACGCTATATGCTAGGATAGACAACATGGGCACACCTGCACTATCACAGACAATATTATCCTGATACTTAACATCACCCCTGTGGCAGGTACAGGCTTATATTTTGATTTACAACACAGTGATCTTTCCCAGGGCTTACACCACTCTTTCAAAACCTGACAGCACATGCTGTCAGGTCCAGCAAGGGCTATGGGGACAAACTAAAAAAAGAGTGGCCACAAAAGCACTGAGAAAGACACGACAGTGGCACAAATTCCCACTGAAGGGGGATCGATCTGCAAGGCTTTTTTCCCATGTGAAAGCGCTTCACTGGGAAAGTCTCCAAGCCAAAGAGGAGAGGCCCAGAGGGAGGGAAGAGCAAGAGGCCCTGAGGGCAGCCAGGGAAAAATGCTTCTGACTCTGCCAGGTGACATCTGGATAAACAGCAAACTCTGTCATCCCCTGATGCTACCTGGGCTAGGGTGGCAACCAACCACTGAAAGGCCTTCAAGTTACTGTGCTAGAAAGTCCAATGTTTTCATCATGACCATGCCAGTGGGAGTCCGATCGCAGATGTTTCGAGTAACTGTGCTCACAGCCCGATGTCAGGCTTTGCTAAGCCCCCAGTGCTGGCTAGCCCAAGTGAGGGCAGGAGGTCCAAGGAACACGGCTCCCTGTCCCTGGGGTCAGAGAAGGGGAAAGGCTGTGAAGGATGGGAGCACAGGGGGTGGCAGGGAAGGGAGATGTTCCAGGGCTGCATGTAATGACTGCCATGGGGCCAAGCACATAGCCAGGGCTCTCAAGCAACCCTTGCAGGGTAACGTCTGTCATTTCCACTGGTGGGGGAGGCGAAGAAGAGTAGCTCAGCTGCAGTAAAGCCACACAAAGTTGGTCTGTTCGGCTGCCTTTGTGGCACTGTTGTATTTATTGAAGGCAGCAGCAGTTTGTTCTGTCCTTTCAGTTACTGTACGGGACCCGATCGGGGTGCAGATGGGACTACAAAGCAGCCCTTGTTGTCAGTAATGTGACTCACATGTCAGGCTCTTATTTGCTGTCAGTGGCTTTATTAAAGTCTACAGTTTCAGACCCTAGACCCTTGCCTATTGTATCCCCTGGCCCCAGAGATTCTCTTAGGGAGCGCTCACAATTACCAGCTCTCTCACCAGAGCACACAAACACACTGAGCTGGCATAGCAACTGTGCACTCAGGGGTGATGCCCAGGCTAAAGACAAGCTAGGGCGCTTTTCATCTTTAAAACTAATACATGTACAGCAACGGACAGGACAGAGTGGAGGCCATGTCCAGAACAGGATCTCTCCCTCTAAGACCACCTGGTAACATACACATTCATTCACATTCATTTATTTGTATGATCTGCACTTACAGATATGCTAATGCTGACACTTACACTCACACACGCATTCATGGCTGTGCTGTCCCTGTTGGCAACATACGCAGTCACATACGTGCTCGCTTACATGTTTGCACATGCATGCTTGTGCGCTGACATAGAGGGGTGGGCCCTACACCTGCACATCGCACACCACACACAGCCACGGCAACCAGACCCCACCGGGGTACTCACAGTCCTCGGTGTCACGCAGGCAGGCACACGCGCTCTCGCCACAGCATCCTCACACTCAGCTGCACGCAGCTGACAGACTGTAGTCTCACACTGATGTATGTATTTTCACAAAGTCGGTGGGTACTAGCGTGCCTGCACTGTCACTGGTACACCCAGATGAGAATTCCCACAAGGGCACTTGCATCCCTTCACTCAAAATCGCTTCAGGTAGAACAAAATTCCCATTTCAGATACTCAGCTGAAGTGAAAGACTAGGCAAACCATACTATAAAGGGCTCAGGCTCTAACCTCTACATAAATGAAGAGCAATTCCTCTGACTTTACGAGATGCTAGGGTTGCTGAGAGCAGCATCCTCACTTCCTTCTGACGTGAAATTGCATTTCAACACTATGGTTCTTCCCCTCCACCAAAGGGTTCTCTTTCTAACTTTAAACAAGGAAACAGGAGTCTTGCCACCAACCCTGCTGCAGTGCACAAAGTCTGTCGCCCTGAATCAGACATCTACAGGAAAAACCAAGAATCAGGCTATTAAGACTACTAAAAACTTCTAGAATAATAATGGAGAAAACTGGGACACGAGCAGTCAGGAAAAGGTCTTGCATAAAAAGAAAAAATAAAAACACCCTCAACATGAGTTTGAGAACAAGAACGCAAATGCTATGATTACAAAGGAGGACTGGCTTGGACATCCTGGGGCGTCAGTGGGAATCCTGCCGCTGGCCTCTGTATTGGATTGGACATGGTGTCACACTAGCAGTTTCTGTTCAAGAGTCTCTTCAATAGCAATGAAGTAACCATCACATATACATGTACTATGAGCCCCAAGTCAGCAAAGTCATGTAAGCCCATGCTTATTCTCAATTCTGTTCGAAAAAAGAGCTTATACATATGCTTAACATCAATAGCAAGCTAAACTCAGTGAAAATCAAGTCCACAATTCCCTGCATAACACCCCTGTGATACAAGGCAGTATAATTCTCCCATACTACAAAATGGCCATGAGATAAACACATTTTTTTTGTCCAGGTCCCAGAACAGAACTTCCAAGTCCCCTTCGGGTGACTTAAGCACAAAGCCAGCCTCCATTCTACACAAGTCTCAATTCCACATAACCACGACAAAACCCATGGACTTTGATCTGCAACGGCAAACTTGGCCATCTGTGGGCTTTACGGACCTCGGACACTGCACAAGGATGGTGATGCTGGAGTACCAGATTCTTTACACTCCAGCACAAACCACGTTAGCCAGCCACTTAAGCAGCTCTGAATCATTCACTAGTGTTGGTATTTTTTATTGCCTGTTGTTAAATTTCTGTGTTGTTTCTGTATTGGTGTGCACTGGTATATAGCTGTTTTATTCTACCCAAAGAAAGGTGAATTTCAATGATCAGGTGGTGTCAGAAGTGCTTTAGATGTGAATGAAAGCTGTCATTTAAAAAATTGTCTATTGATACATTCTATGATTCTGTAATTGCCATTATTGCTGTAACTTTAATGTCATAGGAGAAATCCTCTTACTGTAGTATTCACATAGGATATTTCAAACCAAAATACCCTATATTTACGACTCTGGAAATAGATATGAAGAAAAAAAGTCCTAAAGAACAGTTATATTGATTAGTAAGGGCTTTGGATCTGCACAGATTTATTTCTGCATTTTATTTTATATATCTAGGCAATTATTCTGAAATCAAACTAAACACAAAAAAAAAAATCTTTTCAGGATTGGAGCCAATAAATATATACCATGGACCTCATGTTTCAGGAAAGGCCTGTTTCTTAAAGAATCCAAGTAAACCTTGAAATAGGGAATATGTAAGAAAACAGAACTGTACCAAAATACAAGGTGCTAGAAGCCTATTTATTTGCTATTTAATATAGCATGGAGTGAACCACACAGATTGCGCTATTATAAAACACAAGGACACTTTAAATCACCTAACTACAGCTATACATATATGACTCATATATGCATTTATATGATATGATATATATGTATTTATTTGATCTCATGCTGACAATACAAAGGCTGTATGCTTCAAAACAACGTTACTTTTAGTCACAGGGCAAGCTGCATGGGAGTGGGTCTGGACTAGTAGGAATGGCTCTGTATTTGTGCCAGCATTAAGAATGCTGTATAATCTTTGTAAAAGGCAATCAAGGCTGGTGAGAAGTGTAAAACATCAATTAAAACAATACAGATGTACAATTGTACTATTGCACTGTTTCTGTCAGAGGATCTCAAACTGCTTTGCAAATTATTATTGGTCTGCTATTGCTGCATATGATGGCAGCCCCACTGGACTTGATCAGAAATCTTCCCAAGCTGGGCATAACAACAATGTTTCCCCTACACTCTATAGCCTAGCCAGAGGTTATAACCTGACACAGAATCATAGAATGATTTGTTTGGAAAAGACCTTTAAGATAGAGTCCAACTGTACTGTCCACTACTAAACCATGTCCCTAAGCACCTCATCTACCCATCTTTTAAATACCTGCAGGGATGGGGACCACTTCCCCCGGCAGCCTGTTCCAGTGCCTGATAACCCTTTTGGTGAAAAATTTTTCCTAATATCTAATCTGAACTTCTCCTGGTGCAACTTGAGGCTATTTCCTCTTGTCCTATCACTTGTTACTTGTGAGAAGAGACCAACAGCCACCTCACTACAGCCTCCTTTCAGGCAGTTGTAGAGGGTGATAAGGTCTCCCCTCAGCCTCCTCTTCTCCAGGCTGAACAACCCCAGTTCCCTCAGCTGCTCCCTACCAGTCTTGTTCTCCAGACACCTCACCAGCTTTGTTGCCCTTCTCTGGACACTCTCCAGCGCCTCAGTGTCCGTCTTGTAGTGAGGGGCCCAAAACTGAACACAGGATTGGAGGTGCAGCCTCACCAGTGCCGAGTACAGGGGAAGGATGACTTCCCTGCTCCTGCTGGCCACATTATTCCTGATATAAGCCAGGATGCCCTTGGCCCTCTTGGCCACACTGCTGCCTCATATTCAGTCAGCTGTCAACCAGCACCCCCAGATCCCTCCCTGCCAAGCAGCTTTCCAGCCACTTATCCCCAAGCCATGCTAGAACCTGCTTGAAAACTGTAGTATATTAAAACATAGTGGATCCTGGGATGTTGCATGTTTACTTGCTTATTAGTATGCTTCCCCCCGCTCCCAACTAAATAGTTTGATTACATGCTTTTATGGAAGGGCCTTTTAAGATCACTTTGACCCTACTTAGTTGACTTCAATAGTAGTTTGGCTGCAATTTCAAGCTCTTGACTATGCAGATCATATTCAGGTCATACCAAATTATAGGAGGAGCTAAACACAGAATATAAAGGCAGAGCCTCCAGATGATCCAAACCATAGATATAACCAAGCAGTCCACATAACCACTAAGCTTTACAGCCATCGTCTCTCTGGCCTGGAAACTTGCTGTGCCCTTCTGCTATGCTACTGCATAGCAGACCTTTGTAGCCTACCTGTTAACAGAGCTGCCTGCCCTTAGTACCTCTCCACTGCTGCTTCTTTCTTTAACACAGCAATCAGAAGCTACTTATCTTCCCTCTCAAGGACTGTCACAGCTACCTATGCTCTTAACATCTCTTATTTTGGGCAAGAAAGAGAGCCCCACCTCTTACCTGCCTCTACTCCCACATCCGCTGTTAATTGCTAGATCTCCACATCAGTGCCCTTGTGCCTCCTCCTGGGTTGCCCTTCATGAAGGAACAGAGTTCCTCATAAATGCCTCTAGGTTGTTTCATTGGTCTCCATCAAAATCCCACCTGTACGGTCCTTTATAATGACATCTTCAAAGAACTTAGTCCCACTTGGTTATGCCTCTAGGGCTACTTCAGACAGTCTCCATACATTCCCCAAGCTGTGTCTTATTCTCATCACCTGTTGTCTTTTACCTTACATTTTCTTTCTGAATCTCTAGAGCAAAGACTGCCTTTTAGTCTCTGTTTTCAGCGGCTATTCAAGCAAAACATCAAGAGTTTAGGGAATGAACTTGGAAATGAGGGTCAGTCAAAAACAGTTGGGTTTTGACTGCTGTTTCACTTGATAACCTTTGTCTTTGCTTCTCTCTCTAGTAAAGGCTCTGCTTACCTCCAAGAGCATTTACATTTGCCACATGTGCAAAGTATTATGAATTAAAGATCAGGTCCCACAGGTCTGCTCCTGTTTATACTCAAGCAAAATTCCCACTGTCGTCAGGGAACACCCCAGTGTGTGATTTAATCCCAACAATCACACCCAAATTATTACTCCAAAGAGTAATAAGGCTGCCTGTTTGGATTCTTATACCTCCACTGTCACCATGCAGTCAGACCAGACCAACAAACTCCAGATGCTGGTGTAATTCAAAGCCCCTTGGGGTAACTGTCTGACCATCTCTGGTGGTAACCGGGCAAAACACTGAAGGTCATCAGCCTGTTACAACTTCTACTAAAAAGCTCCACCTTCCAGCTCATGAATTAAAAGATCCAAGACTGAACACTGGCAGCTGACAACACATCCTTGGCATGGCATTGTATCAGCTGCATTAAATCGGGTTTGTGGAACTGCAAGAACTGCAGGATATTGAAGTGACTGGGAAAATGTAACAGCATTTCCTCTAATTCAGGCACATGGCCCAATCCTGTAGATATTTCGCCTTAAGGGTTTTTTCTACTGACATAGCTTAGGACTGTGCTGGCTCTCTCTTCAACTTTCTATCTGCTGGCCCTGCTTGCTAGATAAATAGCTATACTCATATAGAAAAACCTGCACTAATAAAAACGTAGACAGCCAGAAATCTGCTGCCAACAAGCAAAATATCCTATATTTCACTGCTCTGCCATGGGAGAGTCATATCTCACTGAACAAATATTCATTCCCAAACACTGTGCTAATGCATAAAAGTCTCCAACATATCTTGGAAAGATGACTGAAAAACAAGGCAGCCCAAGCTTTGTTTTGCATCTCCTCTCCTCTTTCCTCCCCACACACTGAGGAACATTCAAGGAGGATTTTAGATTTTTCCATGTGCTTTTTGTTCTTTAACTCTTCCCTCTCTCCAAATAAGTAGAGTGTGACAGTGACTTTGACCTGGGTTTTGTTGGTTGGTTGGGTGGGTGGGTTTTTTTAACCCAATTCAATCAGAAGCAAAAGCACTGGCTTCTCTGGTGTCAGTTATAATCATCTGATCACATCATAGTCTTTTGTCTTAGACTGCTAGAGCTTTGAAGCAAGGCATCACCTTTTGTTTATTGTGCATTCATATGTTGCATAGCACAGCGATGCCTTCGTAGGTAATATGGATCCTTGGCATTCCAGCAACATGAATAATAAAAACTAATAAGGTTTGCAGCAGTGAATTGTGGTGGGTGGTTTCCCTGATTTAAGTCAGCAAAATCAGAAATAGGTTATTTGTCCCCAGGTCACACTTGGACTCCAAGCTCTCTGGGACTGTGTTTTGTGACTGCAAGGCCCTTCAGCACAAAGACGTCCTCCAGTATAAACGAATACTTGGAAACCATTCAGCTTCCGGATTGCCAAGAATCAAGAGGCCACCTCTGTCAAATAAGTAATAAAGCCATGCCCTTGCGTAATTTTTATAGCTTGGGACAAGCAAAGACTTTTTCTTTAGAATGACTAAGCTGCAAGGCAACCATCCTCCCAAGTTCCTTTTCTGATTTATAATAAAAAGGGAAATTCTTCTCTGCTTGGTCATTAAAACATTTGTGTAATTCTGATGCAAACTCTTAAGCAACTTCCACCCTCTAGGCCAGCGGAGGCTACCTTTCTTAAGAAGTCTCTCAGTATTTACTGGTGACTCAGTCATATAATTGCATTTGTTCTCATAACTCAGGATGACTGTGTGCTTTGAGATCCTTTAGAATGACGGGCACTACAATGGTAATGTAATCAGTTATTATATGACAGACAACATTTCAGAAAGGCGCAGACCCAAACATAGCTTCTTACAAAACATACGTAGCCCTGTACAAGCCTTCACTATCTGGAAAGCACAAGCAAAGAAAGGAAGCCAAACATTTCTTAATAAAGCAAGTGTTAACTATTCTATCACTTTCAAAACTTGTGCTTCTGGCTGCATAGAGCTTTGCTAGGTGTCATTACAGTAAATTAATAAAAAAAAAAAGTATGAACCAAACTGCTTGGTATATAAGAGAAGAGGAGGAACATTACACTGCCAGGATTAGAAAAGGACACACACTGCTTACCTGTACTTGCCCCAGCTACTCACTGGGCCCTGATAGAGCTCAAGCTCCCACCTGAACATGGCAGACAGGGACCACTGCATAACATGGCCTCTCTGGAACTAGTCCTTGTCTTCCCTCACCCCAGCTTGTGTATGCAGTTGATATTTATATCTTTTTGGGCAGCATTAAGAAGGTTGATTCTAGCTTCTGTAGCTATATGTGTATAAGCAAATAGCATGATATGGACTGATCTCTGATACATTAGAAGTAATATCAAAAATATCATTGCTGGGAAAGAATCAAAAAGTTCCTTTTCACGATTCATTTTTTCTAGTTGGAGTTAAGGATGAAAACCAAGTTCTCTTCCAGTCCCAAACATAATTCCACTAAGAAACACGTTTCACATCAACAAACGCTAATAGAAAATGTTCCCCACTGCTCACATGAAACTGTTATGCAGATGAAACATGTTTCCTGCCAATAACGACAAGTTACCTGCGGTTAAAACAGCAGCTAATCAGCTTTACTCACCATTAACGTGAAATGAACACGATGCTAAGACTACAAAATGTTGGATCAAAACAGCCATGGTGGTGAGTTGGCTATACCAAGTGAGGGGTCCTTATCGTGTTCTCTAAGCACTGCATCAGCACAAGTCTTTGAAGACTGCTTTGTTACTGAGGCATCACTGGTGGAAGGCGCTTATTCACAGGATCAGGCAGGAAAAAAAGTTATCTGTGTCTTTCACTTGCTCTCCAACTCAATGTGCATTTCCCTTTATTTTACCTTCCAGTAACACCAGCTGCTCACATGTTGGTGACCACAGTGTGAAAACAAAACTGAAGGCATTTCACCCCCTAAAAGTGAATAAGCAAATTAATACTTGTTCATTTTCTTCATTCATTAATGTCCAGTTCAGTTTCTTAGTTCAGCATTTTGGTCCGAACAAGATGATCACAAATTTCACGTACATCGGGTGGCATTTTTGCAAGAAAGATGACATATAACCACAAAAGTTGAGAGTAGGAGTCCTCTGTAAAATCTAACTCCAGTGTCCCAAATTCCTTGCTATGGTCATTCATGTTGCAAATGTAATTAGCAGCACTGGAACAGGTCATGATCAGGCATGCCAATGCCACTGTATTTGATATTGAATTAAAAATAGAGAGACTTGCAGTAGTTCCTTCTACTCCTCCAGTACCGTAACTCCCGGCATGTTCCCAGATGCTATTCCCACATGGTAGCTCATGCCCTCTGACCGGAGTAAAGCATGTACAAGCCTAGCAGAGGCACAGGGATATGGCCAACAGCCCACATTGTTTATAGATCAGTCTCAATTTTTACTCAGCAAGGCTCTACACACACTCTGGTATAAAAGCACAAGGATACTTTAGCCCTCATAGAAAAGCAGCATTAGGCACTTTCTAGCCTAAAGATCTGTATGTACCAGACCGTATCCATCAGCTGGCATAAATCAGCATCACGCCCCTTGAATACAAAGGAATTACAATATTTATTCACCACTCAAGGGCTGAGATCGCTTATTTTTGGAATACTGAATTTTCAGTTCTCTGTAGCCAAATCACTGAATACACAGATTATCCACACCAGAGCCACTCAGACAGCTCAGGTTAAGTAGGGTCATATCTCAGGTGCAAGGCTCTCCCTTGACCATGCAAACACATCACTCTGGTGTCAGTAGACTCAGATGTCTTATTCCTAATTTTGAAGCAAGGGAAAAATGTTTGGTCTGTAGTAAAGGCTGGTGTTTTGGTTAGGAACAGGATTAAAGAGATGTGGACAGAGTGCTGGATATTTGCCAAATTCTGCAAGATAAGACTATGAGAAATAGATTCACTTTGTCCGGTGGCAATGAGAGTATAGTGTGTAATGCCGGTGTGTTTGGGATTTGAGTTAAAAGTGGGGACAGCAGGATCTGAAGAGCCAAATTTATTACTGACCTCTGCCAGACCTGTAGAGGAAAGCCAAGGTTTTATACTGCTAGATGAGAATGCCAAATTCTGGGTTTCTAACCTGTGGTCAAAAGTAGGATTAGAGTTGGGGACAGTCTGGAACAAGAGAGGTTAGAGGGGCAAGTTAATTGTCTACATCTTTAAGACTCACAAAACTAGATGGAAGTTGGTATCGCTACAGTCAAATATTTATCCTTAATTTTCCACCAATGGCAAGTGTCTAGGCAGAGGTCAAGGCAGGCTTAGGATTACAATCAGGCTCTAGCTCAGCATTCCAGAACTGAGGCTCTGCTAAACAATTTTTGTGGCTCAATTCTGCCAAACCTGCTCAGGGATAAGTAGATTAAAATGTATCATTTTTAATTGTCAGACAGAATGGGGTTACTGAGCCATGATCAACGCTGGAGCCGGAATGGCATCATTGCTTGAGGTAAGATAAGTGGTAAAATCAGTATCAGCATATTTAAACATCTTCCGATTATCTTTCGGACATAACTGAATTTCTAGGCCATCACCCGTGCCAGGAATAAAGGGAGGACTAAAACTAAGATTTAGCATACAGTTATGTGCAGTCAGGTTTACTGATGAATTCTGTCCAACCTGTGGTAGGATTACAGCCTGCCTCAGTGGATTTGAATTTTTCATAGTTAATGTTCAGAGATCAACAGGTTCTTTAGCCATAAATGGTGCTGTGAGTAGCTCATGTTTAGGGCTTGGGACAGGAGGCTCTGCCATATCACATCTCCATTGCAGAACTCTTCCAGGCCATCAGTGATAAAAGGCTGATAGAGTCAAACACTTTGTGTTTAATTTCTGGGCAACACTACATCTCTGTGTCAAAATAATCACTAAGGTTATAGCTGGGTCTCAGGATTCATGATGGGAGGCTTTGGTGCTTAGTTTTGTCTGGTCCTTGAAGAAAAATTGAGGGCAGCTGCCAGAACATTTATGTTATGCTCAGTTATTAGGAAGCCATGGGTACCTACGTTCTGAACAACCAACCCTAGGGATAGAGAGGTTTGGATCTGGAGTTGAAGGCCATGCACACACAGGTTTATTGCTACCTTTTCCTAGATACATAGGTAAAATAGCCAGTATCAGTAAATTCATATGCCTCATCCCTAAATTTTAGACGTGGCTGCCCACACTATGACTGATGCTAAGCATAGGTCGGTGTTAGGGATAGGCTAGGAGAAGGAAGCTTAATGGAGAATTCTGGCCAGCCCCATAAAGATTAAATGAGAACAGCCAGCAGCAGTAGGTCCAAGTGTTCAGGCAGCCACTACTTGCTACGTGCACTGCTTCAGCATGTTTAGCCTGAAGAAGTAAAAATGAGTGGTGACGTTGGCAGATTTGGCTATCTACGTTAACTTCCCAAGCCATGAGGGCTATGGGCGCCACTACAGTAGGGTCTATGGGGATTACCATTTGGGATAGGATGCTCAGCAGTGCATATACTAGAGTTCTGCCTCGCCTGCCAATGCAATTTCACAGTGAAATGTGGAAATCTGCCTTAAAAAACCCCAGCAACCCAAAACCTGCCTTTTCCTGCCCCCGGTGTAAATATGGAGCCCTTGGCAACCATTTTCTTGTATTTGCCAAAATTTTTACCATTTTCTTCAGAGATATGTTGCTGTTTACCTGTTTCATCTCCACCTGAGCAATCGCAAAACCACTTCTCTTTATGACAAAACCAGACATTCGTGATCTGTATCCTCTTCCTCAGCGTACGGTTGTCGCGTTTCACACTTTGTGAAGGTCTTGTGAAGGTTTCCCACGTTTCCCCGCGATGAGGCATTAGAGGACAGATCTATGCCGGGATCGATAGCGCTCTGGCTTACCGCTAGTTCAGACCTCGTTGCCTGGTTGAGGCGTACATCCCATTTTTATCTCGCGCCCTCACCTTTGCTGGGTTTGGGGTGAGGCCGTTTCCTCCCCAGCAACTTGGAGGTGACGCAGTGCCTAACGGGGGATCAGGTTAACAGGAGTCACCCTGGCTTTAGGGTCAGGCTGAGGCGCCGCCAAGCTCACCAGCCCTGCCCGTGCAGGGGAGACGGCCCTCCCGGCCCCGAGC
>NW_009260182.1:7722617-7728072 GCF_000687185.1 Egretta garzetta | reverse complement strand
CCCCAGCCTTATTCTCGCAGCGCTAAAAGAGCGAGTTCGCATTGCAAAAAACCCACCCGGCCCCGTCTCAGCCGGTGCACATCCATTTCTATTCCTTCTCATTCTTCACAGAACATGTTATAATCTTTGATCATCATTTGTTTAAATTGTATAAGTAATCTGCCCGGTTTTAATAGGATTTTTCTATGAATCGGCAACAAACCATGAAATGTGATATTTTCACCATGACCGACCCAGGAAATTAGTCAACTTTGTCCTTGATTTACATGGGGCCCAGCCAACTTCTCACACATCACAGCAGCGCTGCCTGCTCCCGCCACATTTCCATTCTTTCTTTATTTCCTCCCTTTCTCTAAGCAGAGTTATATATACACACACCACCGATGCCCAGACTTGCCATCCGTAAACACAGCCTGGATTCAGCAACGTCGCCATGACTGCTGAAGTAGCCCAAATTAATGGGCAAGGCCCCAGAAAACAGAGACTGGAGAACAGCACCAGAGATTTATTATTATTAAACACAATACATTTGGGAGATCATGTTTTCAGCCTCTGTTTCCGATCCTTTTGAGGGCAATGGGACCATTTCTTCAAGTTTTACACAGCAAGAACAGAGCAAGCTTCCTCAAAAGCAAGCGAAGATTCGTATATGTAATGCTTCATTCTAGGAGCTGAGGCTTACAGGGAAAAAACCCCAATCACTGCGGTGCTCAAAATAAAATGGCCAGGCTTAGAAATGTTGAGCCACTTCTGGGGCAGATACAAATATAGCTGTTTGAGCCAATCCTTCTGTCCATCCATCCACCCAAATGTTTTGCTTTATTTTAAACAATGTCCAATTTCTTTCCTAGCCTCTATGAAAAATCACTTTTATTCCACAGTAATTTCAGTTTGGGGGCTTGTTTTTTCACCTTGTTGTTTGATGGTGCGTGTATGCGCAAGCTTTTGACAGAAAATGAAGCTTCAAGGCAGCAATTTGGCATCGAGACTGTGATGCAAAAATACCCAGCATGGTCCCTGCCTGGGTGACAAATTCCTCAGCTTGGGCACACGAGTTCAGCCCTCCCCATGACGACTGGTTCCCAGTTCCCATGTAATACGGCTCTGCTGGAGACTACGGCTATATGGAGAAAGGTGCTGTTCCTCCAAACGCTCGAGGCTCGTGAGCGACTTTCCAAAGAACGTGAGGAGACTAGGAGGCAGCCTGGACAAAGGCAGCACAGCCTGCAGGAGCCTACTGCTAGCTATTTAAATGGGTGGGAGAAAGCAGAAAGCGGTCCTTCAACTACTTCCCGGGGCAGCCACAAGACAGACAGCACATCTACACTGAGAGAACACACGGACACATTGACACTTACGCTCAGCGGCACTCGGCCTCTGTGATCCCACCCCAACAGGCGCCCATGCGTGAACATTGCAACGCTAAGAATGTCCCCAGCTGCAACAGGTAAATATTACAGCATTACAGAACATACCGCAGTTATATTCAAAGTTTTCTTCCTTCTCCCCACATAAGCACGGCCCCCACACATGCGCTACCACACGGCATTTGTTCGGGGTTCCCCAGCGCAGCGTCTCTGCCATGAGGGTGGCTGCATCTGTGCTCTGGTAGGCAGCACATGCAGCATGGGGACAGCCAGGGTTCTGGGCCAGACATCGTTCCTAAGCCACCTTCTGGCTTCACATTGGCCATTCCCTCCCACTGCCTATTTTGGGTTAAAATTTCTTGCAGACAGGGTCTGTCTTTGGGGTGCTTCTCTTGTCCCTTGAAGCAATACTGCTTTTTGGCTCACCCAGAAAAGCCACCGCATCCCTCCTCCTCCTCCGGCTAAGCCAGCAGAGCTGCAGCCCCATCCTCTTGTGCCCGGCCTCAGCTCCTGGGGGCAGCCAGCTTCTCTGCCCTGCAGGCATTTACACCCAACTTCCCAATCCAGGGCTCCCTGCCCCCACGTCCCCACCGCTCCCCAGTACGTCACCCCTCTCCGCTCCCCGGCCTGTGAACAGCCCCTAAAGGTTAGGTTTTATATTTCTTACCCGCTGGCCCCTCCACTCCCACCAAGTCAAACTTCAACCAAACAAAAAAGAAAACAGAGGGAGAGAAAGGAAGAAAGAAAGGCCCCAAGAGGCTCCCGGTCGTTCCAATCAGGTCACTGTTTCCATACCAATTAGGACAGATGCAAAGCACATTATTAAAAATAGGTCTGCAGACCCATCTATGTTGATTATTGTCCTCCGTTTCCGTCCCCAGCCAACTCCGTTAATTAATAAAGAAACTGCCAGGGAAGGAGGGGGAGAAAGGGTGGCAGGGATTCCCCTGACTGGAGCCTCCTGTTCAGAGAGTTCAAGAGAGAAATTGGACACTTGAGTCCCTCTGCCATTTTCCATTGTGTGTGTTTTTCCTAATGAACGGTTTAGTGATGCAGGGCTGGAAGTCAGCTTTACCCCACCCCCACTAACTACCATCCATCATTAAGTGACCCAGTAAGAGGCATTTAGTACTTAACCCTCTCTAGAAGAAGTCAGATTGTTGTGGGGCTGGCTTTTTCCTCTCCAGCCAAACCTCCGCTCCTCATCAGTTTGCCTGCCTCCCAAACCACCTTGGCATTTTTTCGGAGGGGATTGTTCTTCCTTAGAGGAGCCCTACAAAAAGACAGCAGTAGCCACCCTGTAGCCAGCCTTTCAACAGAAGAGGAAGCTCTCAGGTGGTGGGAAACCCGGGATGAGATCCTGGCTTTGCTGATATCAGCAGGGCCAGGATTTCGCTCTCACGACTGTAAAGCCATCTGCCTCCGAGAGGGCAGAGAAGTTGATGGAGAGATGGCCCTGCAGTCTGTGTGAGGGATATTGCTGATCAATATACAGGTTGGTGATTTGCAAGAGGAGAAAGAATACACAGTCAGTAAAAGTCAGGGAGGGCTGTGAGAAACATAAGTGATAGATAATACTTGCAACAGAGAGCGTGCTTGTCTCCTTCTAATTCTGCTAGCCCTGCAGGACTCTTCTCCGGCCAAAACTAATTTATCTTCATAACCCTTCCTCAAAAAGCAGGACAGTGTTATTAGTCCCATTCTGACAGTGGGGAAACTGAGTCAAGGACAAACTAACCTGACCAAATCATTAAATGAGTCAGACAGAGCTAAAAATGGAACTGTGCAGTCCAAGGTTTCTCAGCCAGTGCCTTTGCTTTAAAGCAGAAGTTAGGGGGAGGCAAGGAGGTTAAATGAACCATTATCATAATTAGACTTGATGAAAGCAAATCTGGGGTTGGGCCCAAGATGGCAGATCGCGTTTACCTTGAATGAATGTATGTCAGCGCATCTCCTAAAAGTTCTCTATTAAAATGTCCTCATGAGCTCTGAACTTGTGAGGTAGAAGTCCCAGGTATAATTTAGAGTGCAAAAGGCCCTGTATGATCTTGGTCACATCACTTGATCACTAATGACCTCTACAGGCTCTCTCCATCTCTAAACCAAGGGCCGTCACACCCATTTGGACTGTAAGCTATTTTTGCAGGGTCTGTTTCTTACTAACACGCTTTTACAATGCTCATTTATGTGATATTGGGAACTGCTGATACTTCTGGAATAAGAACAGCCACAAATCGCAGCCATCTCTGCATCTCTGAGCTGACAGGCAGAACACATTCACAAGCACAAGCAGGAAGGAGAACTGTAAAGCATAAGCAAAACACCCACCTGCAGATGCCAGCAAGGCTGTTCATCTGCAGACTGACTGCAATTTCCAATTAAATACCAAGCTACTTTCACACAGCCTGTTCTTTCGTTAGACTGAAGGGTTTTGTTTTCCTTTTCCTGAGTCACTCTTTACTAGAGACTTTCCACATCACATGTTTTCTTTTTCACAAGGGCTCTAATGCACCACATAATAAAAACTCATGTCATGAGTCCAGAAAATCCACTGCAGGCTTCAAAAATACACAGACAGGAAAAAAAAAAAAAAAAAAAAAAAAAAAAAAAGGTTTGGATAGAAAAGAGGTTTGGGATTTTTTTCAGCCTAATCATTTTTATGCCATCCCCCACCCAGCAAATTGAATTGCTGGAAACATCAGATGATTGATTTAAACACTAAGGTGCGATAATGTGCTTTTCTACATGACAGGACTGAGCTTCTACTGTAGCATCAGGCCTACTGTCACGGAGGAAGATGACCATGAACAGAGAACCACTTAGTCCAATATCCCCATTTCTGTAAGGATCACTAATAACTCAGGATGCCAATAAAACACAGCCAGCATGGTTACATTTCAAGTTCACCTGAAAAAACATATATGATGAGAAATAAAGATACTCCTAGAAATCCAGAGCATCACCAAGATGCCTACAGAGGGGAAAGACGTCTGGGAACTGACTGCTGCAATGAGCTGTACACTGAGAGTGAAATCCACCCGTGTATGGCAAGACACTTCTGTGTACATAAGTGATAAATTGCAGTCAGTCATCCAGTTGCAGAAACAAAAGCTACAGGAGGTCTGTACGTGGCAAGAAGCAGTCTTTTGATCCTACTGTACTAGGAACACCGTATCTTCACCATTTTGGTTTCTGCAGAGTCCAAAATACATGCGAGGCTGGGTACTAAATCTTCAGTAACTACATTGGAAATATGCCAGCTTGGCCTCCACACCTGTAACTGAACCAAGGATACCTAGAATGAGAGACAGGACCTGTATTCCTCATGGGTCAACTCCAGAGAGAAAAAAAAAAAAAAGAATCTGTAACACACTGAGGGACCACAGAAGCATGGATTATTCCCTGTCCCACCTGAAACACATGCCAGGATTCAGCAAATACCTTTCACTCCTCCAAACCTTTGAAACTGGACATTGGGAGGAAAAAAAAAAAAAAAAGTTATCTGACTCCATCCCTCATCCATGGTTGCTGTATCATGCCAATGGAGAGCTCTCGGAGCACCCTTTTCCTTCTTCTTCCCCCAAGCAGAGCCCTTGGCCTGTGAGTGGGACTCACAGGTTAATCTTTTGCTGGCTGTCCACAAGGTGCAGGGCTGGCAGAACCACAGGAGAAACTCTTCTTCCTTGGGAAAACTTTGTCTTTCATGTCATTTTTCCTAGAGCTGAGCCCCAGAGTAGCTAAAATCTGACCCCTAAATGAGTCAATGGGACACCCCATCAGCTGGGGAAAAGGAGCCAATCTTATGGAGCCAATTTCAGAGGCACTTAATTTCTGAAGCCCTTTTAGGCCCTGGTACAATTTACGCAGGGCACACTCTGCTCTCCAGCTAAGCAAACATTGTTTTGTTTTCTTTAGCCCTCGAGAGCTCTTGCCTCCAGCGTCCCCCCAAGGGGAAAGGAGCAGAGCCTCTTGTGTCGGTTGAGTGCTCACATGAGAGGCTGGTAAAGCAAGTGGTCCCTCTTGGCTCATGTACAGAGGAAACACAACCCATGATGCTGCACAAGACGCGGAGGGAGCCTGGATCTGGG
>NW_009260182.1:7707224-7722590 GCF_000687185.1 Egretta garzetta | reverse complement strand
AGGCATGTTGGTGGCTCCTTCTGGGAAAGTCCTTAGATCAGGCTGAGAGCATCCAAGTGAGTCTAAAGCATGCAGTAGAGCCCTTCAATCACAGACAGCCCAGCCACCCTCCAGCTGCTAAATAAATATAAGCAGCGGTGACAGAAAACCAGCACTCCACAAAATTGTTGTGGGATTTGCCAGAAAACTTAATACCAGCAAGAACAATGTAGCGCTGCGGAGGGAAGAGACTATTAATAAAGGGCAAGGGAATGCCAGGGGTAAGCAATGGTAGTACCGAGAGGCAAGCCAGTGCTGAAGGGGCAAAAGTTGGAGTGAGCAGAGATCTAATAATATTGAATTTGCCTCTTCTCTGCCAGCAATTTGTCCACCAGCAACCAAAGAGGTACTGATGATAGGATATAGTGACAGAGCGCTAAAAAACAAACAAAATAATCAAAACAAGTAGATGGTCATCCATCGCATTCCTTTCACATGGAAAAGGCGAGATGACCAAATGTACAGTCCGTTACCTGCTATACGGCATGTAAATCACTAGCTATTCATCAGAGATTTCTCCTCTTCTGTGAGTTTGCCCTTCCTTCAGCCCAGCCACTTCCGTAGCTTTTGGCCTACAGTGCAAGACTACCACTTTCTCATCCAAAATATGTGATTATTTATAAAACCAGAAGATCTTCCCTAGAAGCAACTTAAGAAGCCTCACCATGGAAAAATTGAACATTTATGGCCTGCATTCAGTTTTTGAGTCCTGTATTCACACAGGGAGAGCAGACCTAAACAAGGAGATACTCACAGACATGAACCTCACGTAAAGACGGGTATCTGTCTCGGTGGGCAAGAGGCAAGCGCCTAACTGCCAGGCTACACATCCCACCCTACTCCTCAGCACTTCTCACCCACAAGCTTACACTGCTCCCCATTCCCATGTGCTGCCTCCTTACATCTACGTATGCACATATTTAACTCAGATGTCTGCATTTCACTGCAAACAAGCTGCCTGGGAAACCAAGCAGCACGAGTTCTAAGCTCTTTTGTGGATTCTGCCCCTAAACTCTGTGTTTTGTTTCCCCATCTCTGAAATGAGAATAGCAGCAAATAAGGATGGTGAAGTGTCCATGTACTGTTATAATGCAACAAAACTCAGCCATTGAGCTACCAAGTTTAGGGAAGGGAAAATAAAAATCCCTATAAAAGCAGTTAGAGGAAATATATTTCCCCGATTCTTCAACCACACCACAGTCTTTGCAGTTTACTGTCAAATCTCAGTTATATCCTCTCCGGCACTGCCTCTGCCATATGCAGAGAACCACACCGTTCCCCACACTACTCTAGTGAAATTTCAATGATAGGTCAATAGATAGGAAGCCAGAGGTTTCATTGAATGAAATATTACAGCATTGACTCATGACTCATTTCAGTACTCCAGTCCATAGAAACCTCTGAAGGCAGCTGCTTTCCCAACATATTCATCTTTCCACAGAATCCAACGCTCTTAATGCCACCTATGCCCCCTGCACATGCTGTCCTGTGCATCAAGAATATTCACCCCTAATTTCTTAATGCATTTTGTAAAATCCCACCCCTTTCTCTTTATACTATATACAAGAAATGCACAAACAAAATTGACCTCGTAGTTATGTCCTGGATGGGATCTGACTTCAGAGCCCTGAATTCAGACACCCGGTGTAATAGCAGGCAGATGATCATGTTTCAAAGCTCATCAGAGTTAACAGGCATCCTACTATTATTTCAGTGGTTTCTGAATGAGACTCTTAAGTGTTTTTTTTCCACTCAATCTGAATTGTGTATTTACACTGTAAGCTCCCCCAGGCAGAGACTGTCTCTCATTTAACTGTGCCTTTTGGCACAACTGAAATTTAAGTGACACTTAACAATCGTGCCCTGGTCCTGTTGCAACAAACTGACATGGGGATGGGGAAGGGACCAAAAGGGGGCCCATCATCTTCAGTACATTTCCTGCTTTGAGTTGTATAGCCTTATTTTTTTGCAACTCATTAAACAAATGCACCAAAGAAGCAAGTTTCAAAGAGAAAAAGAAACAGAAGTCCAGTGCTCTTATTCCTGTGCTTGGGCCATTAGATCCAATAACTCCCAAAAGAAATCTAGACTTGACATTGCTTAAGGAACTTAAGGAAAGACCTGGAAGGGTCTTAAGTCAAAACTTGCAGGCCACAACAATACAGTGGTCTTTGATTGTTGTTGATTACAATGCTGATTCACTGCTCAAACCATAGCCCGGCCCTTGGAGGAAAATTGGTTTTGACCCCATATCTGCATCTTTCCTCTTTGCTCTTGCCAAAAGCATGACTATCCAAGGAGAACTAGCTCCGACACACATCACCACCACTAAGTTTATTTATGTTAAAGTAAACATGACTTTTCCTTCCTCCCCCAGTGTTATACCTTTTCCTCTAGAATTTTCCCTGTGTTCCCATTCTCCTTCCCCCAGTGACACCCACAAACACAGCTCCTAAAGTCCCGCCAGGGGACATGAGGCTCAGCAAAGCACAACCCACACAGCAAGGCCTCCGAATGAGTCCTAGGCATCATCCCACCATCACCTGCCCCTGTGGCCCTAGCAAAGCTGGTGACATAACAGCTGGAACACCCCCCAAATCTTCACTAATTATCCCCACAGACTTCAATGTCCTCCAGAACCATTTGGAGGATCTTCCTAATTACTAGCCAGACAATGGAGAGTGGAGTCGGGTCCCTGGGATCCTCCAGGCTGCCAGTCCCAGCCATGCGTGTTCCTGTTTGGCCTCTGGGGCTGACTGCTCCGTATGGAGACCTCCACCCCACACTCCACCGCTTCCACCTCCACCCAGCTCCCTCCCTGCCCCCCTCACCGCCACCCCCAGCATGTGGATTTTATGAATGAAACTTTCTGACAGTTATGGGGTTGGCAGAGGCCTATTCAGCAAGCTGGGGAATGTGTGAACATCAGGCTTCATTAGAGACTTCTCCCAGTCAGCTGATAGCTCATTAACTTAAAGTGGCCTCTTGTTTTAAAACCTCAGAGACCAGGAGGTGGGGTGTAGAGAAGGGGGGGATGGTTCTCATTGTTCCTCTTGCCTCTCCCCCCCTCTGCCCCCTGCAAGATTAGGCGCCCTTGGAGGGGAGAGAGAGGCTAAAACAACTTTAATTAGTTATTTTCAAAGATTTTCTCCCCCTTTCTTCCTTTTTTTGTGTGTGTGTGGAGCAGGGGGGGTCTCTCAGCTGGGTTTTTCTGCATGGAGGAGCTCACGTCATTATGCTTAAATCCAGCTCCTCCGTCCTTTGTCTCCTGGCCAACAATAGAAGAGGGCTTGTAAAAAGCTGCTTCCAAAACTCCTGGAGACTGTCTGAAAAGGAAGATGGGGTGAGGACTCCTCTCTTTCCTCCCTCAGGCACAAAAGTGACAGTCTGGTGCCTGTGCCAACAGCTTTCCCGTGTTAGCAGCAAGTACCAGGGTAAGTAGGGCAAACAGAGTGGTGATTCCTAAACTGCTGCTCCGCCAGATGAGAAGTGGAGCCCAGACTCACATCACAAAGTTTCTGGTAACTGTTCTCGGTGTGGATTTAAGGTCAGGCTGGAGCTCTGGACATCGAGGTCGATGTTGGGACTTTATCCTGAGTCCTGATCCTCCTCTTTCCTTTAAGGAGATCATAAAATAAGAGCAGCAATAGTACAAACCCTCCTTCATGACCCCACTTCAGAAGAACTTGAACTAAACAACTAAGTTACCATTATTATCCCCCATAGGGCTGTCTGAGGGAATTGGCTGAGACCAGCACATTTATTTCCTATAGGCAACCAAACTATAAACCATGGTGACTTTCAGGAACTCGAGCCAGATGGAGTTTAGCAGAATAGAGAAGGCATGCAGAATAGAGAAGGCACCATCCCCTCAGCTGTGATACAAGGAACAACAACAACAAAAAAGAAAAATGATAAAAGAAAAAAGCATTGTTCCTTGTTAGCACCGAAGCCCAGAACAGTACCCTACAGCAGCAGTTGTTACAGTGCCAACCTCCAGCTTCTCTTATAGTTCTTCTTTCAGTTCTACAAAGAAACATTTCTTTTTATAATTTCTCTTCAGGCCCATCCACAAAAGACATCTGCCTCTGAAGAGGAGTATCAGTTGAAGTTCCAGTGAGTAGATCAGTTCACACGCGAGGCAGAAAAATCAACCATGAATTGTGGTCTACCCAGGGTATTTATACACTCTGTAAAACACATTTAACACCACCTCTTTTGCCTGTTGAAATGAGGCGTTCCCAAGAATTTAGATTAATAGACTGATGGCTCTCAAACTTTACTCTTGCATACAGACCAAGAACTGATGAGTTGGTGAAGGTTGCAGTTGAAGGGGATACACCAAGGGGTAGGTGCAGATTGCGTACCATGGCTTCATGAATTGGATTCAAACCCAACAGTTTGGACTATAGACTTTTCAGGATAAATATTTCTACTGCAGTTTTAAGCGCTTGGTACCCAATTTGGACAGTTTTCTTACATGAAACTAAACAGTTCTTAGAAATAAGGACCACCATTCCCTTCCACCTACTGTGAAAACAGAGCATAAACCTGTTCCCTTTCAAGTCAATGGCATTAACCTATTACCTTTCCGGGGAAACAGAGGGCAGGATTTTGCCCCCATTTAAACACCTGAGGCCAAGCAGAGTGGTTTGGAGTCATTTGTGCTGTGATCCTGACAGTTCTCACAGGCAAGGCTGGCTTGCTCACTGCTTCCCAGCGCTCCGAAGAGCCGTGCTGCACATAGCAGTGCCGCTGAAGCAGCAAGCTGGTGGCTCCGGCTGGCAGGAGGAGGCACCGTGCTGCCAGGCTGAAAGACTTTCCACTAAGACTGTAAACCTGAGGTTCTTGCAACATTTTTGTTGCAAGACTTTTACAAGACTCTTTGGCAAGGCTTGTAAGGATGACGACTCTTCCCCTCTGCTGCATCCCTTCTCTTCTTTATTTCCTGTCCTAATTTGCTCCCCATGATTTGTGGGGATTTTTTAAGTTAAACATCTCCAACATCCCATCTTAGAAGTGACTGTATTTCGAAAGTAGTAAACAGGATTCTTACATACTAATTAGAGGTGGAATCATGTTCTATCATCAGTTGTCTAATGAGCCTGGCATCTTTGAATTAAATAAACTCTGCAAGTATTACTTTTTATTGTGCTTTCATTAAAGCAAAGAAGTTTCTTCCCTTGCTGACTGCAAGGATTTTAAAACATAGATTCATTTGTGTTTGTGGGAATTTCTAACTATCTCCCCCCGCATCAAAAAAAATGTACTACATTTTGTGGTGAATCGCATCAATTTTCACTTGCCGTGACCTGGTAGCCCAAATATTTCCAGACAAGGCCACTCCCCAGATTTTGTTCCACCATTGTTGAATTTAGAGCAACAAAGCCTTCAGCTCTTTGCTGCAGTTACCACCAGAAACAGCTGTACTCATCAAAACATTGGTTTTCCCCCCAGGAAAGCTTAAGGAGTACTCACAGGACACTTACCAGTAGAATGAAATCAAATTTATAGTAAGAAGAAAGCAAAGATAGTAGTACTACTAAGGTGGGCAGAAAGGAGAGCGCGCTACAATACTATGCTTTGCTTATCCCTCAGTGATACAGAAGCATACCAACATCACAACGCACCAAGCACTATGCACATGCAGTTAAAAGAGAAGCTAAAGGGATGTTTGAATATGGGTGGGTTTCCAGCCTCTGGATCTAAATCCAGGAGCCCGCACAGCCTGCACAAAAGAGCCTAACAGAGACAAGAGCAGCTCATCAACCCAGGCTGTGGCTCACCGACCAGAAAGGGACACTGCGCTGGGCAAGTCCACGTTAGACAAGACAGAAAAGAATGCGAGAAGGAATTGTTGTCTTCCTCACTTGACATTTGGGTAATGCAGACAGAGAATGTCTTCTCAAGATCAAAATGTACATTTGGAACAGAACCAGAAACAAAAGCTACATTGCCCAACTACGACCCCACAGATTTCATTAAAAAATAAAATAAAATCTTGGAATAAAGAAAACAGGATAAGGTAGAAAAAGCCTGGGTTTTAGACTGATGGATACACTGACATTATTTCAACCTGTAAACTTCATCTGCTCCTTATCTTTAGAGCATCATGACTGCAACAAAACACTGCTTCACTGAAAAACTGCATTCACCACCTCTTTTGGAACATTTTCCACGGCAAAACGGAAGCTGGGCAGAATCTGCAAAGTGGTATGACAGCTCCTGTGAGGCTAGCAGTTAGAAAAGACCGAGCAAAAGATGGGTCAGAGCATACCAACCAGTGGGCAGCAGAAGTTTTGTGCATAGCAGTGGCATTCAAATAGGAACGGTCAGAAGATGTAAAGCACTGGCATTTTAAACTTCTTTCCCAGCATGATGCAGCCTTCATGACAGGATCCAAATTTAACCTCGATAGGCTGTATGCTGCCACAGCTGGGATGCTCCCAGTACCCAAGGTAGCTAATGCAGGCTTTGCTGAATTGATTTATTTCTTGGCACCAGTCAGAAGCCCAAAGCACCTTTTACTTCTCAGTCTAATGCACAATTCCTGCCACATGGAGGCATAGGTTGTTATATTACTGTAGTACTGAGAGACTTTAGCCAAGATGAGGACCATCTCCCTTGCTGGATGCACACAAGGGAAGAAACACTTCTTACTCAAGGAGTTTGTGATATGAGTGGACTAAACAGGAAAAGTCTAGACAAACAAAGAGATGAAAAGACTTGCCGAGGTCACTGGACAGGACAATGTTATATCTAGGATAGGGCTTAAGTTGCCTGGTGCTTCTGCTTCTATTTTAAGCGGCCCCCTGGAACATAGCAGCTGGTGCACACAAACTAGTTGCTCCCTTGAATATCTTTTTCCTAGTAATGGATCTACTACAAGATGGTGTGGCACAATCATTGGCTCCATGCACGTGGCACAGACTCCAGGATTAGCACACAATAACCTCTGCAGCATCACAGGGTGTGTATTATTGCTGCACTATGCCAGATAAGGAATTCACTCAGGTACTGGTAGCTTCCCCTTAAGGCAGTAAGAAGGTGCTCAAAGTCTCCTACCAGCATGTCCCAGGGCACTAGACTTCTCCTCACCATGAGCGCTTTATTTTTTTTCCCCCCTCAAGCACTTTTCCATTTCAAATCCCCAGTCACAGGATATGAAGAAGGAAAGGCAAACTTAATACCTGAACTACCTGGAGCATTCTTGTATGAGCTGTTAACTGCCCCGACACTTGCTACAAGCATTTGATTTTAGATCTCTGCTTTCACCAGGGCTCTGAAAGTGCCCCAGCAGGTACTGGCCTTAGGTTTACAGATACTGTCCCACTCATCTAACTAGGTATTTTGGAGCACCGAGTATCCCAGCTGCCTTTTTTCTTTTATACCAAGTTGTATAGTGTCTCTTCCTTTTTTCCTCTCCCCTCTCATTCAGTGCCCAAAAAACAAGCACGGTACCAATCCTTCCATATCAGACAGTGAAATGCATTCATCTTCCCTGAAGATGAAAAAGTATGTCTCGTCCCACAGCTGGCTGGAGGAGGAAGATGCTCTGTTCGCTGGAGCATCTCCTGGCTGGTGGGAAGTGACATGCATTCTCTGTACCCAAAACTACACGAGGATGAACTTTTGACTTCAACCCCTGCCAGGACTGAAGAACTTGAAACTTCTTTGTCTTCTCTCCTTGTAAAAACAATCCCTTTTTACTGCGATGTCTGTGTGAAGGTGGCAACTAAGGCTCAAGCCTTCTGTCACGGCCTATATCATTCCAGATTTAGCCTGACATCATCAAAGCTCATGCTGAACTGCCAACTTCTTTCCTTGTTTTCATCAATTTGATGCTTTTTTTCTAAACATGTCCATATGTCACAACTCTGATGGCATGCCTTTCCTAGCTGTCTTTTCCTCCTCCACTGTCACTATTTCATTTATGTATACAAAGATTCCTAGATCAAATACAGATCACTCAACAACCTGACATTCTCAAGAGCTGGCTATGAACTCTGATTATCATGGAAAATTTATCCTAAAACCAGTAGCAGACAGAGTCTATTTTCTCTTCTCAGCAAGACCTCAGCCAGCGTAACCGTGACATGTGGAACCTCCACATGCTCAGCCACTGGACAAGCACCAGGGCATAAGGAGACGGTGAGTCATCGCTCAGAGCCGCAAGCTTCTGCAGGTGTGCTGCACTGGCAGGGAAAGTTGAAGTCATAGCTAAGAGAATGGTATGTTACCGAAAACAATAATCAATTTTGATAGAAGTCAACAGCGAAGCATTACAAAACCTGGCACACTAGTAAAATGCAAAGCAACGATATATCCTCACTCCCCAAAAGTGATTTAGGGGAGCTCAGAACGTTCCAGAAGACAGGGAACCCCAACAGCACAGCCCTTCAAGTACAGAACCAGTGGCAGCTGCACAATCAATAAAGAGTGGTTGGATAATGAAACACTTGCCTGTATCCTGTCAGCTAATATCGAATGCTTTTTATTTCAGCCCATTCAGGCAGGTTCTTACAACATTGGTTGGTTATGAAATTCTACAAGGCAAGAGGAAAAAATACCAGTAACAAGTCTGTCACCAAAGACAGAGTAAGAAAAAAAAAAAAAAAAAAAAAAAAAAAAAAAAAAAAAAAAAAAAAAAAAAAAAAAAAAAAAAAAAAAAAAAAGGCTGCCATGAGGGGGCACTGGAAGAAGGCACTAGCACTGCAACTAGGGAAAGGGTAGGGAGAGGATTCTTGCAGAAACATCATTACGAGGGATCAAGAAGAAAAGGCCATCTACTTGGTGCCTGTTCTGAAGGATGCAATGTTGTCAAGGAAGAAAGCAGAGAAGGAAAGAAAGAAATAAACCAGTATGAAGTTCTTTCAGGAATGCAATGAACACCGGGGGTGCCTCTGTTTGGCAGCCCCAGGACACTTGCAGCCCTGGCTCGGATTGTGTGGATATGTTTTTGACTTGTCCCGGTCAGCAGATTAATGGCATTAACGAAGTTTCCATTAGCATCGGAGATTGGGGAGGAGGGTGAAGAGACAGAGGCGTCCAAGCGGAAAGCCACATGACTGCAGAATTGATAAGGCTAAAGATGAAACGGAGCTTCATTGGCAGAAGAGAGGCCAGGAAATGCCACTACAAATTAGCCCCAGGCCTCATTTCTTTTCCCTTCATTATCCAAACCCCTTCAGGAGAAGAATGGAGGAGGTTATGACCCTCTCCCAACACACACATACACAGATATTGAGTGAGTCTCTCTCAATGAACATAGACGTGGGTATATCCATGTGTGTCTAAGGGTCTGTGTGTGTGGTATATTTGTGTCTAGGCAAATCTGTATTAATATATTAAGTAAAAAAAAGAAAATTACCTGTATTTGCATCAATATATATCTACATATCTGTACGTGTAAGGGCATGTGTTCATATCTACAATCTTTGCAGCTAAACCATGTAATTTTTTTTCATATTAGTGAGCTTTTACCAAAAGCAATGCCATTAAAAGCAAAGACACTGCACAATTCAGTCAAAGTTCCAGCACCTGAACATGCTGTTATGTTCTCACAGTAACACATATATGACTTACAGAGTTATTGGGCATATGTAAGTTTCTACATATATGTTTTCCTGCAGACTTATCCTTGTACCTGTTTCTCACGGTCTAGGTACAGGGCATTCTCTGGGGGCACCTACACTCTTCCACATGTATTTTTCTTCTTCTGTGCGTGTACCCTCCATGTGTGCTTCTGTATTCCACCAGTTTTGTGGTTGCTCATCTCTCTGTCCCAGCCGTGTCTTTTCTGTGCATGAGTGCTTTTTTTAGAAGTCTGCATACCCCAAAGAAGTTCTGGCCTGTGTACATGCTCCTGTGTGTCTTTGAATATATGTCCATGGGAATATGTGTCTGTATTCGTGAACATTTTTCTGTAAATTACATGTAAACTATTCTGTGTAAAACTGTGGACAAGTTTTGCTGCCTGTCCCCTGTATCATTCTTGAGCATATATATAAAGAATTCTATTTGTTGCTATTGACTACTTATTGCACCTGAAAATTAATGAATACAGGTAAATACAACAATGAATACTGAAAAGTATTTGTCATAAGAAACACAAAAATACCATTATACAGGTATGAGAACTAGCTAAAGAGAATGGAGCAGAGGGAGAGATCTGTTTTAACTAGTCAGTCATATCAGTCAGATTTAGGGAGAGGAAGATGATTTCCTGCATAGATTAAAGAATAACATTTCTCCAAGTCTAATGACATCTATGTGTTGTTAGTAAGAAAGGTAGGTTCTCTTCAAAGAGACTGCTAGCCATAGGCCACTAACATGAGAGACAGCTTCGCCTAGGGGTAAACAAGAAAACAACCTCCTTCTGCGTTTGGAAAACAAAAAGAGGAGAGGAAAAAAGCCAGGGAAGGATGTGTAAATGGAGCTTTGTGCAATGGTGCACTGTTATGTGAGCTGTATGTGACAATAGCCCTGAAACCCTATGCGAGCAAACTCATAAAAGAGGTCACTGTCTCTTTAATTAAAGCTCCCTGGTTTGAGGTTAAAAACAAACCCAGTGTTTTATGACCAGGTGTGCGTGTGAAAGAGATGGGAACCCGATCCCCAGCCCAGTGAGACAGCAGCAAAGAGGAGATAAGGGAGGAAAGCTTTTTATTAAGGTGTCGCTTGAATGCTGCGCCGGGCCAGGCAAACGCCGAGAGGCAGGACACACACAAGCCCCCGGGGACCAAGGCTGCAGCGGGGCAGCACCAGGCAAGGGGAACGCTGGGGAGGCAGGACAAGCTCCCAGGACCAAGCCTTCCAAACCATCAGGAACAGGAGAGGGGGATGGAGGAGCATCAGCTGAAGAAGGAACTGGAAAAGCACTGAGAAGGTACCGGGAAAACAGCAACTGCCACCAACCTCCAAGACCTACAGAGGCAAAGTCGACAGCGATGGCATGGCATCTCTTGGCTGGCATGTAACAGGGGAGCAAGAGCAACTACAGAGCCCTTGTTGGTAGGGCCTGAGAGGGGCCAACCCTTGGTAAAGCAGTCTGCAGGCAAGAGCCTCAGGTTGCTTGTGGAAACAATAGGGACTAAACTGATCCTACCATCTAATAAAGTGCCAAACCCAAGATAAGAAGTAGAGGTTGCACTCTCTTCCTGAGCCTTTCCTGTCAGTGATGTGTGTCTTGCTCAAGACATTCATGCCCACGACACCATTGCTGACAGCAAGTCACACTTGGAACCCAGGGCTTCCATTTGCTGAATCATCTAATCTTTAGATCTCACTTCTAAGGTACCTGTCACTATAATATGAAACTCTGATGAAGTGCCTATATCCCACAGGTCCATTTGGCTACGGGTCCTTTCTTTACAGAGCCTCCAGCTGTCAGTCCCTACCCCTAAAACTTATCAACAAGGAAAACATCAGTCCGTTCTCTTTTATACTGGCACTGAGAGCTACAAATGCCCATCTCAAAGCAGGAGACAATCCAGAACCAAGGTTGCAGGCCACAGGCTCTCCTGGGTAGGAACATAACACAAGCCCCTGTATACCACTGTCTCTGGGCACGTGAAACCATGTGTTTCAAGACACAGAATCTGAATTCCAACTTCAGCATTGCCATGATTATCCCAAAAGTTGAAGTGACGCAACTATGAGATCCTCAGCAGACTGATTTGCTACAGTAATTACTGAAAGAAAGCTGAAATGTAACATGGAACAAAAAACCTTGTGGACATCCTGTCTCATTAAACAGCTACTTAAATAACAGCAACAAAACGTGAAACATAGAAGACAGAACAAAGAATTTTTTGTCTAAGGTTGAATGATTGAACAAGAACTTAAAATGCAGATTTACATTGTCTTTGTCCTTCAGTACTTTGCTGGCGGAACAGGGATAGTAACACTGCCATCGCTTACCAAGGCCCTAAAAACCAGGAAAGTTTCCTGAGATATTTAGATATAGTCTTGTTTAGCTATTCTTTCCTTAAGGCTCCAAGAAGGAAAGAATATCCTTGGGATTAAATGTATCCATATGAGACTGTGCAATATAAATTCAATTACAAACTCAGCTACAGCGTCTGACTGTAAACAAACCATTTGCTTTGTTCCTCAATATCCCTTACTTATCACAGTTTTTCCTATCTGCCCTTCCCAGACATTTTCAAGTTTTATGAAGATTTTGTCAAATGTTTCTCAAATCCAACATTCTGTGCTTGTACGGTCATTGTAGATGCTACCATAAAGTAAATAAGAGTAATAACAGCTTTGAGAAATATGTACATACACAGCTTCCTGACCCAGAAAGAGATACAAACTGGTACAGTCTTGTTGGGTGAAAGGGGGGGGGAAGGGAAAAAGAAAGAGAGCAGAAACTGTGATAAAAGATAATATGAAAAAAAAAGACAAAGAGAATAAAGAGCAGGCTGGATACGAGTATCATATAAGAGCAAAAAAGCTTAGGCCTCCTACAAAAATACCCTTAATTAAGCATAGCTCTTGGATAACTCCAGTTTGAGAATTACTTTCATAAAAAGATTCCCTCTCTTTTTACTGCAGACTCTGTTCATGTCTATGCACTGTGGTGTAAGACAGTTCAGAATTTTTGTTCTAATAGAACTTTCATCTAGTTCACCAAGCAAGCTGTGGAAGTGCAAAGACAAAACAGCAGTGAAATATCCTTCTAAGGCAGGAGGGTGAGATAATGAAAGGAAAAGGTATTAGAGGAGACCCTTGCAGATAAGAAGTGATATATACCTATATGGATGTGTTTTGCTATTTTTCCTACCCTGCTTTGTAGGGCTGAAAGAGATCAAGATAAGAGGAAGAGAAAGTAGAAACCACATAAGAAACTAACAACCTTTTACACACAATTATATAAAAGCAAAGCTCTGCTGGTTTGCACTACACACCAAGGGAGATTCAGTGGAAGAATACCTCCAGGGAACTCCAGGTACTCTGCAGAGGCGAGCTAGAACGCAAGACTGGCTGCCTTTTCTCCGAGCAAGAGATCCTTGCTGCAATGCCCCCCAGGCTCCCTATCCTCCCGACAGCCAGCTCGGGGACCAGGCTAGTGTCCCCCCCCCGGCTCCCTCCCTGCCTCCACAGAGAAACCAGGGGAACCAATGGATAAACTGGTGTATGCTCAGACCTCACCCCCCCACCTCCCATATGGGACAAGGACACACTTGGACTCTGGGTTCTCCAGCTTGCACACATCCACAGCAACCAGAACTGAGATGCAAGAGAGAGAGCTCAGAGAGCGCTGCAGGAGAGGCCATGACAGAAACCAACTTATTCTTAAATGCCTCATGAAAAAGACCACAGATATCAGCATCACTTTGGTCCTAGAAATGAAAGCGTGCTAACTTCAGCCACTATCAGTTCCATACCCACCAAGTTCCCCTCTCTGCTGTTTTTTGGAACAAAAGAAAATTAACATAGTCCCCCACAGACTCTTCTTCTAAAAGCCTGACACACCATCTTCTTTCTTCCACAAACCTTTTATTCTAGAAATGGGATGTCAAAAGTTCCCCTCTGTATTTTGTCCAAGTGAAAAAAGATTAAAGTAAAAGCAGGGGCAGCACTATGAAACGCTAGGCATTCATCTACTCTGTGCTACAGCTAGTGCACAACACAGATAGCCTGAACTTCTTCCGAGCTGGATAAAGATGTGAGAAGTCACTGTAGAGATGAACCTGCACTGCTTCCCTGCAAGGGAAAGGGTGGCTAATCTAATATCCACTTTTACATCTCTCATTCCCCACTCCTCACCTCATCCCATTTTTCCTCTGTTCTTTAAATTATTTGAGTTCACAAACCGTATGAAACAGAGCGAGGCAATCACAAATAGAATTTAAATGTAACGTTGCCTGAGATTTCAAGAGAGCCAGGCTTTCAGTCCCAGTGTCTACCACTGGCTTTTTGACAGTACTTTGAACAACAGAGTAAAGGCCAACAGTTTTTACCTACGCTAGTACAAGTCCTAACAAGCCAGTTCTCTTCATAACCCAGCCCCTCTTCCTCTGTTCCTACCTCTTTCTTTTTTCTGCTGCTATTCTCCCCACTGGGTTTTGCTCACTCCTCCCCATGCCTTTCCTCCACTTCTGTTTCCCCTCTCTCCCATTTCCATTCCAAAAGTTCTCAGTTAAAAGCATTGCCTGAAGCAAGATCACATCTCCAATAAGAGAGGCAACTTCATTACAGTTTAACATAAAAAGATCAGCTGATATCGATCCATAATTTGGACAAGTGCCATGCTATTGACAGGAAGACGAAATAAGTTAGAACAGCCATGTTTCAAAAATTCTGTATGTACACTCAATCACTAGAACAGAAATTGCAGCTGGGTATATAATAACACAGCCATGTTCTCTATTTCCCCTGTAGATCAATGCTAATATGGGGAGGGCCACAGAAGATGGATGTTGGTGACAGAAAACCTTGAAATTCCAGGTTAGGACTTGGGTGGCTTCATGGATAAAAGAGTGTGTGTGCAATGGCAGCGTCATTTAAATACAAAAGACCAAACTCCTTCCTTAATACCTGAGAATGCTGTACTTCAAAGTAGCCACTTCCGCATTTAAATTCAAGTTAGAGAAAAGAGAAGCTGACCTGACATCCTGCCTTAGGTAAGTATCCAGGCTTTAGCTCATGCACCTAGGGAACCCCAGCTAGATTACTTAGCAGGGTTACACAGCCATAGGACAATATACCTTCGCATGCTCCCAGATACACAGAAAAATACATGCGAGCTTTCTATATGTTTCTGAGCAGTCACTCTGCTAGAAGGTAATTTTTCCAGAAGGTAGGCAGTGGCAGGAGAGACATAATATTTCTTTCTGTTACTTTTTACTAGAAACCATTTTGCCAAGCTACTGAAGTGCCACAAAATTTCTAGCCCGTGCTGGCCATGTTTCACTGTTAAAGTTTATGACCCCCATGTCACAGATGTTTAAACTGGTAAGCAAGGAGCAAATACAGGAACTTCAGCACCAAAAATGCAATTCTCTACCATTTGAGCTAACTCAAACAGATACTTACTGCAACAGATACTTATTCTTTGTACAGACCAATTGGTACAGAGACCAAAACAGCCAGACAAAGCATTGTACTTGCACTTTGCCAGAGCAATTCTTTTTGGTCTACTTAACTCTGTAAAGGTCAAACTCCCCCACCACCACCCCTCTACCATACCAAGGTTGGACCCAATCACAGTTCACACGGGAGGGCTGCACAAGCCTACAGGCCACCAAAGCAAAGCTAGTGTCCCCGAGATGTTAGCACTCCAAAGAACTCAGCTGCGAGACACGTACCTCTAGCATT
>NW_009260182.1:7699822-7706977 GCF_000687185.1 Egretta garzetta | reverse complement strand
GCTAATAGCAGCGAAGATCGTATTTTCTCTATAAGCCTGTTCTTTGAAACCAGCACAACTTACTTAGCAATGCATTGCACACTGTTCCTGATTATGTAGGAATACCAAGTAATTGAAGAGAAATAATACGCATCAGTGACTAGGATTTTTACTAGGATTTATCCCTTCCTGTTTCTTCCAGAGTGACATGTATTCATCTTCAAGGCTGAGGACTACAAGCCACACAGTTAACTCAAAACTCTAATGTTACATTGGTAAATCCTTCCATATAAAAGGAGATAAATATATAAACACATATATCTTTCCCTGCTTTCATTACCCCTATTCAAGAAGCTTCTTCAGTACTTTGAAGCAACATGTTCATGTTGCTAGCATTACGTTGTATGATCCGAGCATAATTCTTAAGAGACGCCTGGTCTGGGTCATTCACAGAAAGCGTTCACTTTCAAATTGCTCAGTAATGCAGACTCACTTCCCAGAAAAGATGCTGCCCCATCAAAACTTCAGTTCGCATTTCAGCCTTGATCTGAATCCAAACTCCACAACTAGCCTTTATCTTGACCACAAGCCAAATCTTTCTTCGGCTAGTCCTGCATTTTCTAAGCAGCACAAAACCCATGCTGAGGCTTGTGACTCATGCCCACTACCAGCTGGGTCAGATTATAGGTGGTTTTGATGTCTGGTTCTCAGTACAATGCTGCAATGTTTAGGACATGTACGGGAATGGCAAAGGAGGGGATTGTTAACCACATTTCTATAGATCACAGACTTGTATAGACCTACCTGCAGAGGAGCTGTACCAGCAGAAACGCACTAAGAGCCATGGGTCTTGAGATCATCCTTAAACTCTCATGCAATCCCATCCAGGGAGCTATAACTGCCCTTTCACCTTGCTCTTCCTCCTTCCTTCTGAGCCCATCTGGCTAATAGGTCATAAGTGGGGACACCTGTGCACAAAGCCATTGAAGCTGGGAGATTATTTGCTAACTGGTGAGTTCCCATCTGAAGCACCTGCTGTTGGCCCTGACTCACAGGGGGCTGAATGTGGATTCACATCCACTGCTGCCGGCCCCAGATTCACCTTTTCGCTGTTTGTTCTGTTGGCGTCATTGGAGGGGTATGCAAGGAACACGGCCTGTCTCCCTCCCACGCCCGGCTTCCCGGGAGCCAATGCTCCCAGCCTTCTCTGCCGGCATGCTGCAGGGCTGCAAAGCTCCCACTGTGGGCTCGGAGTGGCATCTAGTGCTCCACTGCCGCGCTGCTCTTCTTCATCAGCACCCCGGCCGTTCCCCTGCCCCCCTTCTTACACACACCAGTCCACCCACTGCCCAAAAACCAGAGCTCGGTCTTGGACAACAAGCAAAAGAACTGGGCTACCTCAAAGGAAGTGAGTGCGCTTCTCTCATAACTGCAGGATTAATGGATTCCACGGGAAGCAATCAGTAGTACAGTAAAATAGAAAAGGGAGTAAACTTATCCTTCTGGTTAACCAGACTGTGCTGTACGAAGAGGATAATTTCTACACAGCCCAAACTAGAAGATGGCAAGTTATATCTAACGCCATTCGCCCCCCATTGTACACTCATTACAGTGCTTTTACTGATACGTACCTATGGAAACCTGATGGAAATTACCAAGCATTTCTTTGAAGGCCATGCCTGCTCTCAGATACTGCAACTTTTGTTCACGGCTGCTGAGAATGAATTTGTCTCCTGACCCTAATTTTTCAAACTCATTTTCCCTCTTCTTCTATGTGCCAATCAAATCTAAAAAGCCGAACTCTCCAAGAGCAGGGCATCAAAAGAAGACAAGGAACTGAATGCACATCCAGGGAATATTTTCCAGATGTCAGAAATAACAGCCATCAGAACCCAAAAGACGGAAATTGCCCAGAGCTCTTGAGGGAAATCCTGAAGGCAGCATCCTTTTTTTTTAATTATTATTATTTTTATTACAGGATTTACTCAAGTATAATTTTATGGTGTATAATTTAATCAGAATGCTCTGCAGGCAGGTACATTATCGCAGCTGAGTATGCTCCCTCTTTTCAGTCTGCCTGAGATGAAGTGGTTGGATATGTTAAAGAAAAGCTACATAATTATATAAGAAGTGTGTTGCTTTTTAATACACTTTTCAGTAGCAGATCTCGGAGTGTTTTAAGAAAAAAAGGTCAAATGTTGCTTGAATTACTTTGTCCATCTGTGAAATGAGGAGAATACCTGAAGACAGAGGGAGGTGAGAATCAGAACCTGGGTGTCCCAAGCTCTTTCCAGTACAGAAATAGGTAGATTTTTCCCATTACATCCAAACAAAAGAAATACATCTGAACAAAAGAACTTAGAGATCAGCAGTAAGACAGTGCTTAAATCATGTTCTGATCCTCTCCATATTTTTGTTCTGCCAACTGCAAAAGTCAGGCATTTCTTATGTAAATTCAGAGACGTGTTCAAATATAGCTACATATGTAGCATAATTGTCCAGTTCTTCAAATTCCTCTAAATTAGGGAAACCCTTCACACTTGAATTCTGGCTGAGTTAGCTGCTACAAAAAATAGAAGATAAAAATTACTTTCACATATAAATGCAACAGAAGAACAGATCCTGTCAATATTTTATCTAACACACATGACAAACTAACAAGCTTCCAATAAATTAAAAAAATTTGGCCTTGGCCTGGCAAACTGTCCAATATCTATGTCGGCACATGGCTGAGAAGAAGTATTCTAGGGTCAGAAAGTTCTCCTTGGCAGTCGGACACGCGTTCACAGGCAAAATGCAAGAAATCACAACACTATTGATGCTGCAAGCGTCAGTTGCTTCAGAACAACACAACATCCACTGGTAGCAGGCTGTTGCCCAAGGCTAGAAATAGTACTGAGAAAGCCCTGCATCACACTTGCCAGAAAATTTTAAAAAGCGTGCATTCTGCAAGTCATATGCAATGACTAAGACCTGGCCTATTACTGAACTCAAAGTAGCTACACCTACGAGAAGCTCAGAAAAGCTGCCCAACGTAGAGCACACAGCACTTAACAAGATCTGCACCCAGGACACCTGTGTCCAAACACTTTGCAGTCTAAAAGCTCCTCCTAGCTGTGGGATCACCTAATGTCATCAGCTGGGAAGTTCTTTTTGCTATAACTACCACCAACTTTAAAATTACTTTTTCCACTGGCTTAAGTACATCACCATCCTATATAACAGCATCAAGGGCCTTTTGCAGAACAATAGCCTCTTCAGTATCATCTTCTTACTGCTCCTTTATAGTTGGCCAAATCAAAGGAGCAGCTCGAGACGCCCCGGCCCCTTACAGACTAGTTTTGCTCAACATGTTGTAATCAGAGATTGAAAAAACCCTTTGTTATTTTGTTTTTTCATACCCTCAGAAATGCTCCTAAGTAGCACACTTCTAACTGTAGGATGAGTCAGGGAACACAGATTCCTGATTCCTTTTTCTGGCTCTGCCACAGACTCATACTGAGACTTTTGGAAATACATGTCATCTTTCTGTGCTCCAGCCTACTGTATATAAAATTATAAGACACAAATGTAAAGCACAGTGAGTTCCCTGATGGAAAGATGACAGACAAATTATTCATTTACTTATTATTCATGTACTTCGCTATTTATTTTTAGATAAATTGCTCATTTCTGTGTCACACAAAAGAAGTTTTTATACCTGTGAACATCAGAAAGCTAAATAAGTAACAATATAGGAATTAAACAGATCCGTTTGTCACAGACAACCTCAGAATTGTCTGTTATTTGACTACAAGGCCTTTGTAACTGTGGTAGGATGTATGTGTAGCAGTAAATAAGAGGAGGCAAAGGGTGACAAAAAGAACCAAGGAAATATTCCTGTAGAACTTCCCTGTTACCAAGGAAGAGTAAAGACAAAAAGGCTCTAATAAATCAAATTGTAACCTCGTGATGCAGATTAATTTACCTGTAAGTCTCTGAAATTGTAACATGCGTTTTCCCAGGAACAACAGAAAGAAACATCTTTTGGATTTCAAATTAAGCACATTTGTAATCAACTGTGAAAGAAATATGAGAGCATGGCAACAGCGTTTTCAGAGTTTAATGACTTACGCTTTCAGTTGTCTGCCTTCTATATTACACCCAGCAGAGGGCTCCAGGACCCCAGTCTTCCTCGTTTTCCCGAAAAGCCGCAATCCTCCCAAGTTCGTGCAAGACTGAAATTCGAGAGTTGGGAGTCTCCTTTGGTTGGAGCAGAAAATCTGGGAGCAGTGTGTGCTTTCAAAGGGGTGTACAGAAATCGTGTAAATTTCTGTAAGGCTCTCATGAACACTCATTGCTGTTGAAAAGGAAAAAAAAAAAAGGACTTCCTTCTCAAAACACACTTACTCTAAATTGCAAAAATGGGTCTCTGTAGAGGACTGAAGATAAAACACAATTAAAATGCAGTTTGGTTGAGTAAGAATAAAAGCCATAGACAAAAACTATGCAATGATATTCTAGGCTTAACAACAGGGAAGAGAAAATACTTTGAACAGTCTCAGGGACACATACGAATGTGTGATAGGATTAACTAAAACAATGGGAAGTAAAGCCAGAATATCAAGAAACACATTCCAGTAATGAGCTCCTTTCTTCAGATTAAGCCCCGTCACTGCAGCCTTTCAAAGCTAGAGCAGACAAAAACTGCAGAATACCCATTGTAGGGAACATGCCCACATTAAGCAGGGGGCAAAACCAAGTGGAATGGATACTTTTTGTTCTCTAGTTTTAATTCAAATATAAAGAGAAGCACGTGTAACATTTAAAATTACTCACAAATATAATCCACCACATACTAAAATGCCGCAGAACAAACTTATTTCAAGTACATTACACAACAAAGAGTTAATAATAAGCTGGAGAAGGAACAATTTTCCTCTGGCTTGATTCAACACGTGCATTATTCATCACGTTTGTGAAAGAATATGAATCCCATCAAATAATTAGATGGTGTGTTAACCTCCCTGGTTTGCAGCAGCCTGTGACTGATGGGCAGAAGGGCTCTCCAAGAACAATTTCCTGCGATGCTGCTCCCTTCCGCCTGGACCCTCGGTGAAGGGTGTGTTTTGTGTGTTTGTATAGGGAATCCCTGTGGAGTTTTTGTTGAGCTTTAGGTCAAAACCCTCTGAATTTAACTTTAAATTGGAGAGCTATTAGATGCCATATTTGTTCCAGTACCTGTTACCAGTACTACAACACTGGTCATCTGCCATTAGTGTAAATGAAAAAAAAAAAAGGAACCACCCTCTTACATCATGTTGGGTTAGAGTAAGGTGGGAAGGTGAAATATCAAATTGCAGCAAAGTATGCTGAAAGAGAGAAGTTGAAGTAGTTATAGGAGAATTTTAGTGGCATTTTAACTTCGATTTTCTCAGATGTCTGCTTCGAAGCCCAGTGTGGTTTTCTCCTCCCTTCATTACCCCCAGGATAGACTGCCCTGATCATCAGCCAGATTGATGGTCAACTTCAAAGTATTCGTAGAAGAAAAAAAACCAAACAGAGGTCCTGTCTGTTGTTGTTCTGAAACCTGTGATTTGTAAGGATTTACAAATTGTCTGAACTGATGCCGTCTGAGAACTCGCAAAATTTCTCATGGGCCTTGAGGTTTCCAAGCAAGTCAAAGCAACTACAAAGCAGACTGAGGCAAAACAAATAAAACCTTAAATTCTGCTGAAAAATAGGGTGCCATGAAGCACCTGTGGAAAAAGCTGGTAGACCCTCATATGATCTCATAACATAAATTAGTTTAGAAAGTTCTGTTCTAGTTCAGTCAAGAATTGACCAGGGAAGTTAGGTCAGACAAGGTAACCGCAATTGTTTCTCTTAGCTTTAAAGATTGTTAATTTCTAGGGGCTTTACATGTGCTCCTTCATTTTCTACAAAAATTCCCCTTCCACTTCACTGTGATGTTACCCAATTTCCACCATGTACCTGGCCCAGAAGCAGCTGCATTTTCAGCATGTCCTTTATATAGTGGGGTCACACAAGTTGAAACCTGTCCTAGAAATCAGAGTCTTGTTGGGGGATTTTCAAACTGTTTCCCAAACTAAGGTAAAATCAGAGATCAGAGGACAGATAAGGAGTTCATTATGTCCTCATAATCAGAGGACAGCTGATTAGTTTCAGTTAATGTATGGATAAGTGCAGCAAACAACAGTGAGAAGTAGAAGAATTTAAAGACAGTGACTACTCCTAAGAGAAAGTATATTCATACAATGTCAAGGGAGGAATGTATATACATTTAAACCAAAATAAACAATGTAAACAGACTCTGCTCTTAATGACACTGGAGTGTGGAGTGACATTCCCTACCCAGTTGGCATTACTCTGTATTTTTCCTGCTACTGCCAAAGGCAGAATCAGGCTCATTTGTTTGGTATTTAGCAACACATTACAGAGGAGTGTGAGTCGGAGAATAACTATGTGCTGCTACTTTGGGATTTTTATGAAGGAGGAGAAGCACCTGGCATCACAGAATTACTTCTCCAAAGCTGCTCCAGGAAGCACCTACTGTCATCGTCAGAAGGAAATCGAGGAGCAGCTCACCTGACTGGGGCAGGGGGGCTGCAGCCAGCGAGCAGGACACAAGCCACGGTCGTGCCCCGCAGCACAGCTCTGCTGCGGGCTCTCTAAGAGCCTGAGGCCAGCCAAACATACAGCAGCCCTCCAAATCACCAGGATCAAGGAGTAAGCAGCTTGTCAAGGGGTGGGTGGGTGTGTGCGTGTGGCATTTTAGCAGAAGAGGAAACACCTTTTGCAAAGACAGCAGCTTGGGGAACGTCCCCCCAGAGGTCCTTCCACCCGAGAGGAGCTTTGGCTCGGGAGAAGCCCCCCAAGGAGCAGGGCAGCCCTGCCCGAACGCTTGAACGCATGCTATTTTCATCAGGGAATAGATCTCTCACCACTGGCAGGGAGGAGAATTTCACTTATTCTTTATCAGGGTGACTCTACAAAGCACCACCATGTTCCCGGGACCTACAAAGTCACTTCCGCGCTACCAAGGCCCGGGAGCGCTGGCAGCTGCCACCCTGTGCCCCGTTGTCTTTCCGCCTCTGCCCTAGGTGCTGCCCCGCGCCCCACTTGCCTCGGGGCGCTGGCAGGGGCTCTGCGGGGCACACCGACACCCGGGCGGCG
>NW_009260182.1:7698810-7699038 GCF_000687185.1 Egretta garzetta | reverse complement strand
AGCGCTCCGCTCTGGCCCGTTTCGGCCACCAGAAACGAGTTCTGTTTCACGGTAGCAAATACGTCCGTGATGTTGAGAGGCCGCCGCAGGCCTCAGTGCAGGAATTGTAAATGAAACACGTCCCAGCATGGCAGTGAGTTTGAAGGCTGACAAGTACAGTATTCTCACATCCAAGTTAGCCTTTCGCATAGTGCGTTTTATTCCAAAGGAGAAAGCTGTACCCTTTTG
>NW_009260182.1:7682916-7698800 GCF_000687185.1 Egretta garzetta | reverse complement strand
GGAAAGAGTCCCAAGTGACATGAAGCATAAAGATGCCGACATACTGAGAATGATTCGGTTGTGCTCCCTGTCCAACTAATTCAGCTTTCCTGTCTCATAAAGGGCTCCCTCGTTCTTGGTTTGGGCCAGGCACTCACAGGATGGGCCGTCAACTCCTCTGCGGGCACTGAAGTCACTGGTAAACACCGGCCGTGAACACAGGTGATAACTCCTGCTCAGGTAAGGGTCCCGTGTCAGCAGAGCACCCATCCAGTGTAGCTCTCAGGTGGAGGGAAGAGTGGCTGCTGGCATTACTGTTTTCTATTACTGTAATTTAGCGGGGCTAAGTTATTAACGAAAGCCTTATTGTAATGTTAGAGCACTAAGCAGTTAATGGTGTTAACATGCACAGCGATCTCAGCCTGCTTTCCCATGGCAACCACACCATGAAAAGTCCTTTCAGGGACTTCTTTAGCAAGCAAAACAAAAAAATGGGAGCAATGAAATTACGTCTGTAAGGTGTTACTCAGCCTGGAAAGTTTTATTTTAAGCCAGCAAAGTTTCAGGAGGTAAAGCAGGTCAGTGGAATATAGCTGCAGCTCACACTGTCCTGCAGGTCTGGCTTTTGAGAGATTTCCTCTGAGGCTATATAGCTCAGGCTACACTGACGGCTCCTTATATCCCAGGGGTCTGCAATTCCCCAAGCACAGGCACGCAGACGCGCACAGAGCTGTATGAGACATGCTCTGTGCTTTCTCATAACAAGTTTTCGGAGAGTGCACAGTGAACCATCCCTGTCCCATTACTTGCTTAAGAATGATTACTGAAACTTGACCTAAAGGAACCCTCTCGAGGTGTTTTAGCTGATCCCTCAGCTGAATCAGTTTCACCTAAACTTTCTCTACCCTGTTCTGAGAAACAGCCAAAGCGTACAACACCCATCTCCTTCCACTTGCAGAAACCTTAGCTCATTGGTAGGCAAATTTCTGATCTCGTAAAAGTTGATATACATCCGAATGGCAGTTCCTCTTGGCTCAGAAACATTTTCCTAAATTGCTCTCCTGAAGTCTATCTTAATATAAGGTCCAAGGCACAATCAATCATTCCCATCCCATCAACCATTTGAGAATGCTTACTGAAGTCTGAGTTGAAATGATCTAGCTGTATGCAAACATCCCAGATTTTCACCCTTTTTTTTAAGGAAGGCAGATTCATATGAATTGTTGAAAAGTAGGCAACATTTTTTGAATATAGCATAAGTAGGTATTTCAGGCACCCCAAGGATGATGGTACTTTTGGAGGGGTATTATTTCTGCAGCTGTTTTACAAAAATACCCCAAATTTGACATTAACATGTTAGGAAGGAAGATCAAGAGTGATGTAGTTTACCAGGTTCTCAAGACAGACAGTAGGGTGGCAAACTCTGTTGAGCTGCTGGCCAAAGTACCTTGTACAGATGATGAATAATTTTCACATTCACGTTCTAAGAACTGATACCACTTTTCTCTGCCTGAGGTGAAGAAATAAGTATGCCACGTGATATGTGGATCAAGTAAGCACTCCTGATATTTCAAACCAAGCCTGTCGTAATGTGATGACATACACTGCTCCACTGCTCACTCTTTAATAATAAACCCCTGTGTTTCAAGACAGTCTGAAAAGTGACAAGGATTTCCAAGGGTTGAAGGTCTCTTGTTCTGCCAGTGCAAAACTGTGAGGCTATAGCTGAGGGCAGAGCAATAGGAATACCATTGCTTGACTGTATGTTTTAAAAAAGAGATTCTGTGCAACATGTTAAGCAGATCCACGTTGTAATGACAAGAAATGCAGAAGGACTTTCATAAACCTGACAACTACTGAAGTGATCTTAAAATCCACAGTGCAATTACGGCTGGAAGTTTAAAGCCATGATGCCACCTTTTCAGTAAAAATTGAGCGCTCAGGAAAGTGATTTCTTCTGCCTTTGGCTTTCAGATCGTTCAGTGCATTATAAATCTCTCCTCCACAAAACTGTGCACGTAGGATAAGCCCTTCTAGTAAATCTCCCCCTTAACTATTGCAGGTCACCACTGGAAGTGTGTTGCATTTGAAGGTATAATTCATAGGGTGGTTTGGTGTCCTGAGTTACACAATTCTAAACTCAGCTTTGTGGGGAGGAACATGCAGCAACATCAGTTTGTTCATTGAAGAATCTCTTTCAGAATGTTTGTACAAAGGTTTTTAATCAGCGCCCTCTATTTCAAGAAAATACCCACCGAATCTGAAAGGCCAGAGGACCTTCAGGACTTGTCCTCCACAAGCCCCATCTGGCCAAGACCATTGTGCAGTACAGATCCCCCAGATGTTAAGTTTTGTAAGATCTCCCTCTTTACTGGGGAATAAAATCTCTCCCCTGTGGCAATAAATGACCAAATGCGAGTGTGTTTGTCTGTCTTGGTGCCTCTGGTTTTATAGGAGCAGAGTTGGGTTCTTCAGGTGAAAGGATGATGGCTGACCTTTGAAGAAATACTTGATCACCTAGCTGCTTTCTGTCCTTCAGTGTAAGACTGTGCTTTTGTCACTTAAAGGGTTTCCTTTCTTCAAAGTCAGGCTGAAGGTGGCAGCTTGCTTTCCCTGGATGTAAACCTTAAATCTGAGTGTGCTGGTGGATGAGTTTGTCTGAGATGCCAGAGAGAATTTATACCCAGTGGTTAAAACCTGCCACCTTCTTTCCACTCACAGACGCAAGGAAATAGCTTTTGCTCAGATACAGCGTGGTAGCTCCACAGGAAAACACCTGAATATTTTCAAACACTTCACAGCAGCATTTTTTGTGGTTGTCAGAGGTTGGGGAGTGGATTCAAGACCAGTTAGTGATTGGCCGTAGCTACGACACTCCTGTTGCTGAATTACTTTTTTCTTGTCCCAGTCTGACACTTGCCTGCAAGTGCCTTTGATTAAGGAGATGAGTGACTTTTCCTGTTCTATTGATCAGAATAAATTACCAGCAGCTAATTTATGGACCTCGCAAAAGTGCCTTTGACATGGTGAATTGTGCTCTGTTGTTCAGGTAATTGGGTTGTCAGGAAATGTTATTGGTTACTCTACAGTTATCTCTTATAGAACATTGGCCTGTTTCATGCAAATGGACAAAATCTTTTAGACTTCCGGTTCCCAGGATGTGTCTGAGTAAAAAGGAAATAAGCATTCTTCTTGATGGTAGAAAAAACATTTTGACTGCTATATGCTGATTTTCCATCCCTGGTTGCCAACATTTGCAGATTCAGCTCAAAATGTGGGACAAACATGCTGCTTAGGATAGTACTCTTGCCAACAGCTAGACTCAAAATCTTACCAGTGGCTTTTTGATCTGAGAAGGGTAGAACAAAGCTCACCTGTTTTCTGGGTATGTTGCAAAGATGACAAAGATAAACTCGGTTCTGTCACACCACTACAGAACACAGAAAACACACAGAAAGAGCAAATGGGGAGCTGGAAGGTATTTTTACACATGGTTGTTTTTACAGACAGCTTCCACACTTGCAGGCCACGGCATCTGCAAAAATGAGAAAAATGCAAACAAAGGGTCCTCGTGAGACTGAAAAATAAAAGATCAGGAGCTCACTTGAGATGTTTGCATGAAGAGCTCCCACCTGAAAAAGTCTGGGCTGTTGTTCTCCTCTAATGCTGTGAAATGGGAATTTTCTAATTGAAATTAGAGGAAGCAAAGAAACTTTTTAGCTTAAGACATGAACAGCAAATAAATAATCCTTTCTGAGTATGCCTTCCCCTGGCTGTTTCTGCACGTGCTGTGTTTGAGTACATGTATGTTGGTCATATAGTGCTACAGCATTTTTAACTCATCGTTCATTGCCCCAAGTGAGAGATACATATAAAGAAAGGCTTGGTTTCTTTTTTAGTTACTGGATCTAGGTCAGTGGGAGGGCTGATACTAACAGTAGCTGCAGGAAAGTTTAGGTGATTAGATGGCTTTTGCATTTAGCTTTGAACACAGTGAAATTTGGGGCAGTTCTTCTGTATGAGTGTGCCTCACTGTTTGTGTCCCGCTGCTGTGAGGTTCTTTCTGTATTTGTCTCCCTATTGCCCCAAGGAAAAGGTACTGGCACAGGGATTCAGTAAGAGGTGGTCCTTCAGGCAGCAAAACTCGCATCTGTTCAAAGTCCTGAAGAGCAGAGGAGCACAGGCTGGGAATATGTGATGAGGAATCACTGTAGGGAGATGCAGCATGGGGCGCCATATACCCAGCAGAGCACTTTTGCGTACGCCCGTGTCACAGCTTTCTCCCTCAATATTGAGAGTCAAGTCACTAGAGCCTCAGCGTGACCATAGCCAGAGGGAGGGCGGGCTGGCTGGGGTGTGCTCCCCGGGCCAGTCACAAAGAGAGGAGTGCATGTGTGCTCTTGGCACCTGCAGTGGTGGCCACATGCAGCGCAGAGCTTGGACGGGCTCTGAGACTGCAGATGGACCTGCCAACAGGCTGCTGGGCTTTGGGTCTCTCTAGGTCCCACAGGAGCAGTGCTGAGCACCACGGGGTGGTTTTTCTTTGTATCCTGCTAGCTTTGGAAGTCTCATCTCTGGAAATGCCAGACCTTTTTCACTCCCATGGGAGCCGTCTCTCAGCAGCAACTTGCACGACTGCTCTGTAAGGTCTGCGTCAAACAGACCTGGACAGGTCTTGGTGTTGGTGTGGTTGGAATGAGGGAGCCGCACTGGTGGGAGCATGATGACCTTTGGAAGCTCGCTGGCTGATGACCGCATCAGTTTCTCTATACGCAGGGCTAGTTTCCTTCCTTGGGAAGAACTCTGTGCTTACACCAGGAGTTTGTTCACCCAGCAGCTTTGTAGACCCAAGGGGAAAGGAATGGTTAAGGAATGGCTTTTCTCCACCCAATTCAGTCCAGGCCTAGTACTGGTAGCTGAAGGAGGGCTGTGGGCAGCCCCCCTCTGCCATTGCTTCTGTAGGAGCTCTGTGATTCTTAGAACTCCCCTGAGTTTTGGGTTATCAAGCGCCCCTTGTTGCAGCTGCATCAACTGCAGAATGGCTCATTTACCAAGCACAACAAGGGGCTCCTGTTTGGGCAGGATTCCACTGGCAGTCCATGCCTGAACTGGAGACCTTTGATATTTTGGCTGGCAGACTAGTTGTCTGTGCCCTGCTTGGTATTTCCCTGTAAAATACGCTCTAGGTTGTCCTTTCTTTAGGAGACATTACCCTTCCTCCCACTTGTTTTTGAGTCCATGCATCACTGTGAATGCTCTTAGCTGGAAGGTCCACCCCTTTCTGCACTGAGCATGCAAACCCACTACCAGCTGCTTCCTTGCCAGACAGCACAGCATTCCAGCTTAGGAGGTGTCTTTGAGTTCCTGCAGCTGGACACATCTGCATTTCCAGCTTTGCTTCCTGGAAGGGACATTTTAAATGTACAGCACAGCTGCATACTGCCAGAAAGAACAGGAACAGGAGAGCCACAAGAGATTGGGCTGCTTTGGGCTGGTATTTCCAGTGATCCTTACACTGCTGCTTTTTGTGGATGTCTTGCCTGCTGTTACCCAGGGATGACAGGACACATTGGAGGAATTAATGAATTGTTCTGGTGAGAAGAGTACACTTGCCTATGACACGCTTACCTTTTGATCGTGTTGATATTTCGATCTCCTCCTTGCCTTTGAAATTACATGGAGTTTTCTCTTTCCTCTTTTTTAGAGAAAAAGGTTTAGAGAGACATGGAGCTTGAAAGAATCATTCGAGACACACTGACATGCTTCATCCAGTCCCACATCCCTGCTGCAGACCTCAGGTATGTTGAGATAGGAGGATCAATATAATTGTTTTAGCTTGATCTCTGTGCTAATTGTCCCTCTGCACATTATACTGAACTCCAAGTGGAGCTTTGTAGCTTCCCTGTGCTTTGTGTCGCTTTGCCTTAAATCCAATCCAGGATGCAGGTAATTTGCACAGACTCTGATGTGAATGCTTGAAGAACTATCGTTTAGCATTGCAATCTAGCAATGTCATTTATTTGACAACCAAGATGATTAATTTCCTGTCCAGCAATACACATTAGAATATGGGATTCCCTTCATTCCATAGTGCTCCCAAAGGGCTTTCTGAGCAGCATAATGCTATGTCAGGACTCTCCCTGTTTTGAACTCTGTCTGCATGCAGAGATACAGCCACCTTGAGGCTGGAACACAGCAGCTGGTTTTGCAGCCGGTGGCAGCAGAGGCACAAATGTGGAGAGCAGCAAGTAGAGAACACCGCATCCCATAGAAATTGCAACTTGACAGACTACGCTGACCTCTCCTGAAACACCAGTCAGTGTAGAAATGTCAGGGTTTGAGCACTTGGAATATTTTGGTTAGCTCAGATGAAGCACAGCCTCTGGGCACATGCTGGGGCTTCCATCCAGCGCTGCCCAGGAAGGAGGACAGCATGCAGTATTTTAACTGTAAACGTTTCCCACTTAACCGCTGACCACCTGCTACCTGGTTTTACTGGTGGGATCTGCCTGTAAGATACAGTCCACATAAGTTCTTCTGCTGCTGTATTAGAAAGACACAAGGTTAGGGGGAATGGGGATGGAGAGAGAAAAAATGGGCCGATTGATGCTGCTGCTATGTCCTGTGTTCTCTCTCTCTCTTCAGTGGGATGGATGATGTTTTCTTCTCTTACATTACGGGTGTCCTGGAAGAGCTGGGTTCACCAGAGTCTTCTGAGGAGACCTTTGATATGGACACCTTTGTGGAAATGATGGAGGCATATATACCTGGTTTTGCAGAAATCCACAGGTATGTGAATGTTACTGCTTCGTATGTGCATGCCATGCAGTGGGGGCCTGGACCCAAGCCCCTAAGTACCATAAATTCTTTTGTTATACTTACTTGAAGAGGTATTAGTACCAAACCATTATGATTAAATCAGGCTTTGCCTGAATACATAAATGCTAATCCCATTATAGTTTGCAGCTAGGTCCTCGGCCATCTGAAATACCAATTTATTTTATTGAGCTTCCCATCAAGCCTTGTCTTTCTATAAAAAGGTGGCCAAGTAGGATAGGCTACTGCTCTTATTCCTCACACTAATTATACAGCTTCTGTCTCTTGCAGCGGGGATGTTTGTGAAATGATGTTCTCTCTCTCAGAAAGGCTTGGTGAAGCTCGCAACAAAGGTGAGTTACACAGACCATTTCAGCACAAGAAAGTATACTCTGCACATGTTTTCAGTATTAGTGTTTGGAGTTGAGCAATGTCATCGGACAAAATACAATCTTGTTTGCTACATTTAGGATCTCATAGGGTAGCCTGAATTGGTTGGCAATCTTTTTTCTAACAGGTAGCTATATTAATCAGCCCCAAAGGTACTTCCCACTAAAGAAAAGATGGTTGACGTGCCTGGATATTAAACCTTTCAGGACACACCAGTCTGGGGTTTGCTTAGCTAGCAACATCACTGCTGCCTTAACAGGAGCCAGAAGGCTGTGCATAGAACAGACAGTCCTGTCTTACCTTACTTGCTGCTTTCTTGAACTTGACAAAACCTACTGCTCTGCTCTTGTCCCCTGCATCCTACCCTTTGAGGATCCTGAGGTAGACGGAGCATGGAAGGACAGCACCATGCCAGTTTTAGAGAGGACAGAACAGAGGTGAAATGATTCTTCTCACAGTGACACAGAAAGAGCCTGTAAAGAGAGATGCGTCAGAGTAACGTGATCACAGGATGTGCTGGCTCACATACAGCCTGGGGACTGAATCCGTGTGTATTCCCAAATTTAAAATGAAAACCACACCTTAGTTTAAAGTTAGAGCAAACACCAGGGAATTCTGAGAAATGTAACAAAAATACCTAAGTACCTACAGACAAAGTGCTAGAGGGCTGAAAATTGACAGGTAGAATTGAATTTGCAAGCAGCCCATGCTGATAAGGCCTGGAAATGCAGCGCTCAGGCACTCCAGCGTGCACTAGCACTGCCTTCCCGCGTGTCAGTGTGAGCAGAGCTGCAGCTGTCCCCGCTGAGGACAGGAGGAACAACAGTGCTTCCCAGGCTTGTCACTTAAGAAGGGATTTGCTTTGGCACACAATGCACTAGCAATCTAATGCCAACAGAAAGCACAGAGCTCTAGCCTTAGTGGCACTGCTCCTCAGGAGGTATCACTATGTCTTTAAGAAAAAAGTGGCCAAAAGGCTGTGGAAAGCGGGAGCGAAGCACCCTCTGAAGACCTGACCGAGGGCCAGGAGCCTGGAGCTGGAGCCTGCAACGGGGAAAGGCTGTGCACTCCAACAGACGGAGCCAGGGCCCAGGTATGAGCACCCCACAGAGGATCAGGAGCACTGGGGACAGTCACCCAGCACTAGGCTACCAGCACCACCTGAGGGCATTTTTCTGGCTCTGGAAGGAACCACAGCATAGGCTGTGACACAGCATCACTGGTGTCTGTGATCTCCATTGTATGGCCTGAGCAAAACTCTGTCAGTAAGTGGAAAAAAAATTATGTGCTGACAGAAGAGTGTGAGCCATTGCTCTGGCTCATCCTTTCCAGCCACTGGAAAGGCTGAACCAGAGCAATGGTTGAGAGTGCCTGTCCCAGTGCCCTCAGAGATCCCACAGCAGCACCATGGGGCACCTCTGCAGCACTAGCCAGGCTCCACCCCACTTCACCCTCTTCCCCTAGCCTCACTCCACAGTTTTGAGCTGGATCACCATTTCTCTCCCCAGCTCTCATGCAGTATCTGCACAGGAAGCAGTCACATCTGGGTGTCAGTCCTGAAGACGCCGGTCCCACCCTCAGTGACCTTCTGTGCTGTGCACTTACTGAGCTATACAGCACTGAGTCATTGGCCCAGCGGTCCTGATCCTGCAGCACCATTCAGCATGACCCATACTACAGGCATTGCAGCACCTGGCAGATCTCCCCCCGCCTCCTTCCCCCAAGCTCTGCTTGCTGTTTCTCCAGTATTGATCTCTTCCTGCTCTGCAGCGCATTCGTTCTGTGCCCACAGCCTTCTAGCAAACGCTGCCGCTGCGCTTTCTTATGATGTAGCCACAGGTCCCTTTCTGATCAAAGCACATGTAACTTCACAAGGTGAGCAGGAGTTCAAGCATTCGCACCACAATGTTCAGAAAGCTCACTCCTAAGGAGACACATAGCACGGCCACAGAGATGAGCCAGTAGTTCACAGCAGCCCTACTACCCCTACTTCTTTAAAGTTGAAATGCTGGGGGAGGAGACTGAGGAAGAGCAATGCTTTGTGCTTGCTAAGGTACAATCCCCTGGTTAGCTTCAGGAATGGGATTTAGTCACGCTTGTAAGGAGAGAGTCTTCAGCTAAAGGCAAGCTGAATTGCCTGACAGTGCAAAAGCAGAGGGCCTTTTCAATAGCCCTCTCCTCGCTGTATCCCCAACTTACCTCTGTCTCTTGCTCCAACTAGGAAGGCGATGACTTGAAGGATGGGGTGGAGCTGCTACTGGAGATGTTCCCAGCCTGTACCGTGAACCAGGCAGAGAAGGCACTCGCCATGGCCTTGGGGAACCTGGAGGAGGCAGTGCAGTTAATTGTGGAGGAGAAGGTGGAAATTGGCCCAGCAGGTGCGGGTGTGAAGGTACTGTACTCTGAGCTGGGTGGCAGCGGGCCAAGGAGCAGGGCAGAGCTCAGGGCCAGACGGGTGTCCCAGCTGTCTGCTGCAAGCAGAAGCTTTGACCGCAGGAACTTACCTTGCAATGAGCCAGGAGGATCACCCAGAACAACACCCCCTCTCCCTCCCTCAGCTCTGAGCACAGGCCATGCCCACAGCAGAGCCAGCACCCCAGCAGAGCTGTGGCTGGCACCCCCCTTCCCACAGGGGCTGAAGTGCACCAGCAGCCGAGCTTACTGAGCTAGTGGGGGGCATCTGTACACCCCACATGTTGTGCCACTCACATGCCTGCCTTGTCTCCTCCCAGGAACTCATACGGCCACGCAGAGCACCCAACCACGAGGAACTAAAACAGGTTATCCTACAGAAGTAAGTACCCAGCAGCAAAGAACCCCTTATTCTGCTCCCAGTAAAGGAGATGGTGGCAGTTTGGGGAAGGTCAGAATGATAATGTGGTCTATAAAGAACTTGGGGTGGAGAACGCTTAGAAAGGAGGCTGCGAAGCTGATACGGGTATAGCTGAGCACATCTAAGCACAAATGCAATCATCAGGTGGGAAACAAACAGGTTTGGGTTTCTGAAACAGAAACAGGTTACCTGCACCAGCTGGGTCACAGCACTGGCCCTATGTGAGGTTTCAGCCTCCTACAGGTGTAGTGGAAATCACAGTACCATTAGCTGAGGTCCCGGTTAAAGGTTCAAGGCACAAACTTTGTGCTACAGCTCAGATAACACATGGTGACTTGTAGAACTACAGCAACTCATTCATCCCTCCGTCCTTGGAGACAGTCCAAACAAGGCTAAAGATATCTTTAAGAGACTGCCTGTACAGCAACACTGGGAAGATTAAATCTCAGTTGCTGAAAGTGTGAATTCAATGCATTTAAAAAAACCTCTCTAAAGTCCCCCATGGACTTCCTGGGAATGAAAGTGGCTTTAGATTGGTTTCATTTCCGAAAGCATTTAATTTTCAATAGGAGAACCCACACTGTGGTTTCATTGATCTGCTTTAAGATCTCAGCTTTCATGAGTACCTCCTGCAGGCATGCAGATTCCATGTGTCTATCCAGCCACGTGTTTATCCAGCCAAGTCTTTTCCACCACTTCACATCCTCCCCCATGACAGAATAAAGAGCTGATGGGCTAGGGAAGATAAAGCAGGGCAGAACAGCATCCAGGCAGAATTAGCAATCCCTGTCCTTGCCTGTCTCCTGTGCAGGTTTGTTTCAGAGTAACATGCAAGGGAACAAAAAAGCACCAGCTGATAGTTAGTTTCTGGGAACTTCACTTTAATGACATTTTGGCAACATCCTGTACTTTAAACATCACTCAAGCACAGGTACAGAGAGCAGATCACCATAGCTGAAGATACACGGGAGCAACTATACTAACTACTGAGGGAGAACTCACGGTCAGCTGTGCTGTCTGCTTGCTAAACCAGCACCAAAGTCTCAAGAGTAGTAACTCAGCAGTACAGCAAGCAAATGCTTGGGTCCTGATGTTTCAGTCACACAGGGAATGAAGTGATGCTTTTATGAAGCTGCTTCCAGCACAGACCCGTTTTGTAGTAAAGTAGGTGGAGTGTGAAAGGAACAGCATCTCTTCAGGGCAGAGGCAGCCAGCTTGGTCCTGTAGTCTCACCTCTGTCTCCTTCGGCTGCCATCACTTGGGCTGAAAAGGAGCAAAGCCGCCCCAACAGCGGAGCACACCAGACCTCGGCGCCTCTCAGTTCTGCAGGGGCTATCTGCATTCTCAACAGCCTGAGTTTTCAATACCCTTTGCATACGGCCAAGGATGCTACTCCAGGAGAATCCTGCTGGATTCTCACCAGAAGGACCAACACACCTCTTGCTAGTTTCATCCAGAGGGGAACATTAAGTGCTCCTAGCTGCAATGTAGGCAAGTAGGACGTATTGCACAGCCACAAACCAGTCAGGGGAGAAAGGACATAGGCTGTGAATAGCCCCAAGCAATGCGCATTACAGTGTTCACTAAATGCGTCTTGTGTTTCAGATATATGATGGTGGATAGTGCAGATGATCAGAAAACACATCGGCCAGCTCCGCCCAAAGAGGTAAGAAGAGCAGTCCCAGCTCACCAGCAGTTTGAATGTCCTTTGGCTACAGGGTTTGAAAATCAGGCTGCAAGTCCAAAAAGCAAAGGGGCAGGCCAAAGACAGGCTCATTCACAGAGCCCACAGGTCAGCTAGGAGGGAAGATTAGCTGAGCTGCGGTGCTGCAGGGGTCTGTCAGTTCCTACCATTCCTGCCTAGCATGTCTCCTGCTCCCCCTCATCAGACAACTTCCTTCCCAATTCTGTCCAAGATTCACAACACAAACAATGGGTAAAGCAGCCCACCCCAGTCTTCCTGCACCTGCCCCCGAGAACACAGCTCTGCTGCTGCTTGTCCTTTCCCTAGCAGTATGGCTGTCCATTTACTTGGTGTTAATGTCTTTCCTCTCCAGGCTCCCAAGAAGCTGATCCGCTATATCGATAACCAGGTGGTGAGTACAAAGGGAGAGAGGTACAAAGACATCAAGAAGCCTGAGAGTGAGGAGATGAAGAGAACCTACATCAGCCTCAAACCAGCCAGGAAGTACAAGTTCCACTGACAGCCAGGTTCTCCTGCTCTTCAGCCTCCACCTCACTGGCCAGGCATGGCAGGATGGACACGTGGCACTATGGATAAGGGGACTCCTCCACCTGCCACTAACTGGAACTAACCTGGGAGCCAGGACACTGCTTTCAGCTTCCTCAACTAACCCGGATGACAAGGAAGAACCTTCTCTCCTTGTGTAGCTGTCCCTCTGCCCCCAGGGGCATACCGCAGCAGCTCTCTGGGGCCTGGGCATTCTCTGCTATTCCTTGCATGGGACATTTTTAGATCTAAGGTGTGGCTTGTGCTTTTGCAGCAAGCTTTTTACAAGTCTGTGTGCACTGTTGCTTTAAATTGAGTGCCAGTGTTAATTAAAGATGATGTGAGTTGGTGTGTATTTCAGCCGGAGCATGCATGTACTTTACAGACACCACTTCCAATCCCTCCTGGGGCCAAAGATAGGAGCAGGGTCATTCTCTCTTCCCCTGATTACTCTCTTCATCATGTGCAAAAGATGTGGTTGCTGTTTGGTTAACCAAACAGTTAATTTGTGGATAAAAGGACTGAGGCTGAACTCCAGACCAGAGTCTGGCTCTCCCCACCAACACAACCTGCAGCACTCTATAAACTCCAGCTGATGGCATGCCCAGGCCTCCTGCTGTTTCTCACCACGACTGAGTGCCAAAGCTCCAGCCACACGACACAGAGCAGGATATAGTAGCAGGCTTGGGCGCTACTGAAATGTTAAGTCAGAGTCTGGAAGAAACAAACGGCAATTACTAACTGTCTTCAGTGACGAAACAGCTAGGTTTGGTGCTTTTCTGTCAGTGAAAACAGCTAGGAGCATGTTCCCCCTGAAAACAACTCCCACCTTGCACCAGCCTAAACCAGCACCCCAGGGCTGGACACACTGCGTGCACCAAGGCCATGCCAGCCCTCTGGTGCCAGGCTGTCCAGTGGCTGTGGGCTGGAGCTGGGCTTGCTCTGCCCTCCTCCCAGAGGGGCCTGCCCTCCACCAAGAGGAGGGCTGGCAGCTTTTCTGCTTTCTGCTCCAGCTGGCCTGGTTTGTTCCCAACAGCTCTGCTGGCATGCCCTGCACACCCACCCCAGGGGACAGTCCCCATCAAACAGTCTCCTGCTCTCTGGACAGCTGCCACTTAGAGATTTAAAATACAACAAATAATAAATTCTATCTATTAGCTGGCCTGGCCAAGGCCTGTTCAGCACCATGATGTTCCTGCAAGTGACCTGCTCTCTCCACGCCACTGCAGAAGGAGTTACTTTCCCCAGAGGCACCAACGAAGCCCACTCACGAACACCCAGTGGCTGCTAAACAGCCCCAGAAGAAAGAGTGAGCCCCACTTGGGCCAGCCTTGCCAACGGGACCGACCTCTCCCTCTGCACGTCCCTGCAGCAGACAGTTCCGGCATCCTCCCGGGATCCCAGCGTCATGTCAGTCCCCCCCTCCCCAGCAGCAGCAGTTCTAGATCTGGAGGTTAATGAAAGGGGCGAAGCCAACCACGTCCTGCAGGAGAACGAGAGCCCGCTGCAGCGGAGGTTCCACATCCAGCTCAACCCCACGGCTTCGAAGGATGCTCAAGCTGGACTCAGCCACGTTGTGGCAATGCTTCACCTTCAGTGAGCGCAGCTTGGGACAGTACTCAGCCAGGACCCTGCCAAGAAAGGGAGCACATGCAGGTTGCAAGCCAGGATTCCCAAGTGCACCACTCGCCCTCTTCTCTACCCCCAGCAGCCCAGCGCTCATGACTGTGCCACACATGCACCACCCTTTGGGAGCAGCACCCTGGTGGTCTGAGAGAAACTCGAGAGACATGTTCCCCAGCATATCACAGAGAGTAGGTCTGGGATCTGACCTTTATGTTAGTAGAACACAGTGCCTCTCCTGAAGGGCCTGCTAGCAGCTTCTCCCCCAGAGTGAGCTCTCACTGCTTTCAGCATGAAGAAATCTGACTTTTCTGTCTGGTTCTCTTCCTCTCCCCGCCCCAGACACCTGCCATCCCCACCCTGGCTCCCCATGTTAGTGAGTACCTGATGGAGTCATTCTTGACTCGCAGACACCCCGTGAGGTCCAGGTGCTCCAGCTCAGGGCAGCACTTAGCAATCTCCTCAACTGCCACATCGCCCACATTGGCATTGACAGCCAGTGACAGAGACTTAAGCCTGCTGCACTTCTGCACCAGGTAGCAGATGGCCTCGTCCTTCAGCTGGCGACAGGCCGTTAGGTCCACAGCCTCCAGCACCTTGCAGTGGTCAGCCAGGCTGCGCAGGGACAGGCTGTCCACCCACTCGCAGTGAGCCAGGGAGAGCTGGCGCAGGTTGGGGCAGCTCAGCGAGATGGCCACCAGCACATGGTGGCTGAGCTGGGCACAGCCCTTCAGCTGGATCTGGTGCAGGTGGTGGTTCTGCCCGATGACCGGGAGCAGCTCCCTGTCTGTCAGCCAGTCGGAGCAGTTCTGGAGCGCCAGCTGCTGCAGTACCTCGTTGTCCTTCAGCAGGTTAATGAAAGCAGCTCGAGGGATGGCAGGTCCGATCTGCATGGAGAACCCAGGAAGAATGAGGCATCCCCCAGGGTTTCAGATCAGCCTGATCCTCACCAAATACTCTCTCCCCTCTTCCCTTTCACTGTGACAGTGGTGACCAAAGCCACCCCCTCTCCTCATCCCAGGGCAAACCCTGCCATCAGGCTCTCCTCCCCTCATGCCAAGGCTACTGCCACAAGCCAGACGACACTCCGGCTTCTCCATCCCCCACCATCACCCCTGCATATATATATATACTCATGATGAGCTCCACACCACTGCTCTCTAAAAACTCCTTGCTAGACCACTCTGTGTCCTCACAGAACAGCAGCTACTCCCATCTTTCCAAGTCCCAGGCAGTGTCTCCCAGAGCAGCACAAGCTTTCCCTGAAGACCAAGCACAGAGTTATCTCCCCTCAGACCCACTCTATTGCACAACCTCTGTGAGGACCAACAGGCCGTGCCACTGGGAGCTGGCTTGTGTTTCTGCCAGCCAGCCAGTGCCCCATAATGGCCTGGGTGGAGCTTCCAGGCTCACTCCTCCCAAGGCCTCTTGCTAAAGACACTGGCATTGCTGGGCCCTGAATCACTGCCTCTCCGCCCTGAGCCCATCGGTCCAGCCTGACACCCCAGCCATTAACCCGAGCTCCTCAGCAGAAACCAGACTCCTTGCTGGGGTTTTCTTCTCCCCATGTAGTCAGATGCTCCCCTGCTAGCTCCAGAGCAGCAGGACGTCTGTGTCTCCCCCAGCCTCTGAGCCACCCAATACCTGGCTTGAGTCAAAGCAGCGCATGTTGGCCAGGTACAGCTGGATGAGAGACTGGAACGACTTGCTGACCCTCTGCAGGCTCAAGAGCTGCTGCAGTGGCAGGTGACAGAGGATATGTGGAACCAAGATGTCTTCCCAGGGCAGGTCCAGGAGGCATCCCCTGGAGGGGGTCAAACTCATCATCAGACGCCAGGGAGCCAGGCTACGGAGGGAGCCAGGCTAGATCACCTCACACCTGCTGCCGGGTGCCTTTAGGACAAACAGCCAGAAAGAAAGACTCAGCGGCGTCTCCCCCAGCCAGCCCACAGGGTATAAACCCCCTCGGCTAGCAGGGCACGCTCCTGCGTCACCTCCTCCCCCGCCTGGGAT
>NW_009260182.1:7673308-7681278 GCF_000687185.1 Egretta garzetta | reverse complement strand
CCCCGGTGGCACGGCACTCCTGCCGCCCACGCCACGCCTCAGAGCTGGCCCCGGACTGGCGACCCCATCCCTGGCTCTGCTCTGAGCCGTGCCGCCCTGTGCAGCATCAAGCTGCTGATGGCTGCTGGCAATGGCTGCTATAAAAAGATCCACCTGGCAAAAGAGCAGGGCCCACATATAGTGAACAAGTCCCTGCTCCCAAATTCCCTGGAACAAGCCCGAAGTTCCCTGGAAAGCAATAACCTGTCTACGCACCCCAGACTGCTCATTCCCTCCCAATGCAGAGGCTGGTTTGGGGAAAGGTCTTCTTACCCCAGTGCCTGTCCTCCAGAGGTGGCTACCCATGCTACCTGTCTGCCCTGGACATGAAGCGCCTGCCCCTTGAGGCTCCCAGTTGGCTCCCCGGGTTAGCGCAGTGTTTTTCTCAGTTACAGAAGGACAAGCAAGGCAGGGATTTTCAGTTTTCTAAAGGAGCTGAGATTGCCCCCAGCCATGGCCCGGGACAGCTCTTTCTTCCTCTGCAGTGGGGGCACATAAAGCTCTGGGAGTGCTGATCCTCTTTCTAGACTGGGAGGGTTAATTTTGCCCTCAGAAGGTTTCAGCCTTGTGCTCACCCTGCTCTGGGTTCCTGCTGTGAAAGAGAAGAGTGGCGTCTGGCAGGGACCCCCTTCGTATTGCCCCTGTAAGCGAATGACTGTGACTGAAGTTGGCTACAAGGAGGCTTTTTGAAATAGTTGTCTTGATCTGGTTAGGAGGTAAGGGAGCACCAGCGAGCAAGAGAGCGCAATGCTCAATTACATCTGGCCTTGGCAGAAGGCTTTCTGTGCCAAAACAGACCTGGCTGGGAGCCCCCAGCTTATGTCAGGTCCTCTTGTTATCCTTCCTGAGCAACACGTGCGCTGGGCTGGCAAGCGAGACCTGCTCTGCTCCCACACCAACCTCTGTTTATGTTTTTCATTTCATCTGATCCAGCTGGGCTGACTGAGTCACTTCCCCAGGAGCTTGCCGGTAGCAGGGCTCGGAGGAGGGCTGGGAGTCAGCCCAGACAGATTCTGGGTGCCACAAGGAGGTTGGGTGGCACTGTTACAGTGGAGGCAGAAGCAAGTCCCAGTTGTGTTTGGCCTTTGTTGCCTCCCAGCCTTTTCCTGGCTTGTGGCTGCACAAGCTTGGCCCTGTCCCTAGAGAAGGTGAAGACTCTGCTACCTTTAATATCTAGTGCCAAGGCAGAGCCTTCTATGCTGAGCCGCTCATGGGGCTGTTCAGGAATCACACTTAATCCAGCCTGCTTGCAGGGCAGCAGTCACTGTGCCAGGACTGGGGCACTGCAGCCTCTCAGGCAGTGCTGGCTCTTTTCCAGATGCAGCTCTCAGGCTCAGCATTACCCTGGAAAGCAACGAACAGCTTTCAGACCCTACAACCCGAAAACAGGTTCCCTACCATACCACTACAGCCAGCACTGTGGGGTGCTTGCTCTGACAAGCCTCTTTAGCCCCTAAGCCTAGTGCAGCCCTAAGTTTGCTGCCTCAGCATTTAGCAGAGTGCAAGCAAGGTGCAGAAGAGCAGGATGAACATGCCAGCTGTGTTGGGGCACAGTAAGGGTGGCCTCACCAGCCAGAAAGCAGGCACTCAGTACCTGGCAGGAGCACAGTAAGGGAAAATGGGGTCAGACACAGCCCTACAATCAACAGGCAAGGCTATAGTGATAGGGCAGGGCTGAGGTCCAGCTAAGTCACCAACTTGCAGGGGAGGATCCAGATTGATGCAGCCCATAGCCCACCCTAAGGCTAGCTAAGATAAGCCAGAGAGCAGCACTCCTACAACATTGCTTAACAAGAGCTAAGAGCCCCAGGCTGAGCCTAAATAGAGCCCCTGGGCCTATGGGCAGGAGTGGTGGAGGCTCCAGGTGAGGCTGGTCAGGGCCACTAAGGTTTATTAGTGCCCCCAGGACCCTGACAACCTGTTGGTTTTGGGGGGGAGAAGTTAATAGGTAGGTTTGAGCTTATGGCTACTGAGATGTGCATATTATATGCTAGGAGTCATGGATGGTTTCTAGCTGCGAAACACTCAGACTGCTCTCTTTCTTTTCCACAGTTTGGTTTCAGATGCAGAAAGAGCATCAGAGCCTGTTACTGCATTGCAGGGTTGTACACTGAGACACACCTTTACACCATCAGGATGTCCAGTGGCACCAACAACCTAGGACTGCACCAACGGTAAGGGTCCCAAACCAATACCTTTCTTGTGCTGATGTCTGTAAAGTTTTCCTGTGTGCAGGGTGGCTGTGGTATGGCTGTACAGCCCTGTAGCACAGGGCTTGGGGGCTTTTATCTGCTGTAGCTTAGTGGCAAAGGGATGGCTCAAAGCAGGCAAGCTTGAAGGACCAGAGCTTTGTTCTGCTCTGCTACCTCAGTCAAGAATTGTAGAAACCTTCTGCCTTTCTGGTGGCGTATGCTTTGCCTATGGTGGGTCTGCATTTCTCTTGAGAGGTGTGTGTAAGTCTTTCTCTTAAGCTTCAGCTAGATGCATCTTTCTAGTTGAGCCCTAATACTGCAAACTGGTCTGCTAAAACAACTTCCTGAGTCGGCCCTGATGTCAGGGAGGTCCCTTCAGACCAGGGGAATTCACCTTGCCAGTCAAACAGTGGGATGAGGGCAGAACTTGGGCTAAAAACTTCCTGCTGTAAGCTCGGATAACTGTTAGCTTCTAGATTTTTAAAGAGGATGTGGGAAAGATGTGTGTAAGACCAATCAATTCTCTTTATTTATCTTCTAAAAGGAAACAAAAAGGGCTGCGGTCCTGTTCATGTGCAAGTCTACTGGTGTCTGTAAGTGCTATGGAATTCAGTGATAAGCCTGGTGGAGGTGGGTTGTGAGAGATGGGGGAATGGAGCTGACAAGCACTTAAGTGAACCCAGCTGGCCTGGCTTCAGCGTATGTCCCGTTAGCTCCATGGCACGGTGCACGCCTGGTGTGATTCAGGCAGCCTCAGCTCCTGGCTTAAAGGGGGTGCCCCTTGCATGCTCAGTGAGCTGAGCTTGGAGGTGCTTCCCTTTCAAGGGGGAACTGCATCTGTCATGACTCACCAGGCATGGGCCCATCACTTCTGTTTTGTCCCCCGTAAGATGTCATTTTGGACCAAGTGCATCTGAAGCTGCCTGTTCCCAGATGCGGTGCTGGGCTGCGACACCCTCAGTGCTTGCAGGGCAGCTGGGGAAGTGTATTGTACAGGGCTGAGCACGGGTACCTTCAATGACACTGGTCAGTCCTGTGGCTCTCCTGCTATCTCAGTGACCACTGATGTCCTGTGAGGGAAAGCTGGGCTCCTGCATCAGGCCTTGAGCTGATCTGTAGTGATGAGAGGTGAAGCTGAGCCTGGGGGCGGGGAGGGGGGGGAAGCAGATTAGCTCACAACTGCTGCTGCAGCTTTCTTGCATCTTTCTTAGAAACATATGGTGCTGACTGCTCTCAGGGCTAGGGCATGGCCTTGGATCTGATCCTGCTGGCATCTTCATCCTCCTGAACATCCCCCCGGAGTGAGCAGAGACTTCAGCCAGCTGCACTGCTCTGAGGCAGTGCTGGTGCCTAGCTGAACTTCTGAAGAGTCTAGAGGAGCAGTTTGGTCTTGAGTGCATCCTTTTGGAAGCAGGGATGAGGTTTAAGGAATTGGGACCTGAAAGGAGGGAGCCTTGTGGTTTGAAGAGCTGACCTCAAGTCAGGAATCCAGGCTTTGGTTCCCAGAGGTGTTCCTGATTTGCTGGCTGATCTTGGGCAAGTCTTTCCTACCCATGCCCATTGACTTTCCCCTTGCATTGAAAATGTGCTTATTTCCATGTTATTACCATCTCAAAGGTGTATTAAGAGGTTGCCTGGGTTTCCTCAAGTCTGCTGGGGTCTCTGGAGGCTGGTGCTGTGGGAGGGTACAACTTGTTTTTAGGAGACTGGTATGGTGCCAAGCCAACACTAACCTACTGTCCTAAGATCTATCTCCTTGTATGATGGCTTGGCACCTTCCTGGCTAAATACCTTTAGCCTTGCAATGACTTTGGGGGGGTTTCCTTTACACTTTTCTGCTAGTCTCAAGTGAGGCAAAAGCCAAGGTCATTTCAAGGACACCAGTAACTCTGCAGTGTTAGCACTGTAAAATGTGAGAGATGACTGCATGCAGCACCCCAGAAGTTGGGTAGTCTCTCAACACTGTTTTTCCTTGGACTCCTACCAGGATATTTTCAAGGATCTGTCTCCATGTTCTCTCTGGCTGCAGAGTAAGTCTGACATCCTCTGTCCCTCCCAGGGTTGGAGCAGACCACAGCTGGACTTTTGTTGCATGGGAGAAGGTGTTGAGCTCGCAGGGCAAACTCTGCTCTTAGTGAGTGCTGAGATGGCACAGTGCCACCAGAAGCCACTCTTAAGCTGGTGAAACAGGAACCCAAGCCTTCTGATCAGCCCTTCCCTGTACATGGCACCTTCCCCGTTTTCTTTTTGAGAAGAGAATCTGATGATGCAGTCAGGGCTAAAAAAAAAAAATAGAAGTAAAGCAAGGCCAAGCTGTGCAAGTCAGGGTTGGAAGAGGAACATGCATGAGGATCTCCTAGCTACACACCAATGCTGGGCTGTTCTGCAGCAGCTCCCTTGTGAATCCACCACTTCCAAGCTTTCGGCGGGCCCTTTGCTGTCTCCACACATCTCTGTATTGTCAGGCTTTACTCAGTTTCCTCACTATGTTTGTAATTAGTCCTTAACTGACCTTTTAGCGTTTCCACACTTCATACAATGCTGTGTGTGACCACGTTCTCCCTGTGCTGGGTCAGGCTGTGTGCCTGGGGCTTGCTGTCCCTTTTCCACATAAGGTACTCCCTGTATTCATTGCTCTTACTCCTCCTTACACCTTTTCCCATGTGAATCTTGATGCTGAAGGTGGGGGGAAGGGATCACATCTTACTGTTGCAGAGATTAGCTGGAGAGCAGATCTGAGGCCCAAGCTGAGTCCTGGGAGGTTACAAGAGAGAACTGGTTGATTTGGGTAGTTTCAGACTGAATTTGTCTCTTCGGTGCAGTGACTCACTGCAGTGAGGTGGGTCTGATGAGTGACCTGCTGGCACCCAGGAAGCTCTGTCCTCAGCACAGAGCACGCCCCACCAGCCAGAAATCTCCTCGCTGCTTTCCTTCAAGACGATCTTTTCCCTGAGCATCTTTTTACCAGGAGGTACTCCCACACAATTGTTCCACTAACTGCTGTGTAGGGAGATTATTTATGGCTCAAGCTGTGCTGAGGCCCCACCTCCCACGTCCCCAGGACAGGTCTTACCATGCTGGCATTTTTGCCTTCATCCTGACTGAGCAATGCTGGTGCAGGGGGAAGCCCTCTCGCTGCACTGGTGCTGCCCAGGGCTGGGACAGGCTCAGGGGATTTCTGTAACAGCAGGTATTCCCGGGGTGTTACAGAAATATTTTGTTACAGCTCACTTTGGGGCCCAGCACACAGCTTTCGCTACCTCTTCTCTGCTTGTCTCTGTTCTTCCAAGCCTGTGCCCACCCTGCGGGAGGGGGCAGCCCCAGGCTGGGAGCTGGGACACTGGGGAGGGCATTGGCAGGCAGCAGCTATCCCGCGCGTAACTGTAGTCTGCACTGGTTCTTCTTTCTGGCAAGGCATTTTGCAGTCTGTGTCCTCTTCCAGAGTCTTTCGCCCCGAGAAATCCTGCTGTGGTCCCATGTGCCTGCCCCATGCAAGAGGCACAGGACGGCGTGGGTGTGCTCTCCCCTGATATAGCACTGGGCAGAAGCCTGAGGTTTGCATGGGGGGTGTGGGGGGTGGGAGCAGGCAGCGTCTCCAGCAGTGACTTTTTGCCCTGAATAAGCTGTAAAGCAGCATTTGTATAAGAGACTGTCAAGGAAAGGTATTTTCACCGTTTGTCCTTAACCACCAGCCTGGTGGAATAACAGATAATGCATCAGCCCATTAAAGACTTGGCTTATACTGCAGTGGCTTTTTTAATATACAACTAGGATGTGGTTGGGCTGGCACCAGAGGCAGAAGGCATTAATTAGAGCCATGTAGTTAAATCTAAGCCCTGAAGGAGCACATGCAACCTAATCTGTTGCCCCAGAGCCCTCAATGCAGAGATGAGGGGAATTAGGCTTCCCTTGCCTTCACTGGGACCTAACTCCTGTGGGACTGGAGTTGCTATTTCCATGGTGCTTCCAGTGAGTTGGGTGAGGAGCACCCACCTGCTGACAGAGTGCCTGCCCATGCTTGTGGGGCTATGCCATCCCCCGAGGCCAAAGCACAGCCCCGCTGACGCTGGCAGCAGTGAGGCAGAATATGGCCCTTATGCCCTTTGCAGTGCCTGAAGCACAGGCTGTGCCGAGGGAAATTGCTCTGATGGCCCCCAGGAGGGGAGGGGACCAGCCCAGAGGTGCAGCAGGGTGTTTGCTCCAGGTGGGGCTGGGAGCTGTAGGAGAAGCTGTGAGGCCATGAGTGGCTGGGCCAGGAGAAGGAAAGCAGTGTCTGTGTGTCTGCAAGAGCCCGTAGCCATGGGGGCTCGGGGACCGCTCAGTGGGAAGAGCTGGCATAGCAAATGCAAGGATGCCACTGCCCTTGTCCTGCAACCACTTGCTGTCATGAGAGCAAATGTGTTATGAGGGCCAAGAAGTCATGCAGTTACACACTGCAGAGCCAGGCTTGGGAAACCTTGGTGCTTGCTGCCAGACACTGTGCCTGTGTGGTTCAGCTGTGCCACGTGCCTTTCTAGAGACCACCAGGAACGGTCTGTGTGCCTCAGGGGACAGGCAGAGGATCAGCAGTGTGTGACTCCTGGAGCCAGATGGGGAAGGAGCCCTTGTCTACCACCTCTCCTTCCAAATGTTGTCATGATCTGTACAGCTGCCAGGACAGTATGACACCCCAGGTTGGTGTCTCCCAAGCAAGAAGTTCCTCATTGTGCTGCCCTGGTGACACCTGCACCAGGGTGGTGTGTTGCAGGTTTGTGAAGAGGAGCAAGGGTGATGTTGGCAATAGTTAGAAACAGAACTCCTGGAACCTGCCTGTGGCTAGGCTTGAGGAACTGGCAGAGACCAGAGGGCTGAAAGGGATTGCATGGAACCAGGTGGACTCTCATGCAGGAAGGATGTGGTACCTGCAGGCAAGGACTGGAGGTGCCAAAGTGCCCCAAGTAAAGAGGGTTCCCGCTGCATGGTGCTCCTGGCGCTCTAGCTAAGCCTACTGGGTTGGGGCTGTGGGGGAGAGCGTGGGGGACTCTACCTGCCCCCTACTCTGTCATCTGCCAGGGGGTTACCCTGCTCCCCCCTGCCCCTCATCAGCTGGAGAGGGATTCACAGTGGGAGAGGCTGGGGGAGCCAGGGCTAAATCCTGATCCAGCCAGGCTTATGTGGGTGCTGGCCTGACCTGCAGATGTGGTCACATGTCCTTCAGGAGTTAGAGGGTTATGGGAAGGTGAGTGGGATCTGGAGCAGAGAGCAGTAGGGAGAGCAACAGCTACTGTGGGGAAAACACACATGGTTTGGAAGGAAATGTGTTTTCCATGGATGGCCTGGGGCTCCAGCCCGAGTGTCAGGAGAGGACCTCTCCCTTACCCCTTGCAGCTCTCAGTTGGGGTTGTCTGCAGGCACTGGGAAAGCACACACATGCCTTGTCTGGGTACAGATACACCGGGAAAGCTCTGAGGTCTTCCACTTGGTTAAATTTGTCACTCTGGCTGCAGCTTAGAGAAAAGCCTTCCCCCTCCCTGCCCGCCTGCCATCAAGAAGCTGCTGAAGGAATCAGGTCGTTGATCCTGCAGCAGTGAGGCCCCTAATTAGCCCAGCTTCTCAGAGTCTGCCAGGAAAGCTGGCTGTGTGCGAGGCAGCTTGGGGACCCCCCAGTGTGGGGGAGAGGGGCACCGCGCAGGCAGGAGCTCGGAGAAGGAGGGAGAAAAGGGCAGTGCTTCAATGCATTAAATATGAGGAGAGCCTGCT
>NW_009260182.1:7672432-7673285 GCF_000687185.1 Egretta garzetta | reverse complement strand
AGGCAGGCGGGCAGGGAGCTGCAGGCAGGGAAAGCAGCAAGGAGGGGCAGCTCTCCCCAAATTCCTCTTGCAGGCATGGTGTGCACGTGGGGCTCCAGCTCCCCTGGGCCTTTCCTCTCACACGCATTTAGTAACGATTGCTGGGCTGGGTAATAAAGTGCTGTTTAATAGCGAATCGATCTGGCAGCCTGGGCGGGCAGGGTGTGCTGGCTGCCAGCCCCGGCAGCTGCCCTGTGCAGACCCAGCCTAGTGGCAGCATGGTGGCCATGGCCCTGCCACAGCACCCCTTGCTTTGGCAGCCTGCTCTGCTCGCGCTTGCTGGCAGAGCCCCTGGGTGGGATGGTTTGTTTCCCCTTGTTGCATGAAGTGATTTCCTAAGGCTGGAGTGGCACTTCCCATCCTTGGTGCAGCTGGTGACAGAGCTGTGTCAGGTCCCTGGTGGCCGGGGACACCTTGGTACCTGTGGCTGTGATGTGCTTGGGGTGAGAAACTCCTCACCCCTGGAGAGATGAGTCCCCAGCATGGGGGCCCTGCTCCCCAGGGCAAGGGCCAGCAGCTCGCCGGGGGTGGCTGGTGTCCCAGGACACGGTAGCTTTTGTCTTCTCGTCCTCACGGTCCCCAAGCAGCGGTGGGGCGCGGGGGCAGCCTGTGCTCTGTGGCACAGGGCACAACATGCCCGGCTCCGCGTGCTCATGCGGGGGCACACGTGCCCGTGGTCACACAGGAACTGGTGCGCTGCTGAGCAGGGACACGCCACACGCGGCGGCGAGCACGCTGGTGAACGGGGATGTGCACGCCCGACCCTGGGGCCACGTGCGGTGTTACACGGGGACACGCGGGGTCGTGCCTGACG
>NW_009260182.1:7669007-7671589 GCF_000687185.1 Egretta garzetta | reverse complement strand
AGAGTGCCGGGCCGCCTCCCCGGGGTCCAGCCTGCTCCAGCTCCGTCCCCTGGCCCGGCACTTGCACCCTGGGTTCCCCCCATTCCCTTGCCCCCCCTCCCCCCCGCCGAGAGCGGTACCGCGCCCGGGCACAGCGCAGGGTGCTAACCCAGCCCCGCACCTCCTGCTTCCCTCCTGTCCCCGTCCCGTTCTGCACCCGTTCCCCTCGCGATCTCCTGCGCGTTGTCCCCACGCACCCGCGGTGTGGGAGCGCTCTCCCCCGGCAGCGTCAGCAGTGCCCACTGCCTCGGCCAGGCAAGCAACCATCCCCTGTTGCACCGGGTACAGCTCGAAGCAAGGGCCGGGAAAAATCCCCGGACATCCCTTTGGCCACTGAGAAGGGACAGCCAGGATGAGCAAGTTTCTTGTATGTGTGAGATGTTTTATTGAACAAATGAAATCCCCTGCTGGTGTTCAGCTTCTGGCTGCCACACTGCAGCTCCTGAGTTTTTCTCTTTGAACGCATGCCCTGGGCTGCCGGGGCAGCCTCCCTGTGAGCTTTTCTTTACGGGACTTCTGCCTCCAGGCAGGAGGGCCAGCAAAGCTCCCTCCAGCCCACCAGTACCTTACAGCCCAACCCATTCATCACAGTGATTTAAAGAGCATCAATTTGCTTCACGATTTAAATCAGCAAGCAGGAAGCCTTAGCTCCATCATTGATTTTTCTTCTCTGTTGTATTTCTTCTTTGTACCTTTCATTATTAAAGAAAAGCTCACTCTGCTGGATGGTGTAGCCGTCCGGCTTCCGTGGCTCGCAGGCGGGCATGGCCTTTACTCTGAATTTGATAACTCTCCTTTGATAACCAGGAGGACGCGCTGTGCTTATCCCATTTATTTTAGCAATAACTCACATGTATTGGGATTTTTTTATAGATTTGTTATGTTACAGCAAAAGCCAACTATTTCTAGCGATAACTTTTTTCCTTGGCATGTCTGTCAGTCTGTGTTGAGATAAAAAGTGGAATTTCATTTGAAATACATAAACCCCACATCTTTATTATTTATCAGTTAACTTCAGCAACCTTGAATGTGAGCACAACTGTAACGGGGAAAAAGATTGTAAACCCACCAGCTGACATGTTGAACAGGGGAGTGGTTTTTTGCGGTGAGTGGATTACAGATTGCTGCTGCTCAGCAGGAGCCAGATTTTTTTAGTGGTGTGATAGTGCAGATAGATGGGCGCCTGCCCCACGGGGGTGATTTAGGCTATTTTATTAAGAGTTATGTCTCTGCATCTCTGGAACCTAAACACCACTGAAAATCCAGCCCCACATCCTTCAGGAATTTAATCCTATCTAGTTTGTACTTGGAAAGAGGGAGAAGAAATCATGCTTTCCTTCGTTTGCAACTGGCATTTGATTTCTCACTTCCTAATGATGAGATCTACGTGAGGGACTTGGTATCCCAGCCTTTGTCAGAAGGCAAAAGCAGCCAAGGCAGAGTCTTCTTTGCACACCAGGAATTCATAAAAACTTGGAGAAGGATAAGTACAAATTTTAGCTCCACTGGGAAAGAGAAAACTGTCAGCAGCCCTGCCAGCGGCACCGGTGGGGGCTCCGGGTCCTGCCTTGCCCTGCAGCCAACCACCCTGCTGCTGCGGGGTGGCTGGCCGCACCTCTGGGCAGAGGCAGGCAGGCAGGGAGCTGTGTGCAGGCTGTGCCTGCTCTGTTCCCCCAGGGCAGGATCCTCGTCATCATCTTGTAACCACTGCTTTTTGAATCTGCAGGTGTTGACAGCTCTCGGTCTGTGCCACCGATAGCGGCTGCGGCATGTGCTGGCATGACACACTTTAAACCCAGGCTGACCTGCAAAGACAGGCTTCTTGCCCACGCTGCTCATGTTAAACTCCTTGAGCAAGTGTAATTGGAGGATATCTCAGTGATGCAGTATATCTTTTTTTTCTCCTCCTTATTGAAGTGATTTTAGTAGGCTGTGGGTAGTAAACATATTCAGCCTGGAGCAGGATGAATGAAACCCATTTTAAAGCGCAGAGCGTGCTCTCCTGCCATGTTCTGGGGGTGCTGATCTGTGGGGAAGTGCCTGAGCATCCTGGCACCCTGGAAGAAAGCAAATACCCCAGGGTGGCTGGGGATGGAGCAATAGGCTACTGGTGTCCCTGCAGTTGTGCTGGTGTGATGCCTACAATGACCCTTGCCTGCTTCTTGCAGCAGGAGGGTTTGAAGGGGGCTGTCTCACCTGGAGCATCTCCTTCTCCTGCTGTGAGGGCAGGGCACCCCTTGCCTGTCCCCCCTGTGGCCCTGGACTCCTTGTGTCCTCCCTCCCCTAACCAGCTCTCCTCGCCCTTGTTTCAGGGCTGCCTGAGGATGCGTCGCCCCTCAACCCGGCCGTCATCTCAGGGGTGCTGGGAGCCCTCCTCGCCATCCCCATCCCACCCTGCCGGGCTCCAGACCTGATACCTCTGTGCCCTCCTCCGGCGGGATGGCCCAGGCGGGGGGCCCCGTCAACTTCCACTCCGAGGAGGGCTGCACTGCCTCGCCCCCACCGTTCTCCCACAGGGTGGACCGGAGGCCCTGGCTGGCAGG
>NW_009260182.1:7660141-7668595 GCF_000687185.1 Egretta garzetta | reverse complement strand
GGCACGCGTCCCTGTGGGAAGGAGCCCTGCGCCCTCGATGCTGACTGCCCCTGCCGCTCCCTCGCCAATGGGCTGCCAGAGGACTTCCCCGCCTTCGCCAGGAGCTCCCTGAAGCCAGAGCCCCGGCCCCAGGTAGGTGCTGGGGTGCCCCATGCTGGGCATGGGCTCTGCCCTAGGCTCCACCACCCGCTCACTGCTCTCCCCTCTGCAGGGCAGTGTGTGGCCGTACCCCCGGCAGAGCTCAGCCCATGCCCTGAATCACTGCCAGTACTCCCCCGGGGATGCCCATCCTCAAGACTTGTCTGTGCCCACCAGACAGCCGAGATCCCCTCAAGATCAGCCAGTCTGTGCTCTCCTGGGGCTCCCTGCATGCACCAACCTCCCTGCAGTGTCCCCTGCGGCTGTGCAAAGTGTCATGCAAAGGGGGCGATGCAGAGCCCTGACTCCAGCAGTCCCCGGCTGCCTCTGCAGAAGGGCTTTGGCATTCAGGTGGGGTCTCGGGGCTGGTTCCAGGTGCACTAGCACTGACAGCATCCTATCTCTGCCTCTCCCACCCTTTTTCCTTCTGGCTCCCCCTCTCCATTCCCCGGTACCCATCACATGTGTGACCCGCGTCTTGCTGTGCATGTGATGCCGCAGGAGTGGCTCCCCAGCCCCTCCCCGGCACAGCTCCCCACAGCTCTGAGTGCTTGGGGCTTCCTTACAGGCTCCTCTGCCCCTGACTCTGCTCCCCTGGCCAAGCCTGTCTGCCCGCTGCCCACCGAGCCGCCAAGGTTGGTGCCCGAGCACAGCCTGAGCCATGTGGAGGTGGAGATAGAGATGTCTCCTCCGGGTGGCCAGAAGCCCGGCTCCTGCGAGACTGGGATTATAAAGAGGACGGTGAAGTACTCCGAGACAGACCTGGACACTGTGCCGCTGAGGTGCTATCGTGAAACCAACATCGACGATATCCTGGCCGAGAAGGAGGAGGTGGATTCGGCAATTGAGAGCCAGAAGGACAGCGAGAGCAACCCGAGCTTTGAGGGTACCCCAGGCAGGAGGAACAGCACGCCGGAGGAACCCCCGGCCCCAGGCACTGGCTGCCCAAAGGATGGGCTGCGGGATGAGGATGTGAACGAGAACAATGAGGTGTTTGAGGCGACGAGGAAAGAGAACAGGGAAAGGTGAGGCTCCGTTTGTGAGGGCAAAAAGCTCCTCTCGCTCTCCTTATTGTCCCCTGCATGGCAAAACGGGCTCTGCTGAAAGAGCGTCTGAGCCAAAAATCCCAGTAGCTCCATCTGAGCTGTGCGTGGGGGTCAGATGGGGTCCTGGATCCCTGGGCTGGGATGGGACAGGGACTAGGGCTAGAAGAGGACCCTCCCCCCGCCATGGGAAGCATTGGGCAGCGCTGGTGATCCAGCCCCGGGTGCTGCACCTTGGGCCCCGCTCCCCTGGGGTGAGCCCTGCAGCTCAGGTCGCCTGGCTGAGCTGAGGTTTCCCGGCGTGAGTCCCAGCAGGTTAATTACGTCCTGCCTCGGTGCTGCAGGCCTTGGGGTGACGGTGTCAGAGCACCTGAGCCCAGGCTGTGTCCTGGAGCTGCTGTGTGCTGGCAGGCGGTGCTGGGCCGCCCTCCCCTCTGCAGATGGCTGTGCTTTGGTGGTGGGAGCAGTCCCTTTTGCTTGGCCTCAGTAGGTATTCGCCGTGTTTGTTAAAGAGCGGGGGAGCGTTGGGCTGGAGAAAACCTTTTGTTGTCTTTCGTGTCATTTTTCACTTGTGTGACTAAATGCCCTGCACTGGGTGGCTGGTGGAGCAGGTGAGACCAGGGTGATCACTGAGTTGTCCACCTGTGGGCAGCTAATGCCGTCCGAGCTGCCATCTGCCCTGTGTCAGGCACTGGCAATTAGGACCTAAGGGAGATGGTGTTTTGGCCTGGCAGCATGAGCCTCTGCCTGTGGAGTGTCCTCTGGAGTGGTGGTTTGACCATGAGGAGTGACAGGCATCATCCACCTGCCCCAGGAGGCATCAGGAGGGGCAGGAGCTCCAGAGCACTGTGTGGGACGGCCACCTGGAGGGGAAGGCCCGGCAGGGAGAAGGTGATGCCCGTGCAGGCAGCGGCAGCCAAGGGCACCTCCTGACACGTGCATTGGCAAAGAATCTTGGGTGAGATGTGGGGGCTCAGTATCCTCAGCAAGAGCTCCGCAGGAGCGGGGAGAGGTCTTGCCTGGGTAGTGCAAAGGCAGGGTGATGCCTGGGACACCGCGGGGCAGCAGGCACTCACCTGGCTGTGCAAAAGGCAGGTGGGGAGCACTTAGGTGGGAAGAAAAGGAAAAGGGAGGGCTTGATGTTGGCGGTGGGAAGAGATAATGAAAAAATTATGGGCTGTTCCTTTGCTGGGAAGGAGAAACATGAAGGTACTGGGCTGATGGGGAGAAAGGCTGTGCATCCTGAGGGAAGCTGGGCTCCTTCCAGTTTGCCCAGCACTTGCATCTCTAGTGGAGGGGACAGATACATTCCTCCCTGCCACCTACCCTCAAAAACTTTGGGTTCTAGAGAAAAGCTGAAAATAAGCCATTTTTTATGTACTTTTTTTCCAAATATATAAAAAGTTTTGGGTAAAAAAGGTCACATCAGAACTAGAACTCCACTAAACTTAGCATATCACTACACGGACTACAGGCTTTGGGAGATGAACAAGCTTTTAGAAGCACAAACATATTATGGCTGTATAAAAGCAATGCTGCTTTTAACCTGAGGATCCCGAAACTTTGTTTATTTGTTTTTTCTTCCTAGTGGCTACTTACATACAACTAAACAGATCAGAAACTGTCTGCAACTCACATGACAATGAGCCTAGGCAGCCACCCTGCTTGGGGGGTGCTGGGAAGAGGAAGTTCTGAGTAAGGTGTACAGTTGTTATCACTGCAAGAAAGTTCTTCAAGTTACTGTAACAATTATCTTGCATAGTGGTATTTTATTTCCAGATAGGCCACTACAAGTCCTACGAGCTGTAAGCCTAGCCCTGCTTTTTGCCCTCTGAGACACCTTATTGTAGCTCTCCAGGCAGCGCTGGATAGCTTGGATGTGTCCTTAAATGCATCGTTGCCCCTAGAGACGATGCACCCAGTATAATTACCGATGTGTAAATAGGGCCGCCGTGCTCATTTTACGTGGCTTCTTTGTAGACCAGTGGCTCTTTTGATTTGCAGCCCCCTGAATGTCCCCCAGGCAGGTGCAGACACTGCAGGCAGTGTCTTGAAAATCACCAGCCTCAAACCACCAGCTTGTGCAGTCCCTGCATCGCAGCCTGGGATTTTTGCTTACGCGCTGTTTCTGAGCTCTGCAGCTGCAGTCCTCCTCCCTGTTTACCAGTCGCCAGTATCGATGTTTTCTACTTCAAGCTTTCTGCTTTGCCTGCTCGCAGGAGGGGTGACGGCAGGGTGATTAAGAAGCCCCCTGGGCTCCCCGGAGCCAGCACCATTCTGCAGGAGCTGCTGTAGCTCAGGCCTGGCCCGGTAGCGGGGAAGGACCAGCCCTGCAAAATTACTGAAGCACCTTTGGATGCTTATTTGCAGCATTTAAACATGTAAATCCCTTTGAAAATCTAGCCTTAAAGGTTTAGCACCCTTTGCAAGGGAGATTTTGGCTGGGCACTATCTTGTCCTTCATATGCTGGCCAAAGGGCATCTTCTTTGATGATTTACTCTCCCAAAATAAGAGAGCGTGCTAAAAGCTGGCCAGACGTTGGGCTAAAAAAACCCAACACCAAATCAAACAAGACATGGAAAGCGACAGAAGAAACGGTGTCTTCTTCCAGCAAATCCGCTCCCTGAATATATTTAGAGTCAGATCTACCAACTCTAATGACTAGTCTAAGCCTTTACTGTCTTTATTCCCATTAGTCCCAGAGAGCCGAGACCTTTCAGCGGCCTCAATTCCCGACCTCCCTGAGCACAGGCAGCTGTGCTGGCTAAGCTGGAGGCAGGGCCCGGCTTGGCCTGCAGCAGCGGTGCCTGGGGCTGATAAGAGAGAAGAGGCTTTGCCAGGGGTGCCCCACTCCCTCGAGAGCACGGAGGGCTGGCGGGAGGCAGAAACGCCTTTTCTCCCTGCAAGCAGAGCAGCCTCGCCCAGGAAAGCCCTTGGATCTGCTACCTGGGGAGCCTTTCCAGAGCCTTTGTGCTCCCTGTTTGACAGAGAGAAAAATAGCTGCAGGGCAAGCCTTGCTGGGGATTAAAAAATGGTTATGGCCCTGATTTCATCAAACGCTTAAGCACAGGCTTAGCCTGCTTCAGTAGCCACAAGCCTGTGATGTGTTGTGCTGAGGCTGAGCCTTTGTCTCAGAGTCCAACATGGCCACAGAGCCACAGCTCAGGGCAATGCTCCCACGTCCCGCAGGCTCCCGCTGGTGGGGCTGGAGAGGGAATCTTTGGGGTGATGCCGGCAGGCGCCTGCCGATGAGCAGGGGGAGATGCCTGCAGGTTGTGGGGGAGGACTGGGGGCAGCGTGACCCCAGCGTGACGGTGTGGATGTGGCAGGGGAGTGCGGGCAGCCGGCGGGGGACTGCAGCGCCTGTGGTCAGCACCTGGGGCTGAGCATGGGTTGGAGTTGGACACTGAGCCCCAAAAGTGGGCAGCTGCCGAGCTGGAGGAGGAGACGTGTGAAGGAGCTTGGGGGAGTGCAAGGAGCTGCTGGAGCTGGTCTGCACAAGAGAGGAATTGTTCAGAGAGGAATTAAGCGAGGGGCTGCCGGGTGGTGCTGTACAGCCTCACTATCTTTGGGCTGAGCTGGGGTCCCCCCACAGTGCCTGCTGTGCCTGTGTAGGCAGGAGGAGTGGGGCATGGCTGGGGCAGTCAGGGGTCTGGAGGGTCACAGGAGCATTTGGCAGAGAGAAAACTGCTGAGGGCCTGAGGAGAGAGATTTTCCCCTCTTCTCCCCTCCTCTGGGGACAGCACGGCTCTGCAGCACGGCTCTGCGAGCCCCTTCCCCTCCACTGGCTGTCAGACGCAGCTGCAGGAGCCCAGTTTTCAGACCCCTGGGGTCCCCACGGGCAGACCTTCGCCTGAAATGCTGCTGGCTTTGGTGCTGATGTGCAATGCAGCGCGGCCATCGGCTCCCGGGATCCGCTTCCCCTCCATACCCACCTGGCCCTCTCCAAGGGAGGCCCCACCTCTCCCACCTCAGCTCAAGACTGGAAACCTATCTGCTTTCCTGCCACCCATCGCCCTTGCGCAGATGCTTGATTACAGCCTCTGCGTCTCCTCCCCTCCTCTGCTCCTCCCAGCTGCATTTTTCTGGCTTGGTTGACGGTTCAGTGACCCTTCCCGGGGGGACTGGAGCAGGGCGTGTGGGGGGGTAGCAGACGGGGAGGGCTGGGGAGTGCAGTGGGGGCTGATGAAGTGTCTAGGTCTGAGCAGGAGCGGTGTGTGCAGGCAGCATTGCGCCCATGCTGCTGCGACTAGATCCTTCTGGAGCTGAATGCCTTTGCACTTGATATTTTGGGATGGAGAGATTGTTTCCAGAGCTCAGATGGTGTGGACAAAACCAGCTGTGTTTTTTCTGTGGCTTGGTGGCAATAAACTTTATTGCAAGAATGAGCCCAGCTCCCTCTCCTGGGAACAAGGTCCCTTCCATCCACTGACATTGTCCTCCCTGGCACAGCTCACTGCCCTCCTTGTGGACTCAAAGTGCAAAACAAAGTTGGCGCTGTTAGCTTGGTTTGGTAGCACACAGCTGGGTGGTAAGGACAGTGAATGCATGTTCACATCTGTAAAGCTCATCTGCAGATGTTAGAGGTCTCTTCTGCCTTGTCCTTGCCAGAAAGCCACCCCAGAGGTGGCTGCTCCTGGGGCTCCTAGGGGAGTGGTAAGAGCATTGAGCAGTGCTGCACAGCCAGGGAAACATTGGTGGGTGGGCAACAGCAGCCTCTATCCTGCCTTGCTTACCTGCATCTGGCTTAGCTGTGCTCCCCTTGAAGCCAGCCGGCACTCTGGGGGAGTCAGGCTGCCAGCTCTTGGCCTGCTGAAGTAATCCGGGTGAGATTTTTGAGTGGTATGTGAAGGCTAATGAATGAAAATCATTTGGTGCTTGTAACAGCAACGCATCTTCTGAGCCCTCTGTATGAAGTTGTTTGTTCATAACAAATGTTATGACAAGCTGGAGCAGTTCCTCTCCTTTAATCAGAGGAGAGAGTGGCATAACAAGCGCTTTTCTGCCGCTTTAATAAAATGATAGCGGCTTATGAGTAAAGTAGGCTTTTAGGGCTGTGTTTATGCTTGTACGGCTGAAGCATTGATGTTCCCTGGGTTGGAAATGTCCCTGTTGTCACGTGCTCAGACGGATGGGCAGGCTGCGCTTCACCTCATTTACAGCACAAAACACTCAGGGCTTCAGGGTTTAGAAACTCCTGTGCTGGGCTGGACCCAGACCTGCTGGAGACAGGCTGGGCCTTCCTGCAGGGCCAGCCCCTGACAAGATGATGAGCCAGGACCAAGCCTGGCCTCTAGGATATGGGTCATCTCAGGTCCCTGAGCCCAGAGTGGGGTGCAAGGCTTCCTTGGTACTGCCTGGGGAAACCTGGGGCTCAGTATCACCTTGTGATGCACCCAGCACCCAGATGTCCCCTGGGACCAGCCAGCAGACCTTGCAGGGGAGTGCTGGTCATGCTCTTGAGCGTGGTCCTCAGTGACCATGGTGCTGCGTTCATGGAGGAAGGTGTTGTGCTGTCCTGAGCAGCTTCAGAAGGCACCTTCTGGGTGACGGGGGTTCTGAAGGCTTGAGGAAGATTCAGCCACTTCCAGATTTGGCTGGAAATGGAGCTGAACCACATCCTCCTTCTGGTGCTTGAGCCCTTTATTGGATCTAAGCTCAAATCGAGTGACTGGGAGCAGTAGCCATCTTATAAGCTTCTTATGATGATGAGCCACTAAAGGAACAAAAGTCTGTGGCACATTAAAGGAGAAGCATATGTCTGGAGGGAGGCCAGTCCAGTCCCTCTTCCCATGATGTCTTGGGCAGGGGAGGCGTTTCCTTGGAGGTCTACAGATGTTCAGAGGAGATTTCTGCCCTCCCCAGTTTCCTTCTGGAGCAGTGTGTGGGCTTTTGTTTTGGGGCTTTGATCCCTTGCTCTTCAGTGACCAGTTCTTCTCACTTTCTTTCCCTCTAGGATCATGGACCGAGACACACAGGGTATGCTCAAGTCTCCAGTGCCCTTCCTCCTAGGGCACAGCCTCTCCAAGGATGGCATGGACTCTTTCAGCAAGCATTTTGAGAGCATCATGGAGTCCCATCGAGCCAAAGGCACATCTTACACCAGCCTGGACTCCATTGACATCCTCTCCTCCCCAGCCCGCACCCATGGGACCTTTTTTACTTTTGACCTCCCAACCCTCACCCCAGAAATACAGGGACAGATCCGAGACAGCGCCAAGCTGATCGAGGAGAACTTTGCTCCTCTGGCTCACTTAGAGCCGGACTCTGGGACCAGTTCAGCCACAGATGCCCCCTGGACAGAGAGGGAAGAGGAGCGGGGGAGACGAAAGAAGGGTGCTCGGCACAGCCCTTGCTGCTCAGAGGACAGCTTTGGTACTCCCTTGGCCTCCAACATGAGGTGAGTGACCAAAGTTGCTTGCTGTCCAGCTGGGCCACCAAGGCTCGGTGTGGAGTCTTACCCTGTGCAGCGTGTTTTGCAGCCAGAGCCTAACCTGTGTTGCTGGGGAAGAAGGGAAGGGTCAGGACCAGGTGTGCTGGATTTTCTGTGAAGTGGCCGATCATGCCAGTAGTCACCTTGGTGTTGTGGTAGGCATGTCGGTGGGAGTACATCTCCTTTTTCATCTTTGCCAGCTTTGTTGGTGCTGGAGGGCTGTGAGGTTTCCTCCAGCCTAGCAAGCAGGGAGTCCCAGGACTTCAATCCCTTGGTGGTTCCCACTGCAGGACAGTCCAGCATTCATGGTGGCTGTGGGAAGAGGCCAGTCGGAAGTTTAGTACCAGTAGAAATTCAATAACCTTTCCAAGAATTCCTGATAGTACTGCATCCCTCACCATCCAAGTAGCAGCCTCCTGTTTCTTGAGGGCAAGAGTCCCATAGTCTTGTACGTATTGTCCTGGCCTCCTGAACCTACTCAGTCTTGTGTATGTTGGGAGATGGAGGGAAGAGATGAGCACATCCCACCAGAGGCTCCCTGTACAGAGGCTCCAAGCCTGCCTGCAGCTGGGCTCAGGATGGCTGCCCCACGCCTGGGGAGATCTCTGGTAGAGTGGGCTGGGGGAGCTCAGCCCCACCACTTCCAACCTGTCCTCATGTGAGACATGTCCAGGCTGAGACACTAACTTCCTGCACTCCTCCCCCTTCCAGCAAGGTCTTGGACTGAGGCACTTGTGATGTGGCAGGTTGGCAGGCCGCATCTTTTCCCTCTTCCAGGATATGGTCATCTGGAGCATGGTCAGGCCCGGTCTGGATGTTAGGTCTGGTCCAGCGGTTCA
>NW_009260182.1:7659341-7660055 GCF_000687185.1 Egretta garzetta | reverse complement strand
CAGCGGTACAGCTGCAGAGCTGGTGGCTCTCAGATAACTTGGTGTCTCAGTCATGCCAGCACTGACCTTCCTGTTTGCATTGCCTCCCTGCAAGGTCTCTCTGCCCAGTGACCTTCTGTGCAATACCAGAGCCTCCTGAATCCCTCATCCACTTCCTAGGCTTTGGTCTTGTCCATACCAAACTTCTTTGGGTTTGGTCTTTTCCAGAACAAACCCATGTCACTTTTGGTTGCAACCCATGCCATCCTCATAGGCTCAGCTTGGGAGTGGCCAGGTGGAGATCTCGGCTCTGTGTCCTCTCTGGTGTCTGCAGTCAGGAGAGGAGAGCTGGGTATCGCATCTGCTCTGTGGTCCCTCGATCACTCCAAGGGCGTTTTGGGGCAGAGAGGCGCTGGGTTAGGCCTTCCCTTTCTTTGCGACACTGAAGCCAGGGACATGGCGGCACAGAGGCCAGGCAAGTTTTGCGCAGTAAAACCGCTCGTGTCTGAGAGGCATGAGGCAGACAAGGCTGGCAGTATCCAGCCACGATCAGTGCTCTCTGCAGGAGGAATTGGCTTCCTATTCTTCTGCCAAGGCAAGGGACCGAAAAAGAGCACCCCGGAGAAACCGAAAGGACAGTGTCTGACTTACCATCCACAGGGTGCCATCGTACCACAGCAACACCGCTGCAGGGACATGGGGCGGTGCGAGGGTGCAGAGACACAGCTGGCAGCA
>NW_009260182.1:7657439-7659313 GCF_000687185.1 Egretta garzetta | reverse complement strand
GGTTGTAGTCAGTGGAGTGCAGAGCATGCCGGCAGTGCCGAAGATGCTGCGGCGCTGTCCTCCCCTCCTAGCTCAGGTTGCAGAGCAGCACTGGGCTGCGACATAGGCCACGGAGGGATGTTGTGTCCTCCCCAAACTGCCCTGCATCTTTGCTGAGCCTCTTCTTTTCTCCTCTTCCAGCCCTCACAAGCAGGAGTACCTCTGCTTTGGTAGCAGGGGAGCATGGGGGAAACTCAGCTGCAGCCCTCACTGCACCCCCTGGCTTGGGGACCCTGAGGCTTGGGCTTTCCATAGCACCATAAGCGCCAACCTCGCATTCTGTTACATTTAGAGTGGAGCTGACCATGAAGCTGAAGCTTCCCAAGTAGTTTGAAGAAGTGTCTGGGCTGGTTGCTCAAAGGTTCCCATGAGCTGGAGTCAGCAGCTCCTGGTGCCTGGCAGGGCTGATCTGCTCTGGTGGGGATTATCCTTGTGACGCTCTCATTAAGGGGTCTTTAATGGAAATTGCTGGGGAAAGGAGCTCGGGAATGTCTGCAGCCATCATAATGCAACATCACCTGTGCCAGCGGGGCCAGAGCAGGGGATCTGCCACCACCTATGATCACAAGCAGTACAGACCAACTTCGACCAGCTCAGGTGGACTGGGGACCCCAGGCAGGGGGCCTCTGCAGTGGAGGCTGTGCTTGACACTGGCTGGGGGCCCCAGGGTTGACAGAGGTGACCTCGGGCTGCAGGGCTTTGGCATGAGGGGTGACTGGTGAAGAAGGCCAGCAGGTCTAGACCTGTGTGTGCTGTGCTGCGACTGTCCCTCTTGTGCCCCCGAAACCCTTGACCTTTTTTGTTGCAAAGGTTGGGGTCCGGATGGCCCTGCAGCCTGTGGCTTTCCATCTCTTGGCAGCAGGAGCAGCCAAGCTGGTGACGCACCCTGCATTGCCAGGGAGACGCCATGTTGCCGGTGGCTGGTGGCCTTGGTTCACGCAGCCTCACAGCTCATGCCAAGGCTCTGGTGTCCCTTGGCACGTGATAATACAAGACCATGCTTTTATCTCTCGGTTGGACTGGGGCCCCCAGGCAGGGAGCCTCTGCAGGGGAGGCTGTGCTTGACGCTGGCTGTTGGCCCCAGGGTTGACAGAGGTGACCTCGGGCTGCAGGGCTTTGGCATGAGGGGTGACTGGTGAAGAAGGCCAGCAGGTCTAGACCTGTGTGTGCTGTGCTGCGACTGTCCCTCTTGTGCCCCCGAAACCCTTGACCTTTTTTGTTGCAAAGGTTGGGGTCCGGATGGCCCTGCAGCCTGTGGCTTTCCATCTCTTGGCAGCAGGAGCAGCCAAGCTGGTGACGCACCCTGCATTGCCAGGGAGACGCCATGTTGCCGGTGGCTGGTGGCCTTGGTTCACGCAGCCTCACAGCTCATGCCAAGGCTCTGGTGTCCCTTGGCACATGATAATACAAGACCATGCTTTTATCTTGACCTTGCGCATGGCAACCATGCCTAAGTGCAAACCTGGCGAGGCCTCCCAGGGCGCTGGGATGCCTCTGCCTCTTCCGGTGGCCTTGGCCAAAAGGGAGGGAGCAGCGGCTGAACAGCAAGGGTCCCGGAGTGGGACCCTCACCCCTCCACAGCAGGACACCCCGTGGTGGCACCTGCAGTGTGTGAGTAGGTTATCGCCCTGATTGGGCGGGAGGTGAAGGTGTGCATGTGCCCTCTCTCGCTGGGCAGGGGGCTGCAGTTAAAGCAGTCTGTCCCCCTGGTGGGGCAGCGGCCGTGACGGTGACCCACGCAGCACGTGTGGGGGCAGAGCCCTGCAGGGCTGGCGTGGCTGGCCAGGGCAGATATGGCGGGGCGGGAGATGGGGCAGCCCTGGGGCCGGCGGAGA
>NW_009260182.1:7656724-7657035 GCF_000687185.1 Egretta garzetta | reverse complement strand
CGCTGAGCGCCGGGGTCCCGCCCGCCGGCGCCGCTCCGTGGCTTTGTAAGGCCCCTGTCGTTACTGCAGCGGTCGGTGAGCCCGTGCCCCCGGCCCCCCTTCCCGAGCCCAGCGCAGGTCTGTCAGCTGGCCTGAGCGCCCAGCTGGCACTGGGCAAACTGGTGAGATGATGCCCTGGGGGCTGTGCCCGGTTTGGGGCCCCGTGGGGTGGATTCGGGGTCGGGGGGGGAGAGGGCTGAGCAGAGGGAGGGGGGCAGCGAGGAAAGGACGGAGATAGGGGGAGGGAGGGGTGGTGCGGGGTGGGAGGGCTG
>NW_009260182.1:7644992-7656489 GCF_000687185.1 Egretta garzetta | reverse complement strand
CGGGAGCGCAGGAGGGGGACGGGCCTGGGGCGCAGGATGAAGAGGTCTCCTCACAAGCACTGGCATGGCAAGAAATGGGGCACAAGCCTGGGGGGGGATTTTCCCCCAAGCATTTCCATGTGGAGCCATGAAGGGTAGCAGGAGCTGGGGCAGACGATGGGGTGGCAGGGCTGGGACCAGGTGTCCCATGGCATGTAGGATGGGGCAGCAGGCAGGATGCCGGGGCTGGGGGGGCTGCCCACAGAGGCACGGGCAGCAGCACATCCCCATGGGATGCAGACCCCCGTGTCAGGCATTAATTCCAGCCCCCCGATCTGACCTAAAGTCCCCTAAGCTGGGCTTTGCCCAAGGGTCCAAGAGACCCAGGTTTCCCTGTGCTGGCCCCATGGCATCTGTGTCTCTGAAGGAGAAGACAGCCCTCCATCCAGCAGGTGAGTAACCAGGTTTTAAGGCTCTCAGCTGGCTCCAGATTGGGTTGGGTGGGATTGCAGAGTCAGCCCCTGTCCTCTGCAGGAGCAGTTGTGCCTCCCACAAGAGGGGCTGGTGGAACGGGGTGATGGAGGACAGGCAGGCATCTCTGGAGAGGGCTGGTGCTGCAGAGGAGGCTCTGGAAGTCTGCAGAGAAACAGGACTGAGGAGGTGTACAGCTACCTGAAGTTCAGTCCTACCTGGAGCTGGTAGCAGTAACACTGGTGGGTGCGTCTGTGGCTGGGGGATTTGAGGACCAGGGTGGACTCCAGAGCTGCCAGAAAGCAGGACCAGCCCTGCCTGTGGTTGGAGGCTGGCCTGGCTGACCTTCAAGTGTCCTCCCAGCCCTAACTTCAATTCTGCAAGGAATGAACCAGTCCAGATCTTGGCTGTCATAAATCAAAGTCGCTCCGCTGAGACCGATGGAGGGAGCTGCGTTTATTTAGCTCAGCCAAAGATCCGGTCTGGTACATTCTTAGCAGCAATATTAGGCAGGCTGGGCTCGCTTGGCAGAGGCATTGGGCATCCAGCCATGCGTGTGGGGCGCTGGGAATCGAGGGCAGAGTGCTGCTCTGCCCCATGCACATGTCCCTCATGGACTCAGCCCAGGCTCCTGCCCTGTCCCTTCATAGTGCAGGATGCAGACCAGCCTCCCATGGGGACCAAGTGGCACTTGGATTATGGTTGGAGGTTTTAAGTTTCCTACAGCAGGTGTCTCACCTGGAAGTGTGTCAGACAGGACCTGGACAACCCAGGAGCTCAGCAGAGCACCCCCAGCTAAAACCAATGGCCAGGGATGTTTCTCCTTCCCTGCTCCTGGGGAGCAAGGCATTGGTGCAGGAAGGGTCCCACCATGCAGATACAGTGTGGGAAGGGTCCCACCATGCAGGTATATCCCTGCTGACAGCCAGGAGCTGGAGGTCAGGTCTCTGGGACAGGCTTTGCTGAGCTAGTGCCTTATTGCTGTCCTGCATCCGGGAGGGAAGATTTGCTCCTGGTTGCTGACAGCCATGGAGAGAACGTGGTGCCGGGTGAGCCCGGTTTGTGGTGGCAAGGTGGAGAGGATGTCGGGGCTCCTGCAGTGACACGCTGCATTGCAGCCAGGGAAAGTGCTGTGATCTCTCCTGCTGGGCTCTGGACACTTGGCCAGAGGAGGAATATTAGGGCAAGATGAGGATATGGCTCCAAAGGAGCGTTTGGCCCCAAGAAGGAGCATTTTGGCCCTGGAGAAGGAGTGTCTGTGGTGCGGTGGCCATGAGCAGGACGGTGGTCCTGAAGCTGCTTCCCAGGGCTGGGAGTGGAACCCAGCCCTCATGCTGAGCTGGGGTGGGAGGTGGTCGAGGAAGAGCCTCTGTCCCAGGGCGAGCCCTGAGCTGGATCACGTGCCTGCCTTGCAGAGGTCCCCAGAAGTGCTGGGGACCCTGGGCTCTCTGGCAAACACCCTCGAGGTGGCAGGGGGACCTGTGGTCCCAGTGACATGGGGACAGCAGTGGCTGTCCTAGGCGGGCAGCAGGGAGAGGGATGAGCTAGCGCTGGGTCCGCTCGGGGATGACTCATTTCAGGCACGCTGAGGATACTCACACAATACCAAATTTGATCTTTATTCCTTAAGTGTGGGCCAGTTCTCGGGTTGAAAATGTATCTAATGTAAAAAATGTTATCTCAGTGTTTCTTGAAGCCAAACTGAAATGTCACTTTAGAAAGTACACTAAAAAAAAACCACCCTGAGACATTAGCTCATTGGCAAGAAAATTAGCATCACCTCAGTTGCCTCTGACATGGACATGTCTCTGCTCTGTTCTCCATTTGCTTGAGGATTGGGCTCTTGGTTTTCTCTCTTTAAGCAGCACACCCTCCAAGCCAGCTGGGGCTTTGCATGGTGACAGATGGGTGCCACGAATGGGGCACTCCCAGCCTGTAGAGGCTGATGAGCCTATCCAGGTCCATATTTAACTGCACGAGAGTGGCTTCAGTGTTGGAAGAAGAGGTTTCATGGCATGGCTGGGTACTACCTCATCCTGAGAGCAAGGTTTGCTGATGTAAAACCCCAAATCAGTATGGGGACTTGATGAGGGAGGGGACAGTAGATCCCACTGGTAGAGCTGCTTTGAGACCCAGGCTGTGATCCTTGCATGCCCATTGCAAGAAGCAAGGCAAGAATTGCAGCCATAGGTTGGGAGCCTGTAGGGAGACACAGATGTTGAAGGACAAGAGAGGTTTTGTAAATGGCCCCCTAATGCTCAACATTAGGTAGGAAAGCTGAGGACCACAGGTTGAGAAGAGAGGTCACAGGAGGAGACTCAGAGCTCTAGGTTGGCCCCCAGAGGCTCCAGGAGCCGGCCATGTGAGGGAGGACAACCTCTCAGGGCAGGACAGGCGAGATCCAGAAGGGTACTGGGAGTTTTTTGTGGTGGTGGTTGAGAAGAATGAAAAGGTCTTCAGAGGGTGACTAACCTGCTCTGGAGGTGCAGTTGGAGCATGGGGAGTGATGGAGAGGTGGCTTTGAGTTTTATAGCTCAGCCTGTGGCTGGAAAAGCAGCCTTGGAGCTGCTGGGCTGGGAAGGGGACAGTACCTGTGCCCCTGTGATAGCAGATAGAGTTTTAGCGAAAAATAAGTCACTGCAACCCATGGCTGGCAGGTGCCAGTTGCTTGGGATGGATTGATCTCCTCTGCTGCTGGGAAGGAAAGAGCCTGTGCGCCCTGCCCTTGGCTGAGGGCACAGCAGCTGTAGCCGCACAAGGAGCCGGAGCGGGGCCGAGGTGTGTGCCCAGCACTGCCACAGCAGCACCCAGTTGTTCTGCTGTCGGGCGCTCCCCAGGGCGGCTTTGGCCCTGACAGCCAGTGCAGGCACAGCTGGGGCACAGCTGGAGAGCAACGAGCACCAGGGCCCATGCCAGCAGCACCTTTGGATGTGGCCACCCTGTTTTGGGAGGAGGAGGGGGTTTAGGCGGTGGGAAGGGTGCCCGCAGGACAGGGCGTGCTGGTGATGCGGACGGTGATGCTGGAAGCCTCCTGCCCAGCACAGCTGCCCAGAGCAGGCAGACTTGGAGCCGGTGAGTTCCTAGTGACCTTGTGGCCAACTCTCATGGCTGCTCCCACCAGGGTGGTCCAAGCCAAGTGCATGTCCCTTGGGACTTGCCGGGTGTCAGAGCCACTTTTTCACCAGGGAAGTGTCTGGCCCATGGGGTTGAGTGCAGAGCAGCTTCCCCCACTGCACACCAGCTAGGGATGCCGGGAGGAAGGCGCCCGAGAGCCCCTCGAGACACGGGGCAGCCTGTTGGTGCTGCACAGGGCTCCCCAGACAGGCAGCGCTGAGCAGCCGGGAGGCTTGTCCTTCGTGGAAGAAGCGGAGCCTCAAGGAGATTGTCCCGGGTAGCTGGCTCAGGAGAGCAGGCCTCTTAAAAGTCAATTAGAGACTTTTAAAAATAAATCAGACTGGAACATTGCGAGGGCTGCCAGAAAATTTGGGCGAGGTCAGAGTTGCTTAACGTTCATTGTTGATTAGATTCAACCTTTTTTTTGGTTGGGATAACTTCTGCGCGGCTGAGTCAGAGTGTTTTGGGGGCTAAGCCAAGATCGTCTCCTAACATGGCCATTTAAGGCATGGTGGGCTGAGAGCTGATGGGCAGCCTGAAGAAGACAGTACACCCTGCTGTGAGCTGGGAGGCAGGGGGGGCTCCTTCATCTTCACCCTCTCTGTCTCAGCTTTCCCTTCTGTGAAGTGCTTTGAAGTCGGTGGGTGGGAAGAGGCGAGCGAAGGAATTACAGTTGTCTTGTCTTGGGTAGAAACTGCGCTCGAGAGCAGCACGAGGAGTTTGCCCAGGTTAAAAAATGAGTGCGGATCTGTAGGACAGCATGTGATGTGCACATGTTTCTGCTCTGAGTCTCCGCTACGGCTGAGCTTGGCAGAGCCTGAGCCCACACATGCAGTTTCACAGGCTCAGGGTGGGGGACTTTGGAGGAGTTGTCCTGGCTCTCTACATCCAGCTTGGATGTGGGTTTGGGTGCCTTGGACCTGTCATCAGTCACTGGAGCTGGCCTGTCACCCTACCTCTCCTCCTGCATCCCCAAACCTTCCCTTAGCTCCCAGACCCGGCCTCAGAGTGTCTCTAGCCAGTGTTGTTCATCCTGGGTCCCAGCAGTGAGTAGCTGGTCTCCAAAGCAGGGTGAGGAACCTGCAGTTCCTGAGAAGCTGAATGAGGAGAGGATCTGTAGGCAGGCTAACGTGGAGTGTCCCTTCATTGCAGCGACCACCCCCTGAGCCAGCTGGTTTCGGACTCAGACTCGGAGATGGACAGTGTGGAGCAGCTGGCCCTGGGCAGCACGGAGACCCTCTCCAACGGGCACAAGGCTGACCTGGAGGCCGCCAAACGCCTGGCCAAGAGGCTCTACAAGCTGGATGGCTTTAAAAAAGCAGATGTGGCCCGTCACTTGGGGAAGAAGTACGTGTGGGTATTCACAAGGAACAGCCCATTCTGCAAGGGGCCCACCTGCACCCGGGGTGTACCCACAGCCGCTGCCCTTGCAGGGCACGGGGCTGGCAGGGAAGAGCTGGCAGGACCCCAGAGCCCACTCCCCGTGACTGGTACACCTGGTGGAGGTGTAACAGGTGTTCCCTCTAAAGGTCTTGAAACCTAAGACACATCCAGGTTTTGGTACCTTCTTACCCTGACTACATCTTGGATGCTTCAGTAAGGTGTTGGGGCAGGGTGATGGCTAGCTGACCTCTCGTGGGCCCTTCCAGCTCTAGCTTCTCTAGTTTCTCTTGCATGCCCAGTATTCCCACTGGATCTGTGGGTGACTCCTCTGAATTTCATGGGAATGTGGGGTGTCTCTGTCCCATGCATGCTTCCTACAGCCTTGGGGAGCTCCCAGCCTCCTGGAATCCACCCCAACACTGTGTGCCTTTTGCTGACCCCATGGTCAGGTCAATCCCACTCTCACTTCCCCCTTTTCTATTTCAGCAACGAGTTCAGCAAGATGGTGGCAGGGGAATATCTGAAGTTCTTTGTGTTCACAGGAATGAGCCTGGACCAGGCTCTCAGGTCAGAGCTGAGTGCGTGTATGTGTGTGTGTGTGGTGGCCACCCATGTGGGGTCCTAGCAGACCATGCCCTCTGCAGCTCCGCACCCGCACAGGGATCTGCAGGAGCAAGCAGACCCCACGGCTCCTACCTGGAGATCCCCTTACCTCTCATGCAGCAGGGTTTGAGTCCCGAAGTGGTCTCGCAGCCACACAACTGCGAAAGAGCATCCCTGGTCTCAACTCACCAGTCAGCGCAGTTGGGTGACAGGTTCACCTAGGACTGGCTTTCCAGGCCTTAAGCCCAGAGCCTCAAGCCCAGAGTCTCTTGATGTCACTCCTACCTCCTTCCCTGGCGTAGTGCCCAGGGCCGGCTGTGGGTTTCTGTGATGTGCCGGCAGGGTATGATGCTGTGGGCTTGGAAGGGAGTCCTGCAGCAGGTTGGGAAGGGTGTGCAATGGCAAGGCTTCATCCGGCACACAGGGGGGTCTCCAGACCGGAAAGCACAACTCCGATCCTGCACAAGGCGAGTTGGAGAAGCTGCTGGTGGGCTTCAAGTGTGACCAATGCTGCTGCTGCTACTTCTTCAGGTCCTTTCTAAAGGAGCTGGCCTTGATGGGGGAGACGCAAGAGCGAGAGCGAGTGCTGGCTCATTTTTCCCAGCGCTATTACGAGTGTAATCCCAATGCCATCTCTTCGGAGGGTAAGAAACTGCGTGCCCGTGTGTGCATGTGTGTGTGTTTCAGGTGAGGCCATGTGTTCGTCAGCTCGGTGAAGGTGCCCAAATTGAAATCAGAGAGCAGGCTGAGAGCCTGTATTGACACCTTAGGACACAGCCCCAGTTATGGAGAGGTCATTTCCCTCAAATGACAGACGCTTTACATTTAAAAAAAAAAAAAAATAGAAACAAACCTGCTCTGGTTGGATCATGCATAATTAGGGCTCAACCCATCCTTAATTCTGACCTTGAGCAGATTAGCACAAGAGAGAAGGCCCTCCTCACCAAATAGACCCCCGCTCTCAGACCCTCGGTTCAGGGAATGGCCAGGTGAGAAAACTCGGGTGCCCAGCACTCGGGGCGGCACAGACACCCACTCTGCACTGCTTCACGTCTTTGCGCCTCTCCTGTGTGCGTTCACATGCTGGGTCTGCTCTGGGCTGGCTCTGGGGCAGGTGAGGTTTGGGCTGCCTGGCTGGCAGAGGGCTGTGCCGGTCCCACCTTGCCGTGCTAGGAGCTCTGCAGGATTTGCTGCAGCTTCGCTCCCTGGCTGAAGGGGCTGCAGGCTTAGGAGGGAGTTTGTACGCTCAGGTTTGGGACCAGCTTTAATTCAGTGGCCTCCTACCTCCTCACCCGCGTGCTGCCAGCACCACGCTGACTGCTGTGTGCCCCGTGTGCCGGGGGTGGGAGGAGCGGGCTTGGAGCTTTCTTGGGGGTTCAGAGCCCCCGTGCCCTGCCTGAGATGCTGAGGGGCTGGAGCACCAGCTGTGGGGCTGAGCCAGGAGCTCTAATTCCTGTCCTGTGCTTGTGCTGCAGACGGAGCCCACACCCTCACCTGCGCCCTGATGCTGCTAAACACAGATCTGCATGGACACGTAAGTTCCCACTGCCATCGGCCCCATCTGTCCCTGCACTGTCTGTCCCCACCACCCTGAACTGCAAGTAGGGGACCCTGGACCCATGAGGGCTGGTCACCCCTAATGTGTCTGTGGAGGAGAAAGGAGAAATGCTGAGTGAGAGAGGGAGCTGGCAAAGGAGAGAGTGGGGATTTGGAGGAGACATGGTGAACTGGAAGATGTGGAGGTGGGATAAGGACAGAAGAAGAAAGTGGCAAGGAGAGAGGGTGAGAGTGAGACTCCAAAACTAGCTGCCATGGGAGCAGGTAGCACCCACCTTAGAAAAAGGAGGCTATTTAAGACTCCCAGAGTGTAGGCAAAGCCAGCAGCTTCCCCACACCTTCAAGCAGCCTCCCCTGAGACCTGACTGGTCCCTCACCCCACTGCAGAGATGGGGGATCTGTTCCTGGGCTGTGGGATCTGCTCCAGCCAGCACCAGCCCCCTGGCCTGAAGGTAACCCCCCGTGTTTCTCTCCCCCTGGCTCCCCCAGAACATTGGGAAGAGAATGTCCTGCTCCGACTTCATTGGCAACTTGGAGGGGCTCAACGGAGGCACGGACTTCCCCAAGGAGCTGCTCAAGGTAAATTCAGTTGTTCTCCCTGGCGAGCCAAGGAGCAGGAGCAAAAGCGGGAGCTTTGGGCAGGATCACGTGGATGACTTTGTGGGATGCTATGAATGTGTCTGTCCTCACGCAGGAACGATGGTGGTCCCTTGGCCCACAGCTTTCCTCCTGCCTTGCTGAGGGGAACATGGGCTGCTCTGGTTCCCCCAGGAGGACACCAGAGCTCCAGATGAAGTTCTGATATTCTCACTGCTCTTGCTCTGCCTGCATCACAGGCAAGGGGGCACATGCAGGGCCAGCTTACCAGGGTTGGTTTGCCCAGCTGCAGCCAAAGGCTTCATGGCATTGACCCCCATGGTACTCAGCCCTTCCTGGCTCCCTGGAGCACTGGCGCCCAAAGCCATGGCCAGGCCCTGGGACTGGAACCATCTCTGGTGGCAGTGGGAACATTTCTGGTGACATGGGCAAAGCATGGTGATGGAGAGGGTGGGCTGGTGGTTAAAGTGCCGGAGGTGGGAACTCACCGCACAGGTGTGACCAGGGGGACTCCATCCTTCTCCCTGCCTGATCCAGTTCCCAGCGGGGCTTGGGCAGGGAGGGCAGTGTTCAGTGAGCACCTCTGGCCTCAGACTGCTGCACTCCATCATCGCCTGTTCTCGGGAGGGCTTTCTGAACTGCCGTCTCCCCATCTCGGGCCCTGGGAATAGGATTAGCTCCCATGGGACCTGCTGGGCAGAAACCATTGCTGTTGGTGAAGCACTACAGTTGGCAAATACTCGTGACGTGGAAGATGGGTTCCCACAGGGTGCCAGAGCCATGACGGGGGGAGATGGTTGATGGAAAAAGGCAATGGAGGGTGAAAAGCTGAGCTCCCTTTTCAGCCTGTGTGGGTCTATTCCTGGCTGTGTCGCTCACCCCATCATTAAGGGGTTACCAGCAGCTCTCAATAGGGCTGTCCTCCCTCTCAGCCCACGCTTCACCAGTAAAAGGAGTTACTCAGGAAAATTTCTTCTCTAATTTTAAACCCAGCTCCAGAAAAGGCTTTAAGCACCTGAAATGGAACAGAAACATCCAAAATGAGGGCCCTGAACCCCTTCTCTCCAGCGCTGCTGTTCCCTGGAGCATCTGAGCTCCACGGGCTCCTCAGTGTGCCCTCTTTGCAGCCCATGGCACCCTGCAGTTGGGTAACCCTACTTAAGCACCGTCACATCCCTGTTAAACTTCACCCCCCAAAAAGTACTGGCAGTTTAAACACACGAGATCAAGTTATCACATCAGATCCCAGCCAGAGGGAAATAGGGCAGCGAGCAAGTGCCATGAAGCTACAGGCTTTCTCTCCTCGGTAGGGGCCAAGACCTTTGCTGGGTGTAAGGCAGCGGGGGGGAGGCTGCAGCACTGCAGCCCAGCACTGCACAGCTCTGCCCGCAGCCCAGCAGCGGGGAGGCTGCTCTGCTAAAAATGGCCTGTTCCCTCTGCAGCTGCGGTGCTTCCCACCGCCGCTTTTCAGCCGCCTCTGTACGGGAGCCGTGCTGGGGAGGGGAGCAAAGGCAGCGCTCGGAGCCGCGTGCGGGGCAGGCTGCAGCACCTCGGCTCAAGCACCGCTCTGCTTCAGGGACCCCTGCCCATGCAAGGGGGAGTGGGGTCCCGGGGCGGGTGAGGTGGGGAAAGCGCTGTCAGCCTGTGCTGGGCAAGGCAAGGCACCTGAAGGGGCTGTGCCTCTCCTGGGCAGCCTTTGCCAGGCTCAGATGGAGGAAACACTCTCCCTTCTGCCTACTGCTTTCGGCTGTTTGGTGCTCAGGTCCCTGCACAGGCTCAGGGGTCAGAGAAATGGGGAAAGCCTCTCCCGCTGCCCTCCCTGCAGCAGCCTCGCTGGTCCTGTTACCCCGGGTAGGATGCTGCCTCCTCAGCAGACCTGGCTGGCGGGTTGTGCCTGGGGACAGGCTCCTGTGCAAGCGTGCCACGCAGCTGGCTGGCTAATTTTAGCCCTCCAGGAGCACACGCGTTTCCTAAGGGCAGCAGGGGAGGGGAAGGGCTGGCAGGCTTCAGAGGAGCTTCCCAAAGCTCAGGGCTAGGTCTCGGGCTGCTCCAACAGCGCAGAAGAAGGATCCTGGGGGCTTTTTCAAGCCTGCCCAGGGAGATGGCACAAGCTGCTGCCCCACAGGCTTCAGAGCTGGAGGGTTTGAGATGGCCCCCACCCACAGCACTCACTGCCAGGACAATGGGGACAGCAGGGCAGGACCTAGGTGGCTGCAGGGGACACAAGGCCGCCATCCCCTATGACTCTGGGGACAGCATCAGGAATAGATCTGCAGGGAGCCTGGGCGCTCCCTTCGTCTCTGGCTGTGGGGAGTCCCAAGGCAAATGCAGCACGATGCCTGGGAGCAGGTGGCAGCTTGAGTCAGACGAGAACTTTATCTGCTACTAGATAATACGTGTAAACAGTCCCAGTTTTACGCAGAAGAAATGAAAACACTTCAAAGCTTGTGCTTTCACAGCTGAGCACCGCGGCCCCCTCACTGGCAGTGCCTCGCCGTGCCCTGCACGGCACTGCTGCTGGAGCTAAGGCAGCGATGCCTTACTGGCACTCAGCTGCTGCTGCTGGAAACCCTTTCCTCTCGCTCTGAAAGCTCCCCTGGAGAATTGTACTCCACAGGCAGGGCTGCCCAGCTCTCCGACTCCAGTTTCCTCCCCACTGACACAGGGAGCCATGCTGGGGATATAAGAACCCGTGTAACACCGTTCCTGAGGATGCCCACATCTGCAGGCTTGGACCTGAGCTCCTGTGGCCAAATGAAGGGAGCTGCCCACCCTTGCAAGGAAGGAGGCCAAGCGGGACCTCCTGGAGCTGCTGGTATTTTGGTTAGCTCTTGAGATGTTGCTCTTCTCTTTTCAGTGTGATTTTAGCCCAAGCCCTCACTGTTGCTGGTTGTCTGTTGTATTTGAGATGTGGATTCGACCTTTACATGATTGATCCCTTTGCAGAGCCTTAGCTCTTCCCCATCTTCCTGACTCTTTTAGCTTAACCTTGTGCTTTGCTGGCTGATAGCAACACAGTAGGGCCAGATCAGACCCCATTTCTCCCTGGTGCTGCTTAGCAATTGCAGGAGTGAGCCAAATCCATGCTGCCTTCCAGCCTAGGAGCTGGAGCACTTCACAAATGTTAATGAATTAAGCCTGACAATGCAGTCGGGTCCCCGGGGGAGGAAGGTAGGATGGGCCCCCACCCTCCAGTTTGGAGGCACAACGGCAGGGCTCAGACGCTCAGAGTGCTGGGTAAGCGATTAGCAATGTGGGAAGAAAGCCCCGGCTCCCACCTCTGAGCTATAATCTTGGAACGCTTGCTCAGTCTAATCCCCCAGGCTATTTTCTGTTGCCTGTTTCCCCTGGGAGCGATACGCTGCCCTGCCCCTGTCTCCCACAGCTCCTCCTGACCTCAGGGGCAGCCCAGCATCTCTGACGGGCTGGGCACCCATGCCCCCTCCCTCACAATTTTGGCCCAGCGATCACTATGCTGAGCAGTCAGGACAAAGCGGAAAATTTCCCCTTCTCCACTGGCCGCATCTCCTGCTCAGTCAAGCCTAACTAAATTACACATCGATCCTCATGCCTTCTGCAAGGATGCCCAGCCCTTTGCTTCTTCACAGGAACGGCTCCCTGGAGCATGTACGTCCTGCCCTTAACCAGCCGGGCGGCTCTAGCTGCTGATTTTTCTGGCCTGGCCTCGAAGGAACGGGCCAAGTGTGGCACTGAGGATGGAAGGTCTGAGGTCTCCCACCGGCTCAGCCCTGTGGCGGTCCCTGGTGCGGGCTGGGCTGCCGCAGCAGCTCTG
>NW_009260182.1:7638841-7644142 GCF_000687185.1 Egretta garzetta | reverse complement strand
CAGCCCTGCCATCCTGCCCCCATCCTGCCCCCAGCACGGGGGTGGCAGGGGCACGGCAAGACCTGGGTGACATTGCGCCGCTGACGATGGCTTGACAGCAACGCTTGCTCGAAAACATCGCTGCGAGAAGAATCCAGGACAGAGCCGCACCGCTGGGACCGGCCCTCCAGCCTGGCATAAGTGACAAGCTCTGCGGGCTCCCCGCCAAGGGCTGCGCTGAGCCGAGCCAGCCCGGCCGGGGCAGACTGGAACCCGGCTGGGGTGGTGGGGAGAGCCGCAAGGCAGCACAGAGGGGCAGCGCTGCAGCCCCGGCTCCCAGCCGAGCCGAGCTGGAGAGGAAGGAGTGGCTGCCTGGACAAAAAAGGGCTTTTTACTGCCAAGAGCTTGCTTGCTGTGAGCCGGCATCCGTTTCGGAGGTGTTACGCTAGTGTGCATCAGTCCTAGGTGGGGAGAAGCGAACAGGCTGTCTCTGGGTGCATCCTACCTCGGTTGGGTGCCTGCCTCCAGTGTGGCAGCAAGAGAAGAGTCCTCACCAGCCCTGGCTTTGCAGGCAGGCTGGGGCAAAGCAGGCAGGGGTACCCCAGAGCCACCGGGGCTGCCCCCGTGGTCAAAACCAGCCTGGTGGGGACATCAGGGCCATGAGAAGCGGCAGTGCTGTCATAGCGCAGTACGGTCTGGGGGCAGCATTAAGTTGTGACGCACTCGGATGGAAACAAGCAGCTGGAAGGGAGACGCTCGGTCGCTGCTTCCCGCACCGTGGGGCTGCACTGGGAGGGATAGAGGGGTCTGCCGTTCTGGGGGTGGGTAGTCAGCTGGACAAGGGATGTTTTAAAAGATGTTACGCAGCTTTCGATGTTGCTGAGTTCAAAGCGTGGGGCAGGGATGGGTGGCTGTGCCCCACTGCCTGCTATCACCGCCTGTAGCAGGGCGGAAGGTGACACACAGGACACTGTCCCCAGGGCAGCCCACCCAACGGGGAAAAAAGTCCATCCCCAAGTCACTCTGCTCTGTGTGCATGCAGGAGCCCCTCTGCAGTGGAGGGGAGGGGGGGGACACGGGGTGTGGGCAGCAGGGTTGGTGTGTGCCAGGTGATGAGTTGTTCTTGAGCATGGGTTGTGTGTGCTGGGCAGGCAGCGGAGGTGGAGGGGGTGCCATGAAGGTGAATAAGGGACCTGACATGGGTACGGTTCCCACTGATCTACGCCCCTGATCTGATGGTACCATTACTATCCGTGCAGCTGGTGGGTCTGGGCGCCTGGGGGACCTGACAGAGCTTTGTGGCTGGGTGTAGCGAAAGATATTTCACTAAGGAAAAGTTGGGAAAAGCCAGCAATTGAGCTCTCGTATTGAAACGCTGCCAGGCTCAGAGAGAGGGAGGATGACTGCAGGGAGGGCGCTTGGTGGCTGTGAAGTCTGTCTTGCAGAATGTCACGCAGCCGTGGCTGATCACAGGGCTGGCAGGAGGAAGGGGAGCCTTGACCTGCACAGGGCATCTTGCAGCGCTGAGAGCCGAGCACTGTGTTGCTTAGCACAGGAACCAGCAGACTGGAAAGGGGACATGCCTAGAAGAGTTATGATCCATAAAAGAGGCACCCCAGAAAGGGCTAAAACCCTCTGCTGGATGCCTAAATTCCTGCCTTAACCCTCCCTCCTCTGTTACTTGAGTGCTGGGCTACAGCCCTCGGTACAGTCCAGTGTGTGCCAAACCTGTGTCCAGGCCAGCTTGCTGCCCGGCTCCCCAGACCGGCACTGGATGCCCCCTCTGGTGTGCTCTGAGCTGGGGAGCTGAAGGGAGAGGTCTTCTCCCTGCCCTGCTTGCGCAGGGCTGTCCCCAGCCGGGCTGGTGCTAAGGCTGGGCTGGAGCGTCAGAGCCACCTGCCTCTTGCCCGTGCAGCTCCCACCCCTCCTGGAGACGTTTGCTAGAGCAGGACGCGGGGACATCCTCTCAGCCTGCTTTCGGGAGGGAGGGCACCGAAAGAAAGATGTTGTTGGTTCAGTTAGAATTCCCACTGGGACAGTATATTCCTAGGTCTCTTCGGTGTTGCGCATGTCTAGGGCAGAGCTGGCTGGCCCTGCGTACTGCAGCAGTGAGCTCATAACCCAGCGATGACAAAAAACCCCAACCACGCGTGGGGTCAGCCGCAGTGGCATGGGGCCAGCACCCTGCTTTCTCTTGAGCAGTGCTTGCAAGTTCAGAGCTGCCAAGAGGTGCTGTCCTTTTGGCCCAGGGGGAATGAATCCACGGAGCAAAGACAGCCTGGAGAGACGAACCTGCTGAGCGATGAAACCAGTGTCTCTGCTCTCTGCTGACGTGGTTGTGAATTAGGCTTCGGGAGCCTGCACAGCCTGTGCTTCCCAGCCGAAACGGTCCGTGCACCACAGAGCCCAGAGTTTAGCAGACTGATGGGTGATGGTACTGCCACGGGACCAGAAAAGTGGGATGGGCTTTGTGGCTGGAGTGCGTCTTCTCAGCTAGGACTTGGGCTGAGTCCATGAGCTTTATTCTTGAGAGTGGTGTCGGCTGGGGGTGGCATTTAGCCAAACAATCTTGGCAGGATTTAAGTGTAGATGGCTTGCCCTCTCAATCCTCCCAGCCCCCCCTGCTTGTCTCTTCACTGTCCCCCCCTCACAGGAAGGCTAAGCAGGCCCTGCTCCCCGTCTCTGAGGTGGGGGTACTTGGCAGCTCCTGCCCACAGCGGGCTTGTGGGATGCTGTCAGGGCTTGTAGCAGGGCGGCTGGAGTCTTTTGAAGCCACAAGGCAGTTCAGCCTTTGAAGTGTGTGCTGACAGTCCCAGAGCCCAGGTTTTTGTAGCATGGTGCTCTGCCGGGCTGTCCTCCGGCACTGTGCCATCCACAATTACTCCCCCAGCATCTTCCGACACCAGCTCATTCACCCAGCAGCAATCCTCCCGCAAGCCCCGCGTGGGGCCGGGGCTTGGGGGGCCATGGTCCCCTCCGGTGCGGTGCCTCGCCCTGCCCTCCACAATCCCAGCTCGGCTGGCTCACATCTCCCTTCCTTGGGGTGCGGAGCTGACCCCAGTCTGTAGTGGCACTGAGCCGGGTGGAAGCCAAGCCACATGTCCCGTCCTGCCTGCTCTTTCCGAGGAGCTTTTCTGCAGTTTCCAGTCCCCCCTTCTCTCTGCCAGTTTTCCAGTCTCCTTTTTGTGTCTGTTGGTTCTCAGCATCTCTCGGCCGTGTCCCTGGCAGTGAGTAAGATCCCTTCCCTTCTGTTTCCCGTGGTGATTCCTTATCATCAACATTGCTCTGAGACGCCTGCTTCTCCCCCTGCTCTGCTCCCAGGTTATGTTCTGCAGGACTTTGGGTCATTTTATTTTTTTTTCCTCCCAGGCTCTTCTCTAAGTCTCTTTGCAACGAGTGCTCCTCTGAATGCCTTGCTGCCAGCCTCCGGCAGGTACCCCCTGCTCACACCTCAGCATGCTGCCCTTCTGGTGCTGGGGCTGCACAAATGGGGCTGGGGTCTAATCTCCTCTCAGGCACTGAGGCTGCGCCCCCTCCCTGAGCCTCCTGTCTTACCAGGAGACCAGTGACCCCCACTTTCTACCTGCAGATCGGGGCGATCCCTTTCATCCTCTGAGAGACAAGCTGATGCTCTGCCAGCGTTTCCCCAACAGGGAAGTGCGGGAGGTCCCTGCTCCATCCTGGCTGCTGCACCTCTCGAGGGAGTGATGGATGTCCCTTCCCCAGACACTGCTGGGGCATGTCTGCTGGCCAGCTTTCCCGGGCCCCTGCATGCCTCCAGTTGTACTTTCTCAGCCACCAGCAAGATCTCTCAGCAGCGGTCTCCAGCCCAGTGATGGATGTTGATAGCTGCCTGAACAGCCTGTGCAAGACTAGATTATTTTCCTCCAAGGATGATGTCTTCCAGATCTTGCTCCAAAGCCCTCTGCAAGCGCTGTGTTGAAACCCTCTCCAGAGCCTCCCCGACTGCAGAGCTGTACTGAGCACTTCTGGCTTGCACCCAGCTCAGACCAGACAAATGTTTGGGAGCAGAGCCCTGGAGCATCCCAGATGCAGGCAGCGTGTCCTGCCTTGCTCAACTTGGCAGTGTTTGGGCCGGCAGGGAGGGCAGGGTGCTTAGGGGGTGCTGGGGAGGAGGTAGGCACAGGCCACAGCCACCCCAAGCAGCAGCAGCCCAGCAGTAGGCAAACACCCATCCTGCCTTGACCAGCTGTGAGGTCCTTTGAGGTCTTAATGAATGACAGTGTGCTGGTGTCTCTGCAAGTCCAGGGCCAGCACCCTGCTGAAGTCTCTCCTGAAGCTTAAGTGTGTTCCCAAGCAGCCTCCTATGGGAACATCACATTGCTGGGGAGCACTGGCTCCTGCCACAAGCCTGCCTCAGCCAGCCCAGGATAGGCAGCCGACAGCAGGGAGGTTGCTGGCTGTGGTGTGTCGTGGCACGGAGCTGCTGGAGCCACTGGGGCAGGCTGAAGCCCCACCGAGCAGGGTGCAGGCATGTACCATCGAAGTCTGGCCCAAAGGTTTTCTCTCCTGGGGCTTGGGTAGCCTGAAGGCCACTCCTTTGGCCAGCCTGGGACAGCCTGGAGCAAGGAGAAGTGGATCTCCCAAGGGACTGGAAGTGTTTGGTGCATCTTGCTGTCATGCTGCTAATGCTGTGCCACTGTTGCAGGCAGGCAGAGAGGGAGGGGAGGCGAGGGGAGACAGGCAGGGCCGTGCCCAAGCACCGTGCCCAAGGGTGTGTGTGGGTTTGCAGGTCCTGTGGTGCCCAGGAGAAGGTACCTGTAGCCCTGAAACTAGACCAGCCAGCTGTCCAGGCCAGGCCAGGGCTGGACCAGGGTGAACTGGACTGGGGCTGTCTTAACCTCCAGTGCCCCTGAGCTGGCCTGGTGTGCCCTCTCCATCCCTGGAGCAGCTCCCTTGACCTGGCACCACCCCCCTGTTGATCCCAGACTCTTCTCTCTGCAGGCGCTGTATGGCTCCATCAAGAACGAGAAGCTGCAGTGGGCCATGTGAGTATCCCTCCTGGGGGATGCTGCTGCCCGGAGCAGGGCCACCCTGCCAGCACGGGGGTGGGGGGGGCTTCCTTGCCCCTGCTGCCCTCCCTGCTGGAGCATCGCCCTGCCCTAGAGGTCCTGTCAGCTGTGATGCTGCAGGGCTGAGAGGATGTGGGATGGGATCAGTTGAGATGGGATGGGGTTGCTTGGCGAGCTGCGGAGGCAGCGTGCCCTGGCTACCCTCAGCACCTCGGTGGGGACCTCTTCCCCGGCACGCTGGGGGGAGGCCAGCGCCCCGCAGCTTTGGCGCTGCTTTGTGCCTTGGCAG
>NW_009260182.1:7632725-7638617 GCF_000687185.1 Egretta garzetta | reverse complement strand
ACCCGGGGCCTGCCCGGGGCCCCCCTGCCGCAGGCTGCCCACACCCCTTTGCTGGTGGCTCTGAGCCCTGTAGCCTGGCTGCTGCCCTGAACGAGTGGGGGCTGCAGCCTGGGTCTCTCTTTGAGGGGGTTTCCCTCTAGACCCTCTCTCCTTGCCAGCTCTGTGAGCCTGTACACTGTGGCTCGTCGGCTTGGGCAGCATCAGTCAGCCCTGTCCAAAAATGCTCCTTGCTCCCTGAGGCAGGCAGGACCCCCTACCCTGAGCCAGCAGCAGACACTCCCATGCTTTTCAAAGGTCCAGGCAGCACCTCAGCTGTCGGCCTAGAGGGGCAGGGACACAGAGGCATGACTGGGATTGGGATGCTCTCTAGTGCTGATGGGAGACTGCTCAGCCTGGTCTGCCTCTCCTGGCCTCCCTTTCAGAAGCCAGGCTTAAAAGTGGCACCGGCAAGTAGGAGGCTTGGTATTTGCTTTCGCCAGCAAGGTAACAAAGCCTTTCCCCACCCAAATCTGTGCCTGGCAGAGATGAGGAGGAGCTGAGAAAGTCCCTCTCGGAGCTGGCAGACCCCAACCCTAAGTCCATCAAGCGCATCAGCAGCTGCAGTAACCCCTTTCTGGACTTCTCCCAAGACTCCAGCATCGCCACCTACAAGCACGGACTGTTAGTGCGCAAGATCCACGCTGATCCCGACTGCAAGAAAAGTAGGTGCCTGGGGAGCCCATGGGAGGGACTCGGTGTGAGGGGGCACTGGCAGGCTCCAGCAGCCCTATTCGGGAGTGGTACCTGATGTCTGACTAGCATCAAGCCAGCCCCCTGCACCCTTTCTGTCTGGCTGTACCAGGCACAATTCAGTCCCCAGACTGGGGAGCCTGAAAGCCTCTCCCTGCCCGCACACCCCCACCATCAGGACTGGGCAGAGGCTGGGACGGCAGCAGGCAGTGCAGCCCTTGCCCGTGGCACTGGGAAGGGGGCAGGCGGGGAGGTGGGGTGGGCTCCCTGGGGCATGTGCCCTTGCCGCAGGATGGTGGGGATGAAGGAAGGTGTCCTGTGGTGCAGCAAACAAGCCACACAGCAGGCTGCTGCGGGTTGGGCACTGCCAGGCACGTTCACCGTTTCCACCGTAAAATCCCCTCTAAGCCCTGGCTGTCTAATGCCGCCTTGATCTGCTTAGATGCAGCCGCCCTCCAAAGCCAGCATTACCTGGTGGGCAGCACTGCCTCTGCCCCAGCCCCGAGCAGGGAGGCAGTGGTGAAGCTGAGCGTGAGCGGCGAGGCGGGCTTTTCAGCAGCACCATCTGCCAGCCACGCGGCCAGCACGGGCTCAGGTGCGCGGGGACAGTCCTGGCGTGCTGCCCGTCCCCGGGGTGGGGTGACGTGCACCGTGGCAGGGCTGTCTGGAGGAGGATGCGGGGGGGTGCCTTTACCCAGCTCAGGGCTGATGTCTGGGCTGCTCTCTCTTCCCTGGCAGCACCCCGAGGGAAGCGCGGCTGGAAGCCCTTCCACGCCATCCTGAAGGGGATGATTCTCTACCTGCAGAAGGTAGGCAGCAGCGTGGCCGCCTATGTCCATGCCAGGGAGAGGGATTGTCCCCAGCCCAGGGTTGGGGGTCACAGCAGTCCCCACAGCAACAAGTGAGGGGCTCCATCACATGGCATTGCAAAGCCTGGCCTAAGCAGACTCAGCACCATGCCTGCTTGAGCCATTGCTTGGGGACCTGGTGGCAGCCCTTTTCCCAGGGTGCTTGGGCTCAGCCTGGGCAGCAAAAGCGGCTGCTGCCTGAGGGCTCTGCGCGTAGGGGCTTGGCTGGGCAGAGAGGACACACCCCCTGGGGGGATTGGACCGCAAATTCAGTCTCCTGCAGACACACATGCTGCCCAGCTGTGGGGCAGGGGGGAACAACCACTACGCTGCTGCCAAGCCCACACACCCGGGCTGTGCAACCTCTCCCCGGGGGTATAGCACAAGCTGGCGGCAGAGCCTGCGGCACTCTGGTGGAGGGTGATGTCCAAGTGTCACCGCTGCAAGCACTCGCTTGCAGTCCCTGTGGCCTGGTAGAGCTGGCTCATGGTGGGGCACATCTCTAAGTTGGCTCTGAAACGCCCTGTGATTCGCAGGAGGAGTATAAGCCAGGGAAGGCGCTGGCGGAAGAGGAGCTGAAGAACGCTATTAGCATCCACCATTCACTTGCCACACGGGCGTCTGACTACAGCAAGCGACCCAATGTCTTCTACCTCAGGACAGCTGACTGGAGGGTCTTCCTCTTCCAAGCACAGTGAGTCGCCCAGGGTCACCAGCGGGGCCCCACGCTGGGGCGCAAGGCCTTATCTGGCTGGGGTGGAGGCTGGGATGGGGCTCAGGGCCACATTGCTCTCTCCTGTCCTGGCCCTTTCTGGAAGGAAAGGGACCTGGTGTCAGTGCTGTGCTTTGCCCAGCTCCTCTTCTTCCCACCCCGACGGGCTTGCAATGGCCCGAGTCGCTGGGAGCAGAGCCCCAGGTGCTGTGGCTGGCCAGGGCCGGGCCTGGGGGACATGGATCTCGTCTGCAGGGCAGGTCCCTCTGCCTGTGACATGGATAGTGCCCCTTTCAGCCCCTCTGTGGTTTGGTCTTTCTCCCCAGGAACCCCGAACAGATGCACTCGTGGATCACACGCATCAATGTAGTGGCAGCCATGTTCTCCGCACCCCCCTTCCCCGCGGCCATCGGCTCTCAGAAGAAGTTCAGCCGCCCGCTGCTGCCCAGCTCCTGCACCAGGCTGTCCCAGGTGGGCCGTGGCATGTGGACAGCATGGGACAGGCTCCTGGGTCTGCTGGTGGTCCTGTCCTCTGTGGAGGGTCACGTGGCGCCACGTGCCCTGCTGCCTCCCAGTGGGGTACAGGGCTGAGGGAGCATGGCCGGGGAGAGCAAGGGGGCGCTGAGGTTGGGGGCAGGCGGCGAGGTCTCGTTCCTGGCAGCAGGGACAGGAGACAGGAGACGGAGTCAGACCTGGAGGAGAACGTGGTCCCATACCAGGGCTTGCAGGGTCCTGCCAGGGCCAGGACCTTGAAAGACAACCAGCCAGGGGGATTAGCTGGCGCTCGTGCATGCCAGGACAGTTATTCATAGAGCAGAAAGGATTAAAAAAACCCACCAGCCTAGTTTTAGAGGGGATTAAATTATTCTGCTTTAAGACTGCAGCCAGACCCCTGCGAGGTGGGAGCAGATTGCCCCCAAGGGCCTGTGCTTTTGCCTGCCATTTAAAAAAACCAAACCAAACCAAAAAACAAAAACCACAAACAGCAAACCCAGGAGCAGAAGCTGAGATTCTGGCTGGACCTAAGAGGGGAAAAAACCTGTTCTGGCCCCGGTTGGCTCACACTGCTGGGGAGGCAGAGCAGAGGGCAGAGTTGGACACTGATGTGGTGCCACCCTTCCCCAGGAGGAGCAGGTGAAGAGCCACGAGACCAAGTTCAAGACAATGTCAGCAGAGCTGCTGGAACATCGCTCCTCGCTGCCCGAGAAGAAGGTGAAGGGCAAGGAGTACGAGGAATTGAAGCAGAAGGAAGAGTACCTGGAGTTTGAGGTGAGCTAGGATACCCCCCGTGCCACTGTTGTGCTCTGGGACCATGAGTATTCCCCCCCCTCCCAGCCCCAGGTTGCTGGCTGGGGTGGAGGGACCATGAGCATCGCCCCCCCCGCCCTGGGATGCAGGCTGGGGTGGAGGGACCATGAGCATCACTCCCCCGCCCTGGGATGCAGACTGAGGGGCAGCCCCCAGCTTGCCCAACCCCTCTCTCTGCTGCACTGTGCCCCCCAGAAATCCCGCTACGGCACCTACGCCATGCTGCTGCGGGCCAAGCTGAAGGCCGGCTCCGAGGACCTGGCAGCATTCGAGTCCACCCTCTTTGACGCAGCGGGTGGGGAGGACGATGGCTTGAAAAAATCCCGCTCCAGCCCCTCACTCAACGCAGAGCCCTCTGGCATGGCCACCAAGGTGAAGCGCAATGTCTCGGAGCGCGCTGGCCGCCAGCCCCCCAGCCACCCCCAGAAGTCGTAAGCAAGGGGCATCAGCCGCCTGCACTGCAGCTCTGTTCCTGCCCCCCCGGCGCCGGGATGGAGGCCACGTGCCTGCTGAGACCCTGCATGAGTCCATCCATCTGCGGCACAAGCTGGGGCCCTTCGCCGGCCACCAGCACTAGCCAGGCATGGCCATGGCCCCTCCGCCGGAGATGATGGCAGAGCGGGACCGTCCCCAGTCCTTGCCCACGGAGCTGCCTGCACCGTTGGCCCCGTCAGACTCATTTCTGCCCCTCCTTGTCCTGCGCTTGGCTGCAGGACCCAGTCCCCCCGCCCTGGGCAGGGGGGCATGACTGAAACTCACCCACTGGGCTCAATTCTTCAGTGGTTTAAAAAAAAAAAAAAAAACAAAAAAAAAAAACCACAAAAAAAAGACAAAAATGCAGCAAAACAAAGCCAGCGGCCGCTTCTCCAGCTCCGTTGTGCCATGGGGGGGGCAGACAGGAGGGGGCCAGCCCTGGCATGACCCCTCTCCTGGGCTGGTGGCCAGGGGAGCCAGGGAGATGGCACCTGGCCCCCTCCCTGCCACCTCTGCACCCTCCCCGCTTTCTTACAACTTTTGAACGGTTTTTGTGATACAGTTTTGCACTTTTTAGTATCAGATCGAGCTGACCACCAGGGAGGGGTTTTTGGGGCTACTTTTGATGCTTTTTGGGAACTGTTTGAAAAAAAAACAAAACAAAACCACAAACCCAGCCATGTCCTGTAGGCACTGCACTCTGAAGGGAGGAGGTTTTTACATGGATTCAGGGGGGATCACTCAGCCCTCCCTGCTCTGCTGTAGCAAGCTGAGCATGGGCTCCTCTGTCTGTGTTGCTGCCTGTATCCCAGCCCAGCTCTGGCACCAGCAAGCCTTCGGAGAGAGACAGGCCCGTGGCCACCGGCACTGAGGAGGCAGCCTTGGGAAGGCAGCACCCACTGCTGCGCTCGTGGCTGCATGGGGGGGGGCGGCAAGAGGGCTGATGTGCCGGTGCTTCATGACCCCCCTGGCAGCCTGGACGGTCCCCGTTTGTGCTGCCGGGGTGTGCTGGGTACCAGTGTGTACCACCTCCTGGCTGGGGGAGGTGAACCTCAAAGCCAGGGTTGACTTGTGGCTCCCTGCTGCCCTGTGGGGCTGGTGCAGGCTGGAGCCAGCTTTCTTTCCCATGCTGCTTCTCCAAAGCACGGCTGGGGCCTTGGAGGCTGCCGGCAAAGCCCCGTCCTCAGCGCTGCGAGGTCCTCATGCTGCAGCAGCAGTGGTGTAGCCCCTTCCTTGGCCATGGGCTCCCTCCTCTCCAAGGGGAGGAGCAGGCTGGGGCAGCCCCTGCCACCCCAGCGTGGGCTGGAGGATGCTTATCTGGAGCAGGGTGCTGGTGGTGGAGCGCGGCTGCAGGAGCACCCAGGGTGTGCAGGGAGGGCTCCGGGGACAGCGGAAGGGCTGCAGGCAGGGGCTGTCACACGCGCTGTTCTTGGCTGCCCGGGACCTGGCTGGTTTCAGCACTGACTTTGCGAATGTGTCAAACTTTTTATTCTGCTCTTTTGAGTCTATTGCAAAAAAAAAAAAAAAAAAAGAAGAAAAAAAAAAAAGAAAAAAATATAATCCACCCTTGCCCCAGGCGGCTTGGGGGGAGAAAAACCTTTGTACAGCTTCTTCTCTCGGTTACTGAAGTAAAACTCGCTCTTCACTTCTTGTGTGCGCTGTGGTTTTTCCCCCTGGCTGGGGACAGCCCCGGCACGGAGGGGTGCTGAGGAGGGGCTGGCAGCTGCCTCCTGGCTGCCGGACTCCCAGCCCCAGGCAGGGCTCGGGGGGGTTAGCACCCTGCCCGCTCAGGGCTGGGGCTGGAGAGAGGGAGGGCAGAGG
>NW_009260182.1:7631837-7632199 GCF_000687185.1 Egretta garzetta | reverse complement strand
TGGCCCCTGCGGCTGCTGGCTGTGCGGCAGCTCGCCCCCTGGCCCCGGCTTCAGGGCCAGCGCGGATGCCTGCTCCTCCTCCACCGACTCACTGCCGTAGGCACTGTCTTCCTTCAGCTCTGCAAAGCAAGCCCCAGGTGCTGTCAGCCATGGGGGTTTCGGGGGGGAGCAGCAGGGACCCTCCCCAGCCCCACATTCCCTGTACCTGTGCTTTGCAGCTTTTCCAGCGCCTCTGTTTTGTGGAGCATCCTCACGGCCTTGCGGAGCCCCATGGAGTCCAGCGCCTCCAGCAGCCCCCCCAGGCTGCCCCCGGCCAGCTGCGGAGAGAGGGCACTGAGCGGGGCCGGCGGGCGCGCGGGGGG
>NW_009260182.1:7629259-7631297 GCF_000687185.1 Egretta garzetta | reverse complement strand
CCTGTGGCAATGGCGCTGCCTGTGCCCTGCCTGCCCGTGCCCCTGCATGGGGGGCTTGGGGCTGGTGCTGCGCTCCACGGCCAGGACTGGCTCCCCCAGCTCCATGGCCAGCTCCTGCTCCTCGGGGTCAGCATCCGTGTCGCTGGCCTCTGATGAGGATGGGCTGATGGGCTCGTCGTTCTCGCACAGCACATCTGCCCCTGTCAGGGAAGGGTAGACTGAGCCCCCCGAAGGGCAGGTCGGCCCAGGACACAGGGGTCTGCTCTGTGCCCGGGCACCCCCCAGCACGGGCAGCCGGGGCTGCGGGGAGGGGAGAGGGCAGTGCCTTACCGGCCTTGAGGAGCAGTTTGGTGAGGGTGGGGGAGCCCAGGCCGGCAGCCAGGTGCAGGGGGGTGTTCTTGGCGAAGGTTGGACGGTTGACATCTGCTCCCAGCTATGAAGAAAGGCCCGAGGCTGTGAGGATGGGCTGCCTGGGCACTGCCCCACCCCCCACGAGGACCCCCAGGGCCCCAGGGGAGGCTGCACCCCAGCCCCATTCCACGGCCACCAACCCACCAGCAGCCCCCTACCTTCTTCACCAGGTGGGTGGCCATGTTCAGGTTCTCCATCTCCACAGCCAAGTGCAGCGGGGTCCTCCCACCCTGCCTCTCCACCGCATTCACATCTGCTCCCTTCCTGACCAGCAGGTCCAGGCAAGCCAGGCTCTTTGCCTTCACAGCCAAGTGCACAGGCAGGAGGCCTGCAACAGGGGGAGAGGCTCAGCAGCCCTCCAGCTGAGCCCGTGACAGTACCACCGGGTTCCTGCCCGTTGTCTCCCAGCCCTGCTCACCATGGAAGTTGGGCAGGTGGAGCAGGTAAGGGGCAGCTGAGCCCAGGTGGGCCAGCAGTGTCCTCAGCATCTCTTCATCACCAGCCTGGAGCGCCAGGTGCAGCAGGGAATTGCCGTAGCGGTCCAGCAAGGTGGGGTCAGCACGGGCTTGCAGCAGGAGCTGGACCACTTGGGGCTGCTTGGTGATGACTGCCAGATGCAGCGGCGTCTGCAGGACAGCAGCACCCCCTCAGCAGCGCTCGCAGGAGCCGAGTCCCACAGCACTGTTCTTGCCAGAGAGGCTGCACTGTGCTCAGCCCTGCAGCCTCCCCCAACGGGAGCAGTAAGAGCCCCCGGAGTCAGGAAATGGGAGCGAGCCCCAGGTAGAGGAGAGCTGGCTGCTCTGGGAAACGTGTACCTGCTGCAGGTTGTTGGAGATGTTGATGACCTGCTGGCTGGGGATGGTAATAATGACCTCGATCAGCTGCTTGATCACAGCCGTCTGCTCATGGATAATAGCGAGGTGCAAAGGCCTGCAGAGAGAGTAGGATGGCCCCGGCTCAGCTCCACGCTTCTCCAGGTCCTCCCTGCCACCTCCCATCCCCTAGAAGCCCTCATAATGGCCCTGACAGCCAACAAGGCTCCCACGCTCTCCCACCAAACCCCTCGTGTGCTCACGTGTCTCCATTCTCGTCCTGCGATGCAGCCAGGTGCCTCTGGACCGCCAGCAGCATGCGGGGGTCAGCAGTGACTGAGTAGTCGAGCAGGGCATGGGCATTGCGACGGGCCAGCGCCAGCACCCACAGCTGGCAGACCTGGGCTGGGGGGCAAAGCAGGACGTCACTTCCAGGAGCAGCAGCCCCATCCACCCTCCTGCATCCCCCCCTGAGCACGGAGGAGAGCAGCACCCGGCCCTGAAAGGTCCCCAACCTGTGCCACCTCTCCTGAGCGATGTCCCCCAGCCCTCGCTCCAGCCCAGCCCTCTCCTACCGTGCTTCTGCAGCTCCTTGCAGTACATGCTCTCCGCAGGCGCCTGCCTGTCGCTCCTGGACCCCTCCGCCTCGGGGCCCTTCATCTGCACACCCCCCTGGTAGCCCCCCACGGGGTGGGGGCCAGGCGAGTAGATGCTGTTGTAGGTCAGCCCAGGGGAGTAGGGGAAGCTGAGGTTCCCACCTGAGGAGCAAGGGGGAGGACGGGTGAGGCCAGAGGGGAGCGGGGCTGCCCCAGGGC
>NW_009260182.1:7627408-7629021 GCF_000687185.1 Egretta garzetta | reverse complement strand
TGTTTGGCGCTCCCTCTCCACTTCTTCCTTATCTGGGGGGAGAGAGAGGTAGCGGGGTGAGTGGCAGCCCCGGTGGCGGGGGGCACGCCAGCCTGCCCGGGGGGTGCTCACCTTCCACCACGGGGTAGTAGGTGAACTGCTTGGAGTCGCTCACGTCGCCCCCCCGCTTCCGCTTCAGCTGCAGGAAGACGGTGACAGGACCGCCCCCCCCTGCCTGGGGGCATGGCAGGATGCCCCCCTGCCTCCCCCATACCTGCTTGTGCACATCAGTGGGGGAGAAGTCCCCAAAGGCCTGCCAGCCGTTCTCGTCATCCTCGTAGAAACGCACCTCAATGTCATCTGGGGAGAGAAGGGGCGCTGGCACCACTTGTCTCCCCGCCTCGGCCAGACTGCAGGGACACGGACCCCCGGCCACCCAGGGGCCCCAGATTTCTCCCACCACAGCCCCTCCAGAAGGTTTCGGCTGGAGGGAACAGGTTTTACCTTTCTGAACTTTATCACACAGCAAGTAGACCTCGTCCCCTCCCCGCACTGAGCCTGCTGTCTTATCCATCCGTGAGATCTTCAGGTTGGAAGCTCCTGGGGACTCTGCAAAGCGAGAAGAGACGCTGGGAGCTGCCGTGGCAGACAGAGCATCCCTCACCTCCTTACCCCGTCTTGCCCTGTCCCCTCCCCGGCCTGGTCCCATGCTCACTGCTGTCATGGATGGGGTCCGAGATGACGGGCTGGAGGGCTAGCGTGAAGTTCCCGCTGCTGTCACGGAGGTAGGCAGTGAAGCGCAACCGCACGATGCTCAGGTCCATCACTTTCTTCAGCTCCTTTGCCTCCAGCTCGATCTCACGCAGCTCCGCTTCTGCCGGGGCAGGGGTAGATGCCATCGTCAGGCTGGGCAAGGGGACAGGGCTCCAGGTCCCCCTACCCATCCCTCACCAGGACCCCTGTCACCCCACAGGGGATCCCTGCTCCCCCTGGGGCACCGAGTCCCACCGTGCCCCCAGGCTGCCCTCACCTGTCAGTAGATGGCTCCTGTTGCGCATCTTCTGCTGCTTCAGCTTTTCCTTCATGATCTCCATCATGTTCTTCTTGGTGACGTGGAGCACACCGAGGTTGCTGAACCTGGAGGAGAAGAGGGATCCCACTGGAATCTTGGGAGCGCCCTGGCTGGGAGCAGCCAGCCTTGGGGGGGCGCACAGGCTCCCGTGTGCTGAAGGGAAGGAGCTGAGCAAAGCAGAGAGTGGTGCCGCTCAGGGCAGAGGGGGCTCAACGTGTGCAGAGCAAAGAGGAGCAACTGCAGAAGGGAGGGAAGAAGCCCAGAAAAGAGGTGGCTGGGAAACTCCAGGCTCCCACAGGTGACTAGGCCAAAGCGGGGGACCAGGAGGGCTGTAGGCCAGAGGGATGCAGATGGGACCAGGCTGAGCCAGCAGCTGGGGCTGGATTTACAAGAGCTGCAAGAAACTTCATATGCAGCAGTGAAACGCATGCAGCTCCGGCCCCTCCTGTCCTGCTCCAATAAAAGACCCTGGGAAAACACCCTCTTCTCCAAACCAGGCTGCCGGGCCAGCAGTGCCAGGGCACACGGCCAACTGAGCAGCCAGGCGCTTGCCCGCTCACTG
>NW_009260182.1:7625421-7627207 GCF_000687185.1 Egretta garzetta | reverse complement strand
CTGCCTCAGCAGCTGCCTGGGCAGGGAGCCGCCTGCCAGCGCTGACCGAATAACCCCGCCACTCAGGCTGGATGCAGATCTCATCTGCAAAGCCGGGGAGCTACAACGCCGAGGACAGAAGCTCAAAACAAGCCGCACATGCCGGATACAGAGCTGGGCAAAATGCTCAGGGGACAGAGCTGTACCGATGGCCTCGTCTAAACCCGCTCCTGGCCCCATCCAGCAAACCCAGCTCCTGAATGCACTAACCCTCCTCTTCTCCCCAGTCCATAAGCTGCAGACAGCCCCCCAGCCACCCCGTGTAGGCAAGAGGCCACCCTGGGTCTCCCTCCACACGCACTGAGCTGTCATGTCCTTGGGTCCCACGATCGCAATGCAATTGCCAGCCTCATTGCACTGCTTTCCCACCAGGCTGTGGGCATGCACACGGGGAGGGTCACTGTGTGTCACCAGGTCCACCTCAATCCGGGCCATCCCTGTATAGTTGCAGATCTGCGGGGAGAAAGGAGATGGGAGTCAGATACAATATCCCGGGAGCCTGCAGGACTCTCCACAAACCCCTGCTATTCCTCCCCACGGCCACCACCCCTCCTGCTGCAGCCCTCCCATCCCTCCAGAGCCAGGAGACGCGCAGAGCTTAAGGTCACGTTCTTCCTTCGAGGCACCCTCCCGGTGCTCGCACACACTGGCTGAGGATGCTGCCCCATTCCCTCCCCAGGGCAGCGCTCACCTTGACAGTGGGATAGGTCTTGCGCCCCTTCTCGCTGGATGCTCCCGGCAGCCCCCCATGTGAAGGGCCCTCGCAGCCGTACCGAAACCGGAATCCCCGCTGCAGAGGCAAAGAGAGAGTCAGCCAAGGGTGGCCCACACCCGATGCCGTGAGAGCAGGGGGTGACAGCTATGCCTGCCCTTACCTGGGTGACGTCCTTACCTGCTTTGGCTGCTCGATGATGACAAGGTAGGGACCTTCCACTGAAGGAAGAGAAACACGGGATAACCAAAGCACCAGTGAGAAACACAGTGCATGCTCCCAGTAAGGGTGCTGGAGGTACGGGGACGGTGCTGAAGATAAACTGACCCCTGTCTGTCCCATAGGGGTACTCAGGGCCCCCGGCCCCTGTGCTGTCAGGGCCCGGCCAGGAGCAGCAGTCAGAGCAGCAGGGAGAGGAGGGAAGGGCCAGAGGATGCTCTGGCACTCGGGGAGCGGGGAGCCCCCGGGGACCCATCACAGCCCAACCTCAAGTCCCTGGTAGACAGAGCAGCAGACCCAGACCAAACAGTCCCCAGCCCGGTGGCACGGGCAGGGATTCCCAGCCAGCCCACAGTGGGGCCAGCGGGGACACAGCCCATGGTGCTGCTGGGAACTACGAGGCGTGAGTCAGCCCGCCGGGAAACCCCACTGCAGCCGGGGACCCCCAGGAGGGCACAGCCAGAGGGGCCCTTACCTGTCTGCATCAGGGGCTCCTTCTGCTCCATCATGTGGGATACGAAACCGAAGTCATAGTCAACCCCATCCAGGCACTGGGTGACAGGAGGGAAGATGAGTGTTTTGGGGCTGGAACCCCCAACCGCCCTGGGGGACGGGCACAGTCCCCACCTCCCACCCGGGGCGGGGGGCAGTCTGGCACAAACTCCCATCGCCCAGCTTTTTGGGGGAGGGCAGGCACAGATCCCCCGCCCCTCCTGGGGAAGGGGGGTGGGCAGGTGCGGACCCCTCACAGACCTCCCCCCCACTTCCCACCCCAGTGGCACCTGCAGACCCCGCACTGCCCGCCCTGGGGTGGAC
>NW_009260182.1:7624380-7624696 GCF_000687185.1 Egretta garzetta | reverse complement strand
CGGGCCATAAGCGCGGTGGCAGCCGCTGGGGCCTCCCAGGTCCCCACCCTGCATCACCTCACCTTGATGATGCGCCTCCCGCACAGGGATGTCTCCTCCAAGCCCCCCTGGATGCAAAGCGCTGCCCCAAAGCCCGGCGTCTCCCCCCTGGCCAGGGGAAGCTCCCCGGGACTCTGCAGACCGAAGGAGGCGCATGGCACCCTCTCACCAGGCACCCAAAGGGGTGCTTTCCCACTCCCCCGCTGTCCCAGTTTCCACTCACAGGACAGCCCCTGCATCCTTCCTGTGGAGGTGGCCTCAGCGGCGTTTGGCATCC
>NW_009260182.1:7621304-7624356 GCF_000687185.1 Egretta garzetta | reverse complement strand
GCATCTGGTTTCAAAGCAGGAGCAGCAGCCCCAGAGTCCCCCCATGGGAGCATCTCCCGCCACCCCAGCACCCGGCGCCGCATGGTCCCTGCTGACCCCAACAAGGCACGGCCAGCAGCAAGGCCCCTTCCCCGCCACCAAACAGCACTCACACCTTCCTACTCACCGGGGAGGAAGAAGCTGGTCTCAGCAACCCATCCAGCCCCAGCATCGCGCGGGGACTGCTGGCTACCGCAGACTGGTGTCCCACTGGGGTCAAGGTCTGTCTGACCACGGGAAACCACTGGAGACTTCTAGCAAAGGGGCAGGATCAGAGCAGAGCCTCCAGGCACGCTCTCTTGCTCCACATTTCTTCTCCTCGCTAAGCAATGGAAAGAAAAAAAGTAGAAAAAAACCCCATATCTGACTCCGCGGTGCCCTCATACCATGAATTTCTGAATCAGTGGTTGCTGCAGGTCCCGCTCAGGGGATTTTGGGTGTGTGGGAGAAGAGGGGAAGGAAGGGGATTGTTCAACCCGTGCGTGACTCATATTCTTCAGAAGCTGAAAAGAGCCTTTTCAAGGAGATTTTCCAGCCACTCAGGTCCTCCAAAGGGGCTGCCCTATGGCCCCAGGCCTAAGGTTTTGCCCATCTGGCCTGCCACCTGAGCCCAGCCGAGCTCTGGCAGCCCCTGCCCAGCCTGCCTGTGCGATGCAGCCTGGACAGCGGTGCAGCCCGGGACGTGAGGTCCAAGGGACTTGTACGTGCAGCAGGAGGTGCAAGTAGGGTGAAGGTGGAGATCCAGCTCTGTGAATCAAGGCTGGACCTCCATCCTGCTGTTCTACGGGGGCTTCCACAGGCCTGGGAGCACAGACACAACCCCCGCTGGCCTGTGGGAAGCAGCACACGCTGCCTGCTGTCAGGATCCTGCTGGACATCCCACCTGGGCAGCCTCAGCCTGCCACCACCAGCCAGACACCTCATCTGCTGGCACAGGTTTCCCAGAGGGGTGAAGGAGGGGACAAACATCCCTCCTCAGTGTGCTGGGAATAGCCACCTCAAGCCCTAACCCGCTGAGCCTGGCTGAGGGAGCCCAGGCCCAAAGGTGCTGGAGCAGAACAGACTGTGCCCCTTGAACAGCTCCCCTTCTCCAGTGCCATCAGCCCCATCCCCTCCACAGGGGTTTTCACAGCTCGCTCATCGCTGCCCTGGACACTTCCACTTGTTGCAGCAAACAGCATGACTAAGGAACATCATGGGGTTGCGCCTGTGTCTCCCCAGCCCGCGCAGCTCTGGCTCACTTGGGAGGTTGCTGGCCACACGCCTGCGCACTTGCGCAGCGCGCGTTAGAGGAAGCCCACCTTGCTTCTCGAGCAGAGCTGGAGCACCGTCGCCCACTGCCTTGCTCCTGGAAGAGCAACCTCGGGCAACCTCAGACTGCTCTCAAGGTAAGTCCTGCCTCCTGTGCTGAGCAGCCGTGCCCCTCAGGCCCCTAGGACCCTGGGTTTCCCCTAGGAGTGTAGCACACTTGGCTTTTATCCCCCACGCATCCTAGAAGGGGACCTGTCTCACCCTCCTGCCATCAGTAGCATCCCCTGCTCCGTGGTACCCAGTGCTTCTGGCCTGGGCCCTGGGCTTGCACACACACCACAGGGCCCCCCCTTTGCTGGGCTAATTCCTCCCCATCTTCAGACCTTCCTAGGGCTCAGGAAGGATTCTGCAGGCATCGCTGGGAATGGGGGGAAGGATCAGCAAACCGACTGCGATGCACTGCCCGGCACCAGCTCCCTGCCCCGGAGCGCAGCGCTGCCACAACACCCTTGCTGGATGGCACAGCCTCCCCGTGCCAGCCAGACTGCTTCAATTAGGGGCCAGCTGCCGGCAAGCGGCGCAAGTTAAAGCCTTTCTTCCATGCCTGCAGCTCCTTGAACGTGACCTAGTAATGCAGGTGCTATTTTCTTTCCTCCCGTGACAGCCGGCTGACTTGCAGAGCCGATGCCCTGCGGGCGGGAGGGAAACATCCATCCGTCTGTCTGCGGCGGGAGTGTTTAAGCAGCCACGGGAAAGGGTGCTCCAGAAACGCAGGAGGCAGCACGAGCGTGGCTCTGCTCCGAACCGCCCTGGTGTACAGCTGACATGTTCCAGCCACCCAGCTGGCTGCTCCTCTAACATACTATTCCCTGCACATTTTGTTTCCCCTGGGGCCTGCTAATGCCTGCAAATGATGGCCCTAAATACCTGACCTTGCTTTCTGCACAAATCCTGTGCTCTGCTCCATCCCAGGCGTCCCAACAGCTGCTGACAAGGGTCTGGCAAGAGGCTGCTGAGGCCCTCTCGCACAACATTCACAGGGACTTTGTTCTGAAACCCTTCCTGGAAACCGAGTCCTTGACCTGCAAGTGTGGCAGAGAGAAATCCCCTTTCCCTGAAAGCTGTCCAAGCCTTCCCCTCCCTGACAGCCTGCCCCTGAGCACTGAAGCCATTCGTATCTCTGCATAAAATGCTTTTACTCCCACCGTGGCTATCAAGTTGGTTTTGGCAAACCCCAGCCACCCACTGATCTTCTGGTTTTCTCCTCTAGGGCCTGTAAATCAGCTGCTTTGCTGTTGTGTTATGAACCATCGGCTACCGTTGTGTTTCTGTGCACCCTCAGAAAACCCCTCTCAGCACCAGCCAGGCATTTGCTGTCTCTCACTCTCCCTGGTTTCCCCTCTGCCCATGGTATCGCTACTGCGTCGGCGTTCACGGCTCCATTTGGGGTAGAGCTAGCTGGGCCTGCGGGCACAGGTCTCTTCCCCTCGGGGTGGGCAGCAAGCCAGCCCTGCTCGCGGCGCAGGCAGGGATCGGGGCGTGGAGGGAGAGCCGCGGGACAGGGCAGCATTCACTGGCAACACAGAAACAGGAAAAAAAGCAACTTCCCCACTGGCAGGGAAACCAGTGACAGCACCAGCGCCGGCACTTGCTTTCTCCTCCCCACACCAAGACAGCAGGTCTCTCTCCAGCCTCTATCTTCCCAACATCTCCTCCTCTCCCAGCTCGCCCCAGAGCCGGCCGAGAGGCAGCCACGGGCCCG